>NC_064900.1:1801153-2101346 GCF_929443795.1 Astur gentilis | reverse complement strand
TGAAACGATCCCCGGCCCAAACACCAAGGGAGGACTTTCTGGTACCATATATCCAGGGGGCATAAAATGCCCTGAGCAAGTTGCAATGCAACAAGACCTGCTGTTGAAAGGACCTGCCTTGACAATTAAAACCAAGTAATACATCCAGAAATGCAGACTGAAAGTTCCAGCTGTGCCAATCCAGCTGCTCTGCGTCTGCCACAAGGATCGTGCAGGGAATTAGGGAGGCCAGCACACTGAAATTCACACAGTCTGGCTCAGTCAGATCCCCCACTCTGCATCAGCATCTGACTTCTAGCTCTACTCTCGTGACTCCCTTCCAGTAAAACCCAACCCCTAACAGGAGGTGGCTCAGGAAAACAGTAAAGGCAGGTTAAAGCTATTACCCCTGCCTCTGCCTGGAGCCTGCATCATTCTCAGCTCAGCTTGACTCACAGTTCAAAGTTTCTAGCTCTCCATCTACTACTTTCCCCTGTATCAATACAGTTCTCACAAGTACCGTATAATTTGTACTTCTAAAAGAAAAGGAAAAAAGAGAATAGTCAGGAGATAATAAAAAGAAGAAATAAAAGAGTAAATCAGGAATAAAATGCTGCTTTTAAGGGTTGGATCCCACTGCGCCTGTGAGCTGATAGAGGATAAATGGCAGCACCGAGTGTACCAGAGCAGCTTGCAAAGCTGCTCTATTCCTGTCCTGTATACCAGGGAAAGGAGAGATGCCAGCAGGGACACACCTCCTCCCGCTCCAGGGGAGCAGATCTAGAACAGTCCCTTTGCTGTGGACACAGATCCTGTCACCTTCCCCTTTCCACACTGCAACTGCCAGCAGCAACACTGTGGCTTCACCAGATTCACAGATTGCCCCTGTAATGCTGAGGGCAGCACTGCAGCCACAGGTACCTGAAAAATGGATGCCAAACTCCACAGCTGGCTTAAAGCCACCTCCTTCCTCTTCCTGCCCCAAATGAGAGTCCTTTACTTCCCCAGAGGTGTGCACATGTTGGACATGCATTATAAAACACCCTAAGTATGCAGGTGACAGAGCTCAAAGTTATGTCCTGTTCTCCTACACACAAATTTAGGTCCCTATATACTAGATCCTCCTTTTTTCCCATTTTTTGGTTTTGGGGTTGTTTTTTTTCTTTGTGCAGAACAAATGTTGTGGGTGTTTTTGAAAGAGTATCTAAGCAGAACACATCCTTACTGAACTTTCACATCATTCCATGCATCAGACAAGATCCATGAGATAACAGCCTCATGTGCCAACCTGCTAGGCACCTACCACCCCATGTATGGAGTCTTGCAAAAAAAGAACGTGCAGCCATGCAAAAACCAGCTTTAGGGAGAAGGCACACCACCTTTGAGTGATTGATTTTATAACTCTATCCCCAGCCTTTCAATGTATTTTTTTTCTCCTCTCTGTGATGTATTCCTGTTTGTGAAAGGTGAGCTGAGGTGGTGGGAATCAAGAAACTCCATCACCGTCAACTCTAACACCCCTCCCTCCCATAGCACTTTATGACATTGGTGTGGTACCAAGGTATCCAGAGTCACATCGCAGACCTTCACCACAGGGCACAAAGGTATTGCTCTCTTAGGCAGCAGAAATACTGGAGTGCTATGCTGTTTTGTTAGGCGCTGGAGCACACACAGGGAAAACAAACCCCACTTGGCCCATGAAGAGAAATTTTGGGACAGCAATAAATGCTGACAAAAAAAAAAAAGAATTGTTTTCAGTATTTCTGAAATCTCAGCAACTTCTGGGCTTTGGTGAGGGCTGCTGGTACCAAGTGTGCTGAACATTATCCATGTGGCATCCACTTTCTCTTCCAAAGAACTGCACTGAAAAATTGACTTCAAACTGTCTATCAGGCCATAAACCCTCCCCTCTCACACCATCTTTATGAAGGAAGTAAAAAAAGTATCAGAAGAGGACTCACTGCCAGCTTTATTTTAATAAGGTCAGTCCTTTAAAAGGTATCCAAAATTTGCTCTCTCTTTTTTCATTCATTCTTTTATTTTTAGTGCTATAAAGTTTTAATAATAGGCAATAAATGAAACAGTTCCATTGTCTGAAAAATGAAAAAAGATGTACAAGCTATCTGTGCACCTCCATAATCCATCCCATATGGCCGACCTTGCCATTCCCGCTGCACACAGGATTCAGGTCATCTTTTCATTGTTCACTGGGGAAGCCAAACTATTGGCTCCAAGCACCCTCCTGGCTCTCTTACCCTAGACAAAAGCTCAAAGAGTATTTCCAACACAAACAACTTTTATTCACCTCAGCTGCCCACATCTGAAAGGAAAGTGCTGTTGCTTGCCTTCAGCTTAGGGTTTTTTTCTTCCTTCACCCTGCTGGGTTTCCTGACTGTTGTCCCTTCTGGCTTCCTCCTGGATAAGGAGCTCCCCCAAGCATCCCACTGACAAATGAACTTTACTCAGTCTCCAAAAATAGGCTCTGTGGCATTAAACCTGCACCCTTGCTACCCAAACATTTGGCTAGCTGAGCTCCATATGTCAAAAACTCTGGTTCTCAATCTCTTGAAGTTCAGGAAAGCACCGCAGTAAAACCTGCCTCATACATACATTACGTAGGTATCCTTTCACCACCAGGACCAGTTCTCTTGTTCCACTTTTACAGATGCTTCACGTGCTTTTGCAGATAAAGCAAAGAGGGACCAAAAGTCATGCAGAGGTAATCTCTAATAAGAGGGAACTAAGACTCAGCCTTCTAACACAGGCTAACTCCCTAACTCATCAAGGCTGACAGCTAGATTTCTGAACACCATTTGTTAACATGGTTTGAGTGCTCCGAGACTGCAAAACAACATCCAGCTGCCGAGCAGTTTGCATCCTTCCCTCTGAAATACCTCACTGCTCCTTCTCCCAGCACAAGGACTGAGGTGGTCAGCTGTGAAGGGAGACAACCATGCAAGCAACTGAAGGAGATCCAAGAAGGGGGGTGTGAAAAGATCACTCCCCCAGATGCATACAGGCAGTACATCGTGACGGGATGTCCCCAGGACAGCAGGATTTTAGCAGTCTCTTGTGCTAATGAAGGCAGAGCACACTCATAAGGAAACATACAGGAAGGTTGTGAGCTAATGGAAGTAAAAGATTTAAAAGGGAAACTAGTTTTAAAAAACAACAGTCAACCCCATCATTTCTGCAGCAGGCAACAACATTGCAACAGTATCAGAATAAGAAATAAGCGAAGGAAAAACATTCATCTCCGTTTCATGGAAAAGCCTCAAGCCAAAGCAGAAAGGAAACGTCCTAGAGAAGAAGTGGCCTAAGAGCCCCTCTTCCCCCACCATGCTCTGCTTTTGCCAGTGTTTGGGTTTTTGCTCCATCGTTTGCTGGCAAACTCTAACCATGGCTTTGATTCAGTATCCTGATGTTGCTGGGATACGATGCCCTAGAGCAGCCTCAGACATTCTGTGGCCCCTGCTGCTGCCACACTGTTTATTTTTTCCCCCGTTTAAGACCTTATACAGAAAACCTCTTGGATGTACACTACGCTTGCCTGCTTCACAAATGGCCCCTTTTTCAAATTACCCTGTTTCTTTTCGAAGGAGGCCTACATTTTCGGTGGGACGTTTTCCAGCTACAGCCTGATGCACTGTAGCTGATCAAAGTTGTTGTGGGGACATGGGAAGCTATGGAGCATCATAACCGTCACTCCAGTTGACCGGTGATCCTGAGGAGATCAGAAAGTCACGAGGGGAAGAGGAGCCAACCAGCAGTGTTAAGTCCCATTTGGAGTGTCCTTCCCACACACAGCTCGGACCTTAATGCTTTTCTCCTTCCTATGTGGACATCTATGTGCAGGTCCTTTTTCAAGGGAGCAGGGGAGCGCGTAGTGTCCTCGGCTAGTTGACAACAGTGGTGCAACCTTAGCCAGACCACTGCTTGTGAGGCAGGCGCCTGACTGCTATATATGCTTGCAAATACCTTTGCCTGTTTTTTCTTCCTAAAGCCTCAGGCTGCTCTCTTTGATGTGTAATACCTTAAAGATTTTAATTCCTCTTTACATCAGCAGAGAGCCTTACTGAGCCCTCCCCACAGCTGCAGCCGTGTAGCAATTTCCTGCCCTTTCTTAAATCAATGAGCTACAAAGATCAGTAATTCCCAACCTTTTCAGGAAACTGTCCAAATTCACTGGGCTAGGACCTTATTAATGCCTTCCATGTTAATCTAGCCCACCATGTACCTGGAACTGCATCAATCCCTACTCTAAGCCCAGTTTCCAGCACAGCTGTATCTCTGCACACAGGGAAGACCTTGTACCCAGGGCGCATACTACTTCCCCCGTGCAGGAGAGGAGAGCACAGTAAAAGTCACATACGCCTCAAGTATCAGAACTAACGCTCACGGCAGGAATTAAGTAAAGGCCGTAACATCTTTTTGCATAGCTACAGTAAGGTAAGAACAGACGAGCTGAGCTAGGAAGTCACTAGGTCGGTAAGATGTTGTCTCTGTGATCATGGAGCGTGCAGCATTTAAATGGGCGATGGGAAACACGGGGCAGTTGCCCATTCACTGAACGCTTCCCATACCAATCTGTGAACGAGGTAGCAGTCCTGGTGAACACACACAAGAAGAGCATGCAAGTAAAAACTGAATTACAGTGCCCATGGGGACAGCAAATGAGGGCCATGCATACGACTTTTGCTCTGGTCTACGCACTCAGAGCCTTGCTTTACAACCCTAGGGTTCTTTTAATGTAGTCATATATGTCTAATGCTATAATTAATTTAAAGTTTAAAGCCTTTGTCCCACTGGTTTAAAGGATACGCATTTAGGTCTGAAATATTTAGATCTGCTGCACACTCTGCTGGATTCATGAATGGCAGAAAAAGTTGAAACTTTTTATTTGGACTTTCATATTCTTTTTTGATAACTCTGTAATGTCTTTTACTAATACAAAAGGTGTTTTGATTAAAGGTCCTGTTTTACTATTGCGTTGTTAGAATATAACATATTCTAAATAATGTTGAAGGTGTTCTACTTAACCTTTGCATAAAAATCCTGACAGAATTAAGCAACAAAGTGAAACAACTTGACATCACTGGAGAAAAACTGAAATTGTTTGAAACTAGAACATTTTTGCACTTTTATCCTGCAAACATATCAGAAACTCATTTTTTCTTCTAATGCAAAACAAGCATTTGTGCTCCATGGCTTAGAATTGCCTCTGAAAATTTAAATCTAAAAATTCCCTTTAGCCAGCTCTCTACGTATGATAAAGAACAAACAAAATTGTCTAGGTCCCCTCTCCTACAAATTTCATTATTTTGCACAGTGTTATCCTATGACCTATTTGTCTGTTTTACAATCTGCAATCCTCTATTTTTCTATCTCTTGTTCTTCACTTAAGTAACAAAAAATTTTATTTTTTTTTTTAAGAAACTCTACAGTACCTTTACAAGGTCATTTATTTTATCTAATTCTTTGGATATCATGGCACCATATCAGTAATATGTGAACAGTTTACTAATAACTTATCAGAGATGCTAAAGAACATTTTAATTGTGTTTCTCAACAGCAAATGGAAAAGCTCAGAGGAACATGAAAATAATAGAAACGAGCATAAATAAATAAATTATCCAGCAGGAAAAAAAACTAACAGCAAAACATATGTACAGAAGAAAACAGCCTTGAAAGTAGTGGTAACAGAAGGAGTACTGAGGTAGCAATGAACAGGAAATAAAACACGCGACAGCAAAAAAAATACGGTCACAAAAAAATATTGTCAAGCAGGAAAGTGATAAGCTGTCTTTACAGATATGTTGTCTAAGAATATCTAAAACCCTGTGTCAGGGTTTGGGACTACAGGATCCAGGAAGAGGTAGGAGCAGCACCGGAGGAGACTTCTGAAAAGAAAAGGGGCAGTCTAGCTGGCTGACCTGGAAAGTATTTTCTAAGAAAGCCATCATTATACATTGGATCTGTTTAGGTAAAGTAAAACAGTCCTTGTGTTTCCTCTAAGAACTAATCTACAACAAATTTCTCCTGTAAAAATTAATTAGGATCACAAAATGCCTTCCTCTGCCTTAGACCCATGCCCTGTGCACTCATCAAGGGAAGGGGAGAGGAGATCAGTGAGGAAACACAAACAAGCTCCTCTTACCTGTTTCTCCCAGAATCTCTGAAACCTTTAGCAAAGGGGTTTCTGTCAATTTTTAATCTGGTGATCTACAAAGGAAGAAAAAGAGAATTAGTTGATCTCTCCCAGCTTTTTTAATTTCAACAAATGAAAATTACCGATGATTACCACTCTTGCCCAAACCACCTGTACGATGACCTTTCATATTTATTTCTCCAGACCTATATTACAGCTACCCTTCCGTTATCCATGAACAGATTATCTGCTTAGCAAATGAACAGTGCCAGAGACAGAAACCTGGCAGCATCAGGAAACCTGGCACAGAGCTGGGGCTGAGACGCTGTTCCCGAAGGAGAAGTACACCTTGCACCCGGGTGCAAAACCCCAGGAACTATAACTCATCGGCAGCCATGCAGTTCGGGAAGCAGGCATAATGCTCAGGTTTGCTTGGTATCTGGGTTATCCCAGCCTCAACACTCTAGATATCCAGCAGCTGGATGCACTCAAACAATGCTAAGGAGAAGAGGCCAAGCAAAGCACAGGCTACAGCCTCCAAAGACGGCAGCTGGCCACCCAGTCACATGCACAAGGTGCTGCTCTTCTGGCCAGCACCTGGGTGGCCCTGCAAGGGTTTTCTGGTCTGGAAACCATCTTTTTTTTTTCTTTTTTTTCCCGTCCTCTGAACAGAGAAGATGACAGCTGGACTGAGTGCTTTGGGGGAATCTTCCTTCCTGCTTTATTTTTAGGCATGAATTCCATGTTGGTAAATATGGAAAATAATATTGGGATTTTGACCTTGCACCCCATGGTATCATATGCCCTGTCAGCTATTCCCCAACCTGGTGCAGCATGAGGGCTTCCCTCTGCCAGCCTCACCTCGTCCTGGTGACCCTCTCTCTGGAGTAAAAAGAGAGCGAGATCTCCAGATCCTATCAAATTTGAGGTGTTTTTGCTGAAACTGCTCAAAAGGAACTACTTTAATACAGACTGATCTGAAACGGATTTGCAGGTGTTTTGCTTCTGTCAGAACCAAGCCCTTACTCTGGATATTAACCTCAGATCTGGAATGCAGCTCCTATTTTTGCAGAAGCTTAATTTGTGAACTTAATTTCCGCTAGCCTGACTTTGCAGCTGTCCTGGGACTTGTGTGTACAGAGACAGATATGTTCTGTGGAGGATGGAATTACAGCAGAGGGAATCCCTGTGGTGGATTTGCTAACATTTTACAATTGTTTCCAGAGATGCTTCTCCTGGTAAGGCAAAGTTTTACAGCCACTGGAGGGCATGCAGGCAGATTCAGGGGATTTAAATTTATTTTTAATGAAAAGGTTTCTCCAACCCATCAGAATCTCCTTTATTTGTATTATAAAAATCCACCCCCCAATCGGGGGGGGGATGTGCACAAAACACCCGAATGCTTGCAATTCAGAGAGACAGGAAGAAATTTCAGTGCTTCTTTACGGTGAGGTGGCTTACAGAGCCAGTGCCTGACAGAGATCCCTCCCTTAGCACCTCCCTTACCTGCGTAATTATAGTTCTGGTCATTAGGGAAGACTGACAGGCTTCTTTCCTGTCATTTTTTTTCCCTTTTCTATCCTCTTTCCACGTCTGGTCTACAGTTAAACGTTTGTGGAGTACATTCGTTTGGGCAAGGGGAGCAGGAAATTTCAAATGCTGCAATGACAGCAAACCCACCATTGTGTTGTAGTATTTTTTCCTCCTGGAATGGTTGATCCATTTTGGATCCCAATT
Source organism: Astur gentilis (assembly GCF_929443795.1). Lineage (NCBI taxonomy): Eukaryota > Metazoa > Chordata > Aves > Accipitriformes > Accipitridae > Astur > Astur gentilis. The sequence goes on along the minus strand of NC_064900.1, from coordinate 2,093,482 downwards.
TAAGTCAATTCAAGCGTATCAGACAAAGAAAAAATTAGGAGTGAGTATCCAGAAGCAGTCATGAGAGCACTGTAAGCACATGTGCTCTCTCTTACATGTCACAAAAAAACCCTCTATAACAATTCACTAAATTTTTACAATTCACAGTTGTTACAAATTGGCTAAATATTACAATCTGCCCTCAGCTGACTTGACATGGGTCTGTCTCTCAGTCCAAGAATACCAAATAAAATGGCATCCACTGAGTTCATAAAGTCATTCTCCAGAAGCACAGATGGTGTCCTGGAAAAAATATTTACTTCACCACTTCTGATCCAAGACCCCTCTGCAATTTATGGCAGAAAACTGTATAACCTGTTTCCCTAACAGGCTTGATAACAGATTTTTCTTTTAAGCTAGTTTGGACCCTCATTCTAGCTTATAACAGTATCTCTAAGTGGACACACTATTAACACAGCAAAAAGCTTCACCAACTGAGATTGTTTCACATGGCTGGGAAAAAATTACCTTACACAGCCCTTTTAATGCCATCACAACCCTCAACCCAGTAAGGAGATTGACAGGAAAGGGAAATGGGATGTGCACAGTGCCTCTCACCTGAGAATAAAACAGGGAGTATGTATACACGAACAAGAGAAGAGGAGCACGCTGAGCCCAAAGCATGACAGAGGTGGTCGGAAGGCTAATGGGAATCCCTGGGGCAGAGGTAGCTGGCAGATGAGCGATACATAAGGAGAGTACAAAGGGAATGGGTGGATATAAGGAGCTCTCAACGTGTGCAACGAACACGCCTGCAGAAGCGATGAAGCAGGCCACCTCCTCAAAGACTAGGACGTCGTCTTTCACTGGCCACTGAAGGAGGAGCACACACATGTGTAAGCCACAGCGAGGCCTGTCCAAATCTCCTTTCTTTGCTGGTGTCTCAAATACTTTTACATTCTCGAATGCTCACGTTTTCCTAGTAATTAAGTTCTTCTTAAAGATATCATAACTTTGGGGAAAATAGGGATAGACAGGGAATTCTGTAGTCAAACACTAGTGCGCACTGAAATTATGTTTCTTAGTGCCATGAAGTCTAGTTTAAAAAAAAGGACAGATTAGTAAAAAAAGCTCAGTAGTCAAGATCTCTACAGATAGGATCCCACTGTGGCAACATATTTTCCTTATATCTGGAGTCAATAGTAACACTCTCTCCACTGGGAATTGTGCAAGATCTGAATAAAACGTGAATTATGCATGAGTGTTTCAGTTCATATGCAATAGGGACTGCTGCTGCTCATGTTCAAAGGCTTCTTTTGTCAGCAAACTGATGAGATTGTGCTTCTCTCAAATTTTTTCCTTCACTGCTAAAAAAACCCACAACCATGTGTTTTCTCTGTGAGGTAACAGATCTGGACTAGTTGTATTGCCTTAAAATTACAGTGGGGACAAGACACTGTAGTTTGTACCTTAAGACAGCAAGAAAATGTGAACATAATACTTCGATTTATGGTTGATCTCACCTATTTACAATAAAAACTGCAGGCATCTTATCTGCAAGGTGGTTTTCTGGCTAGATACCTCATGTCTACACATTATGCCATAGCAAGCATTTTCATTCTGTGCAGAAAAAAAACAGCGAGCCTGTAAAGTGTACACTCTACACGTTTCTTAGAGAAGTTAATGTTTCAAACATGAAGAGCACACATATTTATATGAACACCCAACCCAAAAGGAGCCTGAGGCATGCAGCTTTACCTGTTGATTTTGGTAGGCTGTCACTGTGGTGAAGACAGTCTCAGGGAAGTTGAAGGTTTTCACCCCATCCCCTGAAGGAACTGGCTTTGTAGGAGAAAGATCACTGCTGAAATCCTTGCGGATGACATGGACACGGGGCTGGTACTTATGCATTGAATGTAAGATTATCTGAAGAGAAAACAAATGGGGAAGGAAAAGGATTTTTTTTTTTTCAAATATTCTACCCTACATCCAGATGTACAAGGAAGCAGGGATGGAGTAAGGGCTAATATGAAGAAAATTACCCTTTTCTTACAAGTATGTAAGAGAAGAAGTTTGTGCTATGTGCAGAGAGAAAGGGGCTTTATTGCTCTATAGGGTCAGGCAACATTTTGAGGAAAAGCACTGAAGTGGGGAAAAGAGCTCCATAATTCTGGAGGGTGGCTACAGATACGTGTGCCCAGCAGGAGCACCGAAGCAGCAGCAGCACCCTTTCAAGTCTGAGAGGAGTGAGGCTGGGGCAGCAGGCACAAGGATTAGCTTCTAACTTACGTGGCCTTGATCATCAAGCTCGTTGTTGGTCAGCTTGAGCTTGTCAAAACTGACCACCTGCCTCATCCAAGTGTCTCCAGAAGCCAGCGAGTCGGGGTGGATGTAAACCCTCGGCGGCACTGGGGAGTCAGCATTGCCAGCCACCATCCACTTGGAGCTGTGATAAACATACCTGAAGAGGAAGGGGAGATGGCTAAGAGAAGTTGTCACTCACTCACTGGAGGAACACTTCCAGGGCTCCCCCTCCCCTGCCACCCTACCACACACACCCCAAGCTCTCATTTGCAGTCAGGGGAGAATGTGCTTTATTGCAACCTCCTACCTTCTAAATGAAAGCCAGATTACCCCTGAGCCACTTGTTCAGACTTGATTCCTTATTAAAACCACCTTTGCAGTTATTTTCCCTGTAAAACTCTGCCACATGTGCCTTCTCAACTCCTTAACCCTCTCTCAGCCAGAGTAAGAGGCTAGGAAATATGGTTAAACAAAGACCTCTCTGCAAATATTAATAAATACCCTGTGATTTCTGGAAATCTGCACTGGCTGCCATGCCGGACTGTGCAAAACACATGTGTCTTCACCCAGAAAGGGCAAAATCCAATGGATACCACTAGAACAATTGATAAAACAGAATTTCTGGTTTGAAATGTTGTAAAATAGGAAATTCTGTAGAGTATTACAAATGTTGGGATTAGAGGAACAAATAATGTTTGTGTTTCTGGTCTTCTGTGATCTTTTGTGTTCTGATCTAGCCATCTTATACATGCCATAAATTTCTTTACCGTAGCTTTGCCTAGACACTTTTTTTTCTTTCTGTCCTGTGGCTCCTTCAGCTGAAGGCATTTCACAAACAGTCCTGCTGACACCTCTGAGTTCTGCCCCTCATTGGGTCTCTACTCAGCTCTGCTAAGCTGTTTCAGTCCTTACCTACAGTGACTCGTTTCCTGTATTTTCACAAGAAATGCAAAACAAAAAAAAAAAAAAAAGAGTCTGTTCCTTCCAGTGCTACTTTGCTCTATGTGGCTGCACAAGTTAACAAGGACAGAAAAAAAATGTAAGACAATATATTTATTTTCAATGTTAATGCTGTCAGAACCACACTCAAAGAAAGGGGAAAAACAAGCTGAGTATCAGACACTACCTTGATGCTTCCCAGGAAAAGTATTTTTCTGAGAAACACTGCACAATCTGAGAGCAAAAATGTAATATTTAGCATTTCAAGCAGAGGATCAATTCTTGAATCCTTGGAATGTGGTGCAGTCAAGACTATTTGGGGGAAAGACTATTTGCTCTCAGGAATCTTTTAACAAGTATAGATAAATCACCTCTGTCTGGATAGTTTTCTGGGATGCGGAGGACCATGCATTTTCCAGAGTACTTTTTAGGATCAGAAGCCCATTAATATTAGAGAAATCTCTTCTTCCTGTCTTTCAGCTCAGTGGTGGAGATTCACCAAAAGGTTTCTCAATGGCTCCACACTGTAGGTCAGAGGCCATTTCCCCTGTGGCTGCTGTACTGGGTAGTGAAGGCTTTTAAAACAAAAATCACCCAGTGCAGTTCAGGCCAGACCTGAGGTGCCCATCTTAGCTCAGCTGCTACTTGCCCATTCCTTTCTCACTGAAGTAGCTTTAGAGGCTTCAGACTCCCCATTGATAACCCCAGTTACCAGTTTCCTCAGACAGTTGTTGCTAATTGTGTCGATTGTGAAATGCATGCCAGGGATCTCCCTGATTAAAAACTGCTATTTGAAAAGAGCAAGAGTTAAATCCAAAAGTGCAAGAGAGTATATTAAACCTCTGGGTTTGTGTCTTACGATTCTGGTCAAATCAGCTATGTTAGTGTAAATCAACACGGTCTCCTCGAGCATACCTTTGCAATGGTGTATAACAGCATGTCCATTGACAGTAAGTTATCACAAGGTTCCTACCTCTGCACCTAAAAAGCTTACCTGTATCGCTTGTTATCCACAGGCACAATGTCCATGGCAATGTAATACTGCTGGTGAGGATCCAAGCCTGTAATTTTCACTCTCATGGCTGGAAACATTCTCCTAGGAAAAGAGTAGAAATCAGGAAGAAAATGGTGAATAAGGGAGGCGAAGGGGCTCCTTAGACCTCTCACTGACACGAGGAGCACACTGCTTTACACGGCCCAGTTCTTGGCATGACTCCTCTGGGCTTAGTGTGGGTAGCAAAGACCGTGCTGGCAGTGGTTTGACTCTTCAAATTTTTCCCACTTAAGAAAAAGGGTAGCAGGATAGCCGCCTGTGGGTAACAATAAAACATTCCCAGTCAAGCATGTCTGTTCATAGCTCTGAGCAGACATTTCTGCTGTGGTCCAGACAAATTGTCCTCTCTAGGCATTTCTAGAATGAGAACCTTCTTCCTGCTGTTTTTCCTGCTGACCATCCATCTATAATTCTCTCAGTTTTTCCATTGAACACAGGATCGCTTTAGTTCTCTTTGAGAAAATCACATTTCAGTATAGAGTTTGATAGCACTGGAGTAATATTCAAAGCAAATCCATCATCCTGAAAGGTCCTCTCACTCACATTTTTATAGTTATTTAAGAAAAAGTGTCCCTCAAATTAATCTGCTTATTAGGCATATATTTCACATTTAACAGAAACACTGGCATTATTGTCATGGTTTCCTTGAAGTCCTGGTAGTATTTCATACAGTCTTTTTAATAAGTGTCATCTTTTCTACATCATATGATCCAGATCTGTCTTAAGCATTTTCTCCTGATAGGCAAGTTATGAAACTCTACACCAGCAAGAATCAATTCGCAGCCTTTCTTTTCTTGTCTGAGCACAGGTGTAGCTCTGCTGTGCGCTAGTCACTGTTCTGGATGTGTTTGTAGCTAGGCAATTATTTCAGAAGAGAACAGCTCAGAACAATTTAACCTCAAAGGATGTCAGTGTTGCTGTGGCTATGGCATAATTTCTCCTTCTTAAAAATTTTCTGGTTGCCAGTAGTCCAACTGCCATTCTATACTTCCCTCAAACAGCACACTGACTGAATTGTTTATGCCATATCATATTTGCAACTAATGCAGTATTTTAATGTCCTCATAAAATCTGAGGAGCAAAACTGGGTGTAGTGCAAAAGGAAATGAGCAGCAGAGCCCTGAGAGAAATCCTGTGTTGTTTCACTGACTGTTAACTCAAACCCAAGCTCTACTTGAGTGGCTTCTCAGCCCTTATTGGAGAAAACCTTGAGCTGAAGTCGTACGGGATGTTGTTACTCAATTGCATGACTTCTGCCCAGAACATACAGAGCTTTGGTAGGAGAAACTCTGGAAGTACTGGGTGTTCGTACAAAGTTACATTCTGCTCCTCTGATACGTAGATATATCCTTGTGGAATGAGGGTGGTTTGGATGGAAGGAGGATATTAAAGGGGAATTTAAAATCACAATGCCAAAATCGTGGAAAAGCATATAAGAAGTGTTTGTCCACTGCGTCTAGGGGCCATCCCTAGAAACCATCGTGGCTCTTTCCTTTCTATTTAGTGAGGAGCAGTGAAACGTCAGAGAAGAAGTTTTCGATCTCCTCCCAACATTTCTGTTTCTTAAAGTACTACCAGTGGACACAGCCTGAAGGAGGAAGAAAACAGAAAAGTTTATGTCAGCATCTCCAAACATGTCTCAAACTTTGCACTGAAGGGGTGTGACCAGGAGAAGCTATTTCACTCTTTCCCATCCAGGCCACATACACCCACTTGCAGAAGAGGGTGGGAAGGAGGAGTTTGGTGCTCAGCCTTTGCCCTACCCATAGCTCTTCCATTTCAGGCCACTGAGAAGGAAAGTTCTGAACTATTAGTAACTGCATCTGCCTTGGAAAAGGGCATTTATCCTGGGGGGCGGGGAGAGCACCACCCCACAGCCAGTGGAGCACAGCTAACCCGAGTTATGAGAGACATAAAACTGTCAGAAAAATTGTCTGCAGAATCCCTTCAAGAAGAGAGCAGATTTGTGCAACTGATGGTGTGAGTTTGCTAGCTGAATCATTTGGGGGGAAAAAAAGGAATAATGGATTAGTCTTCGGTGGCTTGAGGGCATTACCTTGTTTCTACCACAACGGCTCATTAAATCTGCCGAGCCAAATGGGTACAGGATGTGGCATTTTACAGTCCAGCTCTCCTTAATTGGAGAGAGGTGGCTTGGGAGCAGCTTAAGAGGTAGGTCATGTTTCAGAGGGTTGATGAGAAACCCAGGATTAAACCTGAGTCTCTTTGGGTCTAACTCCACACACTCTATTGGGAAAATTGAATGCCGTGTGTCCCAAGAAGCTCTCTCCAAATCTGCAGCCCCGTGTAAAGTTGCAGTATAGCCTGTGGGGTTGTTTGCTTATGAAATACCTTGTAAAAGATTACCGCAGACCATTCAACAGGCTTAGAGGCTAATCTCTAAAATGATCAGGGAGAGCTCCACTGATCCCACTGCTTTCTCTAAGGTTTAAGTGTACTTTTAAAGTTTTGTAAATTATGACTGTTTTTCTTTTCTGTGGGTGTAAAAGTAACTCAGGTTTCTTTGCCATAAGGATGTGGCCTGGAACTGTCACAGCAGGTCTCCAGCAGTACTGCTGCGTGGAAAGCGGAAAATGCAGAGGCAAACAGTGGCGACTTAGGGATGTACTCGGGTGTAATCCGGGTTAATTCCTTGTGCTCCGTGTTTCCTCTTGCCCCCCCAGAGGCACCAGCCCTATAGAAAATAGGAGGCTCAAAGGTTTGGAAGGAATTCAGGCCATTTGAATACGAGAACCTTTCATCTAGAAAGATAGCAGCTAGCTTTATAGTCAACAGCTAGAGACATGAAGGCTGTCTGTTTTCATAGGGAACACGTGATGACACCTGATATATTTCATGAGGAGGTTTTATATCAGCAGTAGTTTGGGATGATCAAGTTATTTATATGTTAGCTTTACCACTCAGCAGGAAAAGAGTCTTCCTAAACTTAGAACGTGAACTTACACACAGTACCCTTTTAGGGGAAATATGATGTTATACAAAATAAGTTATTACAATTATTATATGACTACTTAGAAGTGTTTTAAAAAGCATTTTTGTAACAATCATGTGCCTCAGTTTACTCAGTTCCTGTCTCCTTCCATAACAAGAATGAGGTTTATGAAACTCTGAATGTGAAGAAAATTAATGATATATAAAGATCTCAAACTTGATTAAAATAGTGTTTGCTAGCACAGTAGTGTACTGATATTAAGAACCATGTTTGGGAACTTTCAGCAATAGAAAGAAGTAGTTGGATTGTGGCAGCCAGCATTATTTTTTGTTGTTGTTGTTTAAAATTTTAATTTAACACAAAAATACAGCTCAATTTTCCTTTGTGAAAATTGTTCAAAGAAGGAGGATCACAGGTATATCCCCAAACTGGATTTTTTTTTTTCTCCAATAGCATAAAGCTTCAGTTTCTAACCCACAGGGGTCTCAAGGTGCCAACTCTTATCCCTGCCCCTCAAACCAGCACATGTGAAGCTTGAGTCAAGTTGGATCTGTCTTCATCAGAGCATGGGCCAGATGACCTCCAAAGATCCTTTCCAACATAAATTCATTCCCTCTTTCACAGCTTAATGTTAGAGATGGCAATTCCCCATTAGGGGGTAAGAAATTAAAAGTACCTGGCAGGTTGTCTCAAAACACAAATGCAATTCCTGAAGCCCTTCAGACATTGGAAATAATCCTGTACAGACATCTTAGTGAAGTCAGATGAGAATTTAAAAGGACTGACACAATTTACTGTACAGTTGTCATGACTGTTTAGTGTAATGATTCATACACTGTGTAAACAACAACTTAAATAAGATTAAATTTGCTTAAGGGTGACATCTGCTAAATGCAAACCCAAAAATGAAAGGCTGTACTCTTCAATTGTAGAAAAGAATTTGTCTATTGACAGTAACAAGCAGAGTAGTTATTTCCCAGTCATAAAAAAATCTGAGAAACTCTGCAAAATAAACAGATTTAGGTTTGCAGATTAAGTGTGCACAGTGTTTACAATGTGCACGAGTTTACAGGGCAGCCTGAAGTTATCCTTGCCATTTTATACCTCGTATTTCCTTGCATTTAAGACTGGTGCCAAATGTATATTTCTTTATAAAAACTAACCTGTGACGAGTGAAAGTGAGGGAAGAGAAGGGAAGGAAAGGCAAGGCAAGGGAAAGGAGACAGGAATGCCTTTCTGTTTCCCTGTGCAGCATGGGATCATGTAGAGGGGATGTTTGTGTTGAGAGGAAAGGCTGAGGGGAGGGTTTGGGAGCAAAAGGATTTATTGCTTATGAGGGAGAGGGAGCCCAGCAGATCTTCTCAGTAGCTCCCAAAGGGGACATTTTTCTGGAAGGTGGAGAAAGCCCACTGGGCCAGGACCTCTGGGCAGCAGTTTGGTAGCTGTAACCTGCCAGTCCTTGCTCTGAGAAGTTCACTCCATGGGCCCCTTCAGCATCAACAGAGCTTCGCAACAAAATCCCTGCTGCTGTCTCTAACTGAAAAGCACCGTGGGGCCCTTCCTTCCTTCCACCGGAAAGAAAAAAAACCATTTGGTAACAGCCTCAAGTACATGTTTCAAACAACTCTGAATCATGGTTTCAGGGAGGCAAAGAAACTCCAGACAAAATACCATTTAACCTATCAGGAGGCACAGAGGAGTCAGGAGAGAACAAGGTCACCTGTTCCACTCACTGCTAGCTTTTCCACTCCTATTTCTGAGCCCAGCCTCAGCACTTAGGTTTGAGCCATCCCGCAGTACAGATGTGATTAACCAGGATATGACAGGTGAGATCATTTCCCTCATTGTTGAAATGAGATCCTGGCTCTGTGACAGGTAGAACGTGGGTCTGCAGAGGAACACCTCCCCACTGTGTGGTCGCACTTGGATAGCCGCCTCCATGAACAGTAGGCTACGCTTCCCTTCCAGAGCAGGACTCCAAGCACTCTTCATAGTGTATCACCCCAATAATAGGTGCATATTGCTTTCCCCTTTGGGCAGCATTTCTGTGCAGCAGTTAATTAACGGTTACCCCTGCAGCTCAGGTGACCATGGACTTTAGCTAGGGATTGTAGGGAGGCGGGGAGGGATTCAGATTCCTCTGCTGATGTTGCCAGGATACATGCGTGATCACCATTAGTGAAGGAGAGTAGAGATGAAGAGTTAAAGATGGTTTTAGGACTAGTTGCTTAAATCAGTATGGCCTGGGGCTTAAGTTGAATTCATTTTGCATAGAGTCTAAGGTTCCCTTTCAAAGAAAAAAGGAGATAGAGGTGATTGCAGATTGAATGCGCTGCAGCTGACAAAGCTATTTACATCTTTTGCACAAAGAACAAAGGAGTCTTATTATAAGCTTCCTATTAAATTCTGAATAATAATATTCTGATGGAAAGGAAGAAAGGAAAAGTTCTAAGAGGACTTAAGTGGGTTTATGGAAAGAGATAAAAAAGACATCTATAAATACAGCATCAAAAAAAAGAAAAAACAAAGCAGAATTAAATGGGAGTGGGAGTCTGAAAGTTAAAAAGTGTAGTAGGCCTGACACAGGCAGGATATAGCTCCAGAAATATGTTTGAAATGAGAACGTAGGTTAGAAACTAGCATTACACAGCAAGAGCAGAAAGACATTGTGGGGTCAGGCAGGAACCAAGCAGTGCCTTACTAGTCACAGAAAATTAAGGAGCAGCTGTAGTTACAGGCAACTGAGTCTGTAATTATAAGGGCTTTCAAAACAAGAAGGTCTTACAGAACTCAAACAGGGTTTCCAAACAGAAAGCAACAAGAGCAGCAAAATCTTCCCCTGGAAAGGAAGAAGTTGCAGATTACACTGTGCATCTCTCAATTTCAATAAGTAATAGGAAATCTTCAGGACATAATGCCAGTTCTGCTATTTTTGCCAGAAATCATACAACCTAATCTATGGGATGCCTTATATATCATGCATCCCATATGGAGAAACAGGACTGCTAGACTCTGCTCTCACCCAGCACAGACACATCCTTTCTGAAAGAAAAAATGTTTAACCTGAGAGGTTTTATTTCCCCAGAATATTTCACTGTGTTTTTCTCCATGAACACTTCCTTCTCCAGGACCCCTACCAATGCTGCCAAGGTTTTCGTGAGAAGTTGTGTTGAACTGTTTGCAAAATTGCAGTGGCATTGATATTGTAACTTTTTGGGTGACTTTTTTTTAAAAAAAACTGTAATCAGGGTATGGCTTTTTAAGATCCCAGCAAAGTCAGCTACTTCATTCAGAAATATGTGAGCTGCTGAGATCGTCTTCATACTACTAAGCTCTGGGCATTTTAGTGTACACTGGTGTTGGTGGGCTTTGAGATACTTGTGCTGCAGTTAAGTGTATCCATTCCATGTATCATAAGAGAATTAATTATAGTTAATCCAACAGGTAACAATATATTATCTTTATTTTCTGAGACAGCATAGCCCAGGCACCAGGACAGCAAAATCAGAAGCAAGGAACTTTGTTCTGCCAGTGTCATATTTAAAGATGCTGAACAGATCAGTTAATCTGTTTAGGTCTCAATTTCACCCCTTATGAAAAGAGGATAATCATAGTTTTCTCTGCATCTGCTTTGACATCTCCAGAGAAAAGCTGTTGCATAATAGCAAGCATTATCATTCCTGTTACTTTACCTCTTCCATTTGAGAAAGAAGGGCAAAACTAGCAGCCCACTCTGTGCTGATGCAAGATGCTTCCTGTGCCAATGAGATTGTACATCTAAAACTGGGAGCTAATGTCATTCTGATAATCCTCTTCAGGGATTATCTGGGTTGTTTGTCCGGTACAATTTTCCTCAAATTATCTGGACTTCCTGGGGCTACAGAGCAATAGTGCTCACTTCACAAGAACGTTAAACAACAAGTCTAGCTGTTCTGGCAAATTCTGAGAGCCCAGGCATGCAGCAAAGTTATAAAGACTAGAGCACGCTGGTTTTTCCCCAAAAAACTTGGGAAAAAATTTCCTTCTGCGGGGGGGCAGAACAGCTCCTGGGTGGTCACGTGGTTCGTTGCCCGTCGCCGGCTCTGTCCATGGTGCTGATTCATGGGAATTCAAACACCAGTAGTAAGGTGGGAGTAAGGAACATGTCGTTAAGGCAAACGTGGCTAAAAATCCTGGTTTGAGGGGTCTAGAAATTTACAACTAGCTTCCAGTTGTGTTTTGGCAAGCAGACTTCTAGCCGTTTTTTAACAGGAGACAGCAATAAAGATCTTACCCCTGGCTAACAGCATGGCAGGGTGAGTTTTAATTTTTTTAAAAAAACGGCTTATTAGTGGCTCTTCCTAACCTCGGCTGACATGATACTAGTTGCAACAGCAGAGGGAAACATTCAGCCTGCACATTTTTTTTATACAGGAAGTCATTATCATTTTGTCTATTTAGAACTGCAGGAAGACATTCATTTGGTGCAAAGGTGAGTTTGAATTTCACTGTATTTGAGATTAAATCAACTGGCTCCTGAAGCGCTATAAGAACTTGAAAGGAAACTCAAATGGCTCACCCCAAAATTCATAACTCATCTTAAATTCCGTACAGCCAACAGTACAATGATCATTTCCCGATTTATTTGCTCAGAGGAAAGACTATCCTCAGTTTCCTGCAGCTGCCAGTTCTCCTTTGGAGTCGCTGATTCAAGCAGTAATATGAAACAACTTTACCTGTCTTAAGAAAGCTAATAGGAGATACAGCTGTGAAACTGACAGGCATTTAATTTTTCCTGCAGATTTATTCCTTTGGCTTACCAAGAAGAAAAAAAGGGGTTCGTTCTTAAAAAAATTAATTTGTTTTGTTATGATTTTTTTGTTTTAACTAGAGAGAAAGCCAGAGATATCTTACCTGCCTGCTTTTGTGATGATCATCTCTGTCCCAATATCATGAAATCTTTTCCAGAGGTCAGCACACTGCAGCTCTACCTGGATTTCTTCCATGGATGAAGGTGGAGGAGGCTGAGGGCCTGAGCCACCAGATGTAAGGTCAGAATGGGACCCAAATGAGCAGGATGTCCTTTCTGCCAGCACCTCTGTGTCTGACCCAGTGCTCTGCTCTGAGTCTGCAAAGTAAACATGCCAGGTAAGACACTTCAGTTCAACCTGCTGTGAGTGGTAAAGGGAGGGAATAGGAAAGCCAACAAGGGAAGGTGCTAAAAAACAGTACAATGGCCTTATATATATATAAACACATATATATTTATGGATTGTTGTGATTTATGGCCTGATTTGGGGCTTTGGGTTTCCAACATGACATCTGGCATTTTTGTAAAGTTTTAGAAACAGCTGAAAAAAGAACCCTCAACATAAAATATAAATAGTAAGGAACAATGCTGGGAATGGAGTACAAAATATAGATTAAAAAAATAGAAATGAAAAAAAATAATTCAACCCATAGTTTCAGTCCAAGATTAGATGGGCTCACTGGAAAACTACATTCCATTTAATTGAATATACTCCCACATTACTATTGAAGAGTTGGTTATTTTTAAACAACGCGTTTTTTTTCTTTTTAATATTCTTGTCATCAAAAATAATGAGCATTTTTTTTATTTTGCTATTTGGCAGCACCATTTTGGAAATGTGTTTTATATGCTCCTATAATATCTTTTTTGGAACAGTGATGTTTCCTGGGAAAATAATTGTGCAGCTTTTGGTGAGGAAAATGCTCTAGGCTACTGAAGGACAAAAAATGGAGATAGTAAACATATGGAATATGTTACCAAGGAAAGCAATTGAAGCGAACTGCAGAAAAGACCACACAAGACAACCACCTCTATGGGGGAGAAGGCAGCGGCTTGCTCAAAAAATAAGCAAACAAACAAGTAAGGTTGGACTAGTTTAAAAGTCCAGGTTGGCATGTTGAGTCAGATGGCCATTTCTCTGCAAAAATCTCTCATGTATGCATTAGATAGGTATGATGTAGATATGGTCCTAGTTCTCATACAATAGGGCTATGGTGGAATTTTGCAAAGAGCAGTATTATTTTGCAACAGGGTGCACACTCCCATTACATCAAAATAATTCACAATACATTCAGCAAAGCAATGTGTTTATGTTTTGAACCTGATTTTTAAAAAATTGGCACTAGTATCAAATGGATGATTGACAGAGGAATAAAGTGGTGTGAAGCACTCCATCAAATGGCTCATTAAGAGCTCTGTGGATTTTGAAGAAGGTACAAAAACAATACTTTCGTGTCCTCATTGATCACATAGCTACAAGCATCCCAGTGAAGGATTAAAACAGCTATTTATATGTATTCTCTACATTTTGAGAAAGAAAGAGATACCTCTGTCTGCAGGGGAAACTTAAGGAGACAAAAAGTAACAATCTGTGTTAAAAAATGTGATTAAATCACCCAAGCTAAAATTCCTTCCATACCAAGCAAATGCCAGAAACTCTTTAATAGCCCTGGGGTCATGCAGGCTAAGTCTCTGATTTACAGTGTTTCCAAGAGACACTGTCTCCTGGAGCAGCTTGCACATCAGTGCAGAGGACTATAGCTAAGAAGAGGCTGGAAGATGCCACCTGCAGATCCCAGCCCTACCTCCTGCCACATGGAAACATTTCTGGAAAATTCATACTGCTGCAGTGGCATGGACATAAACTGTTTGGCCAATAGTATATGAGAAACTTCCAGCCCCAAGTGCCATCAGGAAGCATTTATGTTCCGCAAGAACCCTAGGTGATGTGTCATTGGATAGTGGACATTGTGCTCGAAGGACATTTTCAGTAAACTTTGCCAACGATTCAGACAATCTGCCAGTACAATGTAGAAATTCTGTAAGACATTAGAAAGGTTCGGTATGTATTGCTCCCAATCCATTTTGAATACGGAGTCCTTTATGTCTCCCACTGACTTCCAAGTTGGGCTGAAGCAATAACAGGTCCATCTCTCTAAAGGAGTGTCTCAAACCTACCAAGAGAGGATTGTTACATGGAGACCAGTACTACACCTCGAACTGATATCCTAGACACAAGCTGATTCAATATAATAGGAGATAACCTGCTGGGGTTCTGTGACCACAAGACAGAGAATCAATCTGAGAGTACAGAGGGGCTGAGACATTTGCTCCCTGTTTCAGGAGCCCAGCAAAGTAATAATTATCTGCTTCCTCTAGCTCAAATTATTCCACCTCAAAGGGTTGGAGCAGGTAAGCCTGAGTAGGGGTCATGACAGTTAGGACATTTGCTTTCGTAGTGCTGGTTAATCACTTTATCCTTCAACCAAAAGCAAGAGTATGCTTCATAAATCACAGTAAGACCTTTTTGTATATCTACTCATGTGCTGAACCATTAACCAAAAGTCTTACATGTTTTCTGAGGTCCTGAGAAAGTAAACTACACTGGGAGTCTGAAGAGAGCCTAGGGAAAAGCTTCCATTATGGAGTCCTCCTCCCAAAACGAGGTACTAAACTGCAGATTTGAACCTAAAGAGACTGGTTCAAGCACTCGGCAGCTCCGGGCACCCTCTGAAGCAGTACGGTAAATGGCCAACAGATGGCACTTGGCTAGGTGCTGTCCCCGCATCATTCCAGCATTCCCTGGACAGCCTTTCAAACTGGGTACATGGCTGGAGCCTTGGGAATTGACTGGAATTGCATGCTGCAGAAAATTAAGTATCAGTAGCTTAAGGCCCCTTCACTGATTTTGTGCCGATATCATTCCACTGACTTCACAGACTTTTGGAGGGCTTTTTTGACAATGATGGAAGTGGAAGGAGAGCCATAACCCTGGATATAATTTGCCATTCTGGTACAAATCAAAAATTGCAAAAGGAATTCACTAATTACTGATAAGCCAGTATCTACCCAACCATGCAGTACCACACAGAGGAGAAAATAACTTTTTTAATTCCAAGGATTATTATTTTGTGCCCCGAACTATGATCTATAATTACCCCCAAATTAGTGCACAGAACAGCAAGTACCTCTCCTTCCTCCAATTTTGGAACTGGGAGAGGGAGAGTCACTAGCGTTGCCGCTCTTAGTTCAGTCTCGGTAGGCATTGAGGTGGGTTTTGTGTTTTCTTCAGCCTTTCCCGAGCTAAGCCCTCCTGAATGGTGTCATCCAGTTGGAGACACTGACTTCATTCCAGACCCAGGAAGTTCAGGGGAAGTTAAGTGCATCTGACATATGAAAATCATCCCTAATGACATCCAGCTCTATAACACTCTGTGACTCTTAACTAGAGTTCTCTACATGTGTTAGGATTCTGAATTAAGAGACAGGTGTCAACATCTGAGTGAGCAACATACAGAGGGGTACAGGGTGAACCAGTCTCAATATGTAGTAATTAATTGTGGTGGCTAGCACAGCTCAAGCCACTTTGCTGCACATATTTGCTCACAATGAAACAAGACAGGAAGAAGATCTGAGTTTTCTTCCAGCATTTGAACTGGAAGCTTGGTTTTCTTCATCCACCAGCTTCAGTGGGGTACAACTTTGCTAAACTCAAAGACTTTACTTCTACTTTAAGTTGGTGGAAGCAAAGGAGGATTAGGGAATAGCTCCTGAAGCTCTGACAAAATAGAACATGCCTGTGAACACCTGGAGGTGCAGAGTGCAGCTGGCACTACATACTGTGTCTGAGTGAAGGACAAAAAGAAATATTTCTGCAGGGGATAAGCTTCCTACCATTTCTTCTAGCTCCAAAGTGACAAGATAAGATTATTTGCCTTTCCTTAAAGGGGTGCCTTGTACAAAAGCCTACATGCCGAGTTCAAGGTCCAGCCACAGGGACATGCAGGATCTCCCCCATGCAGTGGCCTCCTTTCAGAGTTAGGAGACCTTCTCAGACGACCACCCTAGGAATGCTGGTTCTCTGGTGCCATGTTAGGTTGCAATCCATGCCACTTTTGGCATGTGTTAGGCAAGTAGCAATTAAAACAGTTTCATGGTTTTCTTTTGCTAGGGTAGAGTACAGTCCTTGAGAAAGGACACTCCAAAGCCAAACTCATCCATTGCTGGCAACTAGCAAAAGCTGGAGTAGTTACAACCAAGGTTTCTAAACCTACAGTATTCCACTGGACTTTCAGTTGAGACAGTCCCAGGTCAAAACATTCCTCATTGCTTTTACAGGCACCCATGGACTTGCACTTTCTGATCTTCGCTACTTTTCTCTACAAGGTCCTTCCCCTCACCCGCCTGCTTGAAGGGCCCTTCCTGCTGCACCATAGCTATCGAGGTGAACATGTCCAAAGCTCCTGCTGACTGCACAGTTTGTATCGCTCTGCCTCTTTAATTTTCCCCTTGCGCATCTCTTCTAAAATCATCCATTTCCACTCTTGCTCATTCCTTATGTTCTTTTTTTCTGATGTTTCCACCGATTATTTCTGCTGTTCTGTGGAGTGGTGTGTAGCCAGAAGAAAACACAGCCATTTTGGTCTGTGTGAAGGACCCAGTGACCACAGGGGAATGCCAATGCTCAACTCCTCCAAACTAATATGCTCTCCCCAGAGACAATCCAGAGAAAAGTTCCTAAAATACTGTCCCTTATTACAGGCAGCTTGCTGGACAAACAGGCCGACCAAGTTGTTTTGACCATGGGACTTGGCCTGATCTGTCAAAAACAGACAGGCTCTTGCAAGCTTTGTATTTCAAGTAGCTCGAAACTATCTAATGTGACACTACTGACAAGTTCATGGAGAAGACCCACGGGTTCAATGTGCAAAAAAAAAAGCCTCTGAGGCCTGAAGCGTAGCTCTCTTTCACTGCCACTGTGCAAAAAGGTTGTTCCCTTTCTACCACGCTGTTGGATGTCTTCCTCCCATCCCTTCTTACCACACTGACCATGTACCCAGCTGCTGCAGTGTAAGTGTTGGACCTGGAGCAGAGGAAATTTCTCAGCACTTTCAGCAACCTTTGAGCCTACCAACAAGACCACAGGGTCACTTTCAGAGCTTCCAGGGATACCATGGCCATTGCCGAGATTACAGAGGAACATTGAACTAGTTCAGATATTTTTTTTTTCCTTAATCCTTCTCCCATTTCTACTATCTTCAGATCACCCTGGAAATCCTCAGCTCATAATTTCTTTTGATCCACAAATTCCCAGGCTTCTTGTTGGCAGATCAGCAGGAAAACACCATTCTCACAAGGATGGTGACTCTGAGGTCAGCAGCCCCACTGAGTGCCCCAAGATGATGGAAAATAACCCCAATTGGCTTCCTGCACCAACACATGTCCTGGGATCAGAGCCCTTTTACACAAAACAGTGAGCTGCTACTGCCTAACTTCTTTCTACAGCTCAGCTGCCTAGTATTCCTCATGTACATTCCCTGCTTTTTCATCAGTCTGGTACAAGAGGCAAACTGGTATGCAAGACATTAAAAGATATTAATTTCCTAAGCAATTTCATACATGGAACTTCAGCAGAATTTTCTCTGCAGCTGGAGCACAGCAGGGATGCAGCTCCCCTTATTTAACCAATAAAACAAAAAGAAAGGACTCAGTTTAGTCCGTGGCCATATCATGCAGCTTATACACTCAAATGTTTTACTCCAAGGTATCAAAGAATGTAAACTACAGGAGTGAGAACAGTGACAAAACCCTTATGTACATAAAACACCACCTACCCAGAGGAGCACAAAAAACTTATTCTTTCTTTTTTCTTTTTTTTTTCTTTTATTTGCATATTTGTAGATGTCTAATGTAGATCCTGTCAGATTCCATTAGCATAAAGATTTCTCTCAAGTGGAATGTGGCAGCTGTTACAAGCTGTTAGGTTTTTTTTTTTTAACTGTTTATTTTTGTTTGCAAAGTTTGTGAACATTTAGTGCAACAGGTGGTCCTTCCCTCTGCCCTGCAGCCGATTGGCTGGCAATCAGGATCTGCAGACTACAAAGAAGGTACAAAATCCTGGACATGAATGGGCAGAGAAAATTTGGGAGACATCACTCTTCCCCCCCGCAGTGAACTCAGCTGAAATTAACAGAGCAGACACTTTGCTTTTGCTGCTGGTTGCAGACAGATCTCACAGTTCTTTTTATATTTCTAATTTTGAAACTGGCTACTGCCACCCCACAAAATCAGTGGCATAGGAACCATGCATATAGCAGTGTGACACTACTGGAACCGAGAAACAAAATGTCACAGCCCTACAAAAGGGAAAGAGCAGAAACTCATGAAGTCTGAATGGTTTGGAAGAGTGGAAGTTCATCTGGCTGCTGGTGCAACTACTTCAGGTATACAACTGTTTTACTCCGATAGCTAATACTTGGTCAGAAGCTAAACCAAAGACCTCAGTAACTTCAGAATTAGACAAGAAGTCCAGTTGTGGCAAAGAGAGCAGGAGCAGCAGAGAAGCAGGCTGGAGTTCTACACAGCTAGTCAGATCAGCATGGTTGCATTTTACACAGCGGATCCAGCAATTGCTCCTGCTGTAGGCAAAGGTTTCTAAACACTTCCCACGTGATTGTAACCACGTGCATACGCTGCACACAACAAATAACACAAAGATAATTCTGCAGATGTTTTTATGTATTGTCTTGTCCCCCTGAACTGTTTTCCCTTCATTCACAAACCCTACTATATTAATCACGCCTTCTTCCAGCATTAGGCCCATTATCAACTACATACAGCTAGAATTTGTAACTTGTCTATTACTGACAAGAGTCACAGAACAGTTTGGACTGGAAGGGACTTTTTAGAGATCACCTAGTCTATCCCCAATAATATTTATTATTATTACATTAGTGATTACAAGTTGCAACCAATATCAGGATTTACTGATATGGAGACAGTACAAGATCGTCCTAACCAAGAACTTCTATACTCATGCTGCATTGCAATCTGAGACAGCCAAAAGAAGCATTCAAGTAGTTAATTTCCAGCCTAAGACCCTTTTATGAAACCACAGCAGAATAAAATGCCATTAATATCAGCAAGACTTAAAAAGACAAAACTAGAAAACATTGTATAGATGGGAAAATGTTGCATAGACAAAAAGAGAGACCTGATACCATCACAAGTGAAATCAATGAGAGACAAGCTGATTCTGAAGTGAAGAATTTCTCTGGCACTTTAACCTCAAAGACTTCTTCATCCTCCTGAATTAGTTTTGTAAGGTGTTTTCATAAGATTACTTGAGCCAGCAAAGTTTGTAAAATACACTCAAGCTGATGGCTGCCCTCACCAAAACAAGACTGCGTATAAGGCCAGTATGACATGGAATTATTACACAGCTATATCCCCATGGCAAACAAGTGGTAGGAGAACATAAAAGCAAACACAAAGACAAAAAAACACAGTGGCTTTGGCTCTAAATGCAAGTCTTGCATCAACTTGACTGTGCACTGCCAAGAACTGACTGCCTCTGCCTTGGCTTATTCCATGTAAGACTCAAAGGGACACAGGACCCAGCAAAGAAAAAAAAAAAAATCACCCTGATTCACTGGTATGCTCCAGCTGCTCTGCTCCACTCCAGCAATGCAAAACAGCTGTAAACCTGGTTTAACCAGCAAGTTAAATTGGGTTTATGGCTTCTCAGTATTGGCAAAGAAGTACAAAGCAGCTGGAGTTTACTAGTATACTTAGCCCTGGGGGTTTGCCCTCAAAAGTTAACTCTTGCTCCAGCCAGGAGAAAGAATATCAGCCACAGTTGAACTTTAACATGATTTTTTTGTCTCAATCTATTGTATTTTTCAAGAATACTGAGAAAAAGAAAACTTACACATGTTGCCAACATACAGTTTAGGACCAGACATTCAAGAGACCAGCTCCAGTTTCAAGCTGCATCAGCTAAAAAAGGAGATGCTGGCTGCTGGGCTCTGAAGTCATCCTTGGCAAATACAAATTCTCATTACAGAAGTGTAAGCTAGGTGACCAAGAGAGTTCTGAGTAGTGTCACAGCATAGGATTTCTTTGTAAACTTCATACCCAATCCTACCATATTCTCTCAGGAAAACTGCCTGCAACTCAGTCTGTGCTTTAGACTATCCATCACAACTAAAAATATCCCATCAAATGGATGTCAACCAAAATCCTGTTCTACAAACCCTCCCATCTCTGGATTGAGGTAACTTGTTTGCTCTAAAAGTATTTTATAAGCATAACCATTCCCCAGCAGAGGCTTCCGGCAATCATATTTCAGTAGAACAAACCCCGCTGAAGTAGCAAAACTTGAACTCGGTGTTTGATGTTGTATTATTGTCTTCCGGAAAGCAAAAAAATAGCTTGGGTCTTCAGTATCTCAGTCTAGCTTTGAGGAAAATGCTATTTGAAATTTCAGTATAGAAGAAACCAAGACATTCCTAAAATTCCCTGAGGAGAGCCCCTGCAGCTATCAGTCAGCATTGCCTTAGGTCAAGGAACCACCAGCACAGCCTCACAAAAAGACCGCTCAGTAGCAAATATTCAGAAAGCCCCTACTTAAAATGGTAAAGGGCTTAAGAAGAGCATGCAGGAAAATAAGAGTCAGTTAAATCAGGAGATAAAATGCAAGAGCATAATATTCACAAAAATGCAGAAGAACAGAGAACAGCAACCTTTAAAAACATGAGAAGTACTAGGGAGAAAGTGGGATGTTATTAAAAGAAGAGGGAGGTGAAATTGATGACAACTTTAATCTGGCCAAGATCCTGAACTGTACAGACTACAAAGAATTTGTCTGGCCAATGTCCAAGAGTTTGTGTAAAATTAAAGAGTGGAAATGCACTTGAAAGTTAGGGAAAGCTAAAAAAAATAAGAGACCAGGCATTAGATGCATTATATGCTGTAGCCCATAAACATAGAGTCATTATTCTTATAAATAAAACCATACAACAAATATTTAGAGACCAGCCTAAACCAAAATGTTGGCTCTAAATAACCACAAATTGTGCAGGAGTTTGAAACTAGATCCCAGCTCTGTGGCAGGCCCTTCCCTGATGGGAACGGGCACAAGCTCTGGGACAGTCTGTTTCTGGATTCTGCGGCTTGGACTGCTCTCTGCCAGCTGGGAAAAAAACCTCATTTGTAAAAAAGGAAAACATGACACAAGATTAATGCTGCAGAGGTATCTATTCTCCCTGAGACCAATGTGAAATCACCAAGAAATTTAAAATGACCGTGAAGTCCAGAAAATATTGCCATCTTTTTTAGGTATGAACACAGCTCAAACAGATTAAGACTAACATTTTAAATATTTGCAAGCTGATATTTGGTGGCCTACAAACCACAGGGAAAGAGACATTACATGTGTTTCCCTATACCGTGGTGGTTATCACGACAGCAGTACCAGGGAGCCAGCTGGCATCTTAATAACAAGAAATGTCCAACCCTTTCCTGAGTCCCACTGAGCTCTTGGCACTGCTGTCACATGGCAGTGAGTTCCACCGTGTAACTGTGCACACAAGAGCAGCAAGAGTCCTTTTTCCCTTTACAATGCATTGCCTTTTTAGTTTAAGTGTTCATTTGCTGCAGTGTTATAAAGAGATAAATACCACTCTACATATTGCTTGTATTTCCTTTCTAAACAAAACCATTTCAAAAGGAAATCATTAGGAAATTTCCATGGGAATGGTTTTACAAGAAAAATGCAGTCCCGTTAAGCTGAAGTTTCAAGTTTAAATTGTTTTGTTCACAATCTACAAGTTTCTTTTGGGAAAACAGTAATTACCAGGCTGGTCCTTTTGAACTGATGTTTGGGTTTGTAATAGTTCAACAAATCATTAACCTACATTTTTTTTCATCCACACACCACATTAGCTAAGCTGCCCTTCAGACGCCCCCATACCCCTTTCTGAACCAGACTCTGGAAGACTCTGCCCTAGTACAATTTTGGTTGCCCTCTGTCTAAACTTCTGGACTGTTATCCAAATCCTTTCAGATTTTATTCATAACAAAGCTTCTCCTTAACTCTAAACATTCTAATTGCTCACTCTCTGAATCTGTCCTATTTGTTACATACATGCGCACACATGCACACACAAAGACACGTAAGTATATGTATGGGATTGAATTCTTAAAAATGTATTTGACTTTTAAATTGGTGATCTGCCACTGGCTCACATAGCAGAAATTGTAATGTTTTCAATGGTACTTTCCATCGGGAAGTTTCTTGCAACTTAACTTCGTTTGCTGTTTTGATCACCTATGCAGAGTGACCAGATGTTTTTACTAAACAATGAGCCTGGGGCATTTTCACAAGTGATAAACATATTCTTCCTTTTATTTGCTTCGCATACAACTGACTTGCATCCAAACCAGCCAATTTTCCTCCCTCTGACTATGTAGCCATGCAGGTGGGGTTGAGAGAGAAGATTTTCCATAAACACCTGAGCATGGTGCTGATCTTTTAACTTCTAGTGTTTCAAGACCAAGCCAGGAACATAAAAAACTACTTTTAAAAGTGACAAAACAGGGGATGGAGTTGGTACGAGTTCACAGGGGACAGAACCACAAGAGACTGAATAGATTACAGTGCTGCATTACAAGAGTATGGTGCATGGACTTGGAAAGGATGCATTAGAAGCGTCAATCCAGCCTGTGTTATGGAAGGCAGCCGTGTCATATAAAAACAACTTAATTTGAAATCTGAAATATCTGACACACATGCCAAGCCATAAATGGCATCTCCCCTCCAACCAGGAATGTACCTCATATCAATTTGAAACAGTTATCCTAACAACTTTAAAATAATCAGGCAACTTGCAAAAGTAAATGATGCTTAGGATGAGGTTGTTTACAGAAAGTGTTAAAAAGGTAGAAGTTTTCAAAGTTGCAAAAGCTAATGCTTCACTCCACGTCCAGGGAGTAGTACCAGGCACTGATGTTCAAGAACATCTTAATAATTAAACCACTGCCCAGATGAGCTGAAAGACTGATGTAGGCAGCTGTAGTTGCCAGAAGACAGGGAAGGGGATGCTGAAAGAGAGCTGGGGGTAAGAATGAACAGATGAGTGGACTTCCAGACTATGTCATTTGAACAGACAAAATAATGCCCTGCAATTCTGGGCAGTGCATAAAAAGACAATGCTTCGATGAAAGCCAGGCTGTGGCTGCATTTAGCAATGAGGGCAAGAGGAAGCCCTGTACCTAGAGACTCCCATTTCACATACAGAAGACGACGACGACGCTGAGTTACATTCTTCCTCAATCCGGCAGACAGGCAGGATGGGGAAGGGACGGGGGACAGAGCACCACAAGCTTTGTGCCCATGCACAGAAGTGGCAAAAAAGCAGGTATAAACTATTCCCCTATGGAGCAGCAGTGCAACAAGGAATGAGGTCATGGCTGAGAGAGACTCCAGGCCCTCCCCAGCTCCACCGCAGTAATTAAATTAACCCTACTCAAAAGTCAGACAGTCTGGACAATCTGAACATCAGATCGTGAACACCAACCATTTCATCCCGCAGGTCTGCTCCTGTCAGGCTGCATAGCTTGTTAGTGCAGACATTGCCAGCAACTGAATTACGTAAAAGATTGGTATTCTAAAATCCCACAGCTTCCATGTACTTCCACAAAGAAACAGCAGTACAAAACTGGTGGCTTAGCCTGGAGGATCAGTCTCAGTGCATGTATTCTTTCCTTTTCCCTTAACATCCCTGCTCCTTGGATGTGTATTTGTGGCTTGGCTTTTTCTCTTTTCTTTTACTAACTGTCTTCAGCTCAAGCTCCCAAAGTCACATCCTGACAAACTCTGCCAACCGCAATCCCACACGTCAAAATCCCTCCATGCAGTCACACGTACTGATTCCAGGAAACGCACACTGCTGGACCTTGTTGCCTTCCACTGAGCCACCCTGATTTATGCCTGGTGAAGCTATGGTCCCAAGTGTAATGATACCTACACTGCACAGTTGTCCCACACGTGTATATCCTATTATCCAAACAACAGATGCACCAGCATGCAAGCACACACATATTCCAACATCTGGAGATCACAAGCTAACTGTAATAACTCCATGAACTTCATTCATCTTTACAAAACTCGCAAACACTTCATCTATACATCCACTGAAGAGGTGCATAACCTTTTCCACTTCACTGAAAGAAGTATGTGCTCTTAATCTGGCATTCACGGTCACACACGCAGAAATACAACCAAGCACTTGCGCTTACTCTTAAAGCACACATTTAGTGCCTTCTGAATAACAGGGCATGAATGGCTCTTGACACAAATGCTTCACAGGTGTTGCACATAATCTGCTTACAGATATACACCTCGATTTCTCAGTCATACCTCTACTTGTGCCTACACGCCCTTACCTGATACGTTGCTCTCTTTTCCACTTTCTGGCTAGAAGTCATGCCAGAATAAAACTGATAAAAGGAAATGAAGAATCACATCCAAATATCCAGATATCTGTTAACAACATCCCACTGCTTAACACTAAAATTGATGCTTGCATAATTCAGCATTTTTGGATGCCGGAAATCTCCAGTCTGTTTTCCTTTGTTTCTCTCATCCACATCTAATCTAAAAGATATGTTAAAGGAGAATGTGGGAAAAAACTTCTGATAGTTTGTGTTTGGTATTTTATGAAAAACACTTTAATTCAAAACGCTTGTGCCTGCCTGGCTCTCACTTCAGCACCCCAGAAACAGTGGGATGCCCCCCTGTGATGTTCTCAGCAAACTCTACCTTACAGCAAAATATGCTGGAAAGTACACAGTCTGCAAGCATCAAAGTTGCAAAGGGCTCAGGTTTGCCAGATTCCCCCAACAGTGATGTCAATGCATCAGGGGTGACCTCAGAAACCTGTTGGCTTCTGTGACCTCAGATAGCATCATTTATGGCTGTCAAAAACAGGGCTAGTAATTTTCTGCGTGTACGAATACCCACACATTTTCAACCACGCAGAACTAAACTATTTCATAACCCATTCTTTTAAAACCTTTAAAAGCATGTACTACACTTGGAAAATTATATGCATATTTTGTGTTTATTGAGGTTTTTTCCCAACCATCTTCTCTCAAAAAAAGTTAGGTTTTTTGACAGTAGGAAAAATAGCTTGCTATATCTTACTGCATGAGAAGTGTGATGCATTCTACTGAATTACTTTAGAGCTTCTGGTAAGAAAATAAGGATGAAAATTTTTATGTGGAAAGGAAATCTGCAAAATTCTCAAAGTTTTCCATCTCAAATACAGGTAAGAGTGCAAATATTCCATGTATTTTTGAAGTGGAAAACAACAAGAATTTACATCACCATTAACTTCTGCTTTAGCCTTCAGTGTATGAGTTTAAAATAATCAAGTTTCCAGATCTCAAATGTGCAAAAATCCCTGACAGCTAAATGAAGATGCTTTAACCTGATGGCAACTTCTCAGCATATTTCACACAAAAGGTCTTAATGAAAAGACACTTGACTTTTCTGATATACAGATGATACCTCACATCCTTGCCAGATACTGCCGTAGATTTATCTTACTGGTCAGCTCAAGAAGAGCAGAGAGGCAAAGCGGAGTTTTAACTGTCACTGGAGTTTCATTTTGAGTGGGGTATAAGTGCACAAGCAACCCATTAGCCCATCCCTTATTGGGCCTCTAAACATTATTTCATCACTTAATTTATTGCCTCTGGTGCTTTTGTGCATCCTCCCATGCCCTCCTTATTGCTGAAATGCTGCCATCTGTGGCTCAAAAGTTCCTTTTGGCCCTTCCTGCTCTACAGCATGAGGTGGTTGGAGAGAAGTACTAAATTAATAAGAGATCGACTAGTTCTCAGAGGGGAAAAAACAAGAAAAGTATAGTTTCAAAACAATGTACTTTCC
Source organism: Astur gentilis (assembly GCF_929443795.1). Classification (NCBI taxonomy): domain Eukaryota; kingdom Metazoa; phylum Chordata; class Aves; order Accipitriformes; family Accipitridae; genus Astur; species Astur gentilis. The sequence goes on along the minus strand of NC_064900.1, from coordinate 2,067,510 downwards.
TCCCCCCCCCCCCCCCCCCCCCCCCTTCTGTTCAACCATACTTCTGTCACCTTCTTCTTGTGTGGTAAAATCTGATGTGAAAAGCAGCCCAAGCTTGTCTCTAATGCTGCTGAGCTTGACCATGTGGCTACAGGAGGAGGCAGCAATTTCCTCTCCTAGTACAGTTGCGAAGCCCCACAGTGATGCTTCAAAGCGAAGCCTGGAGCCCAGCAGGGTCTGAGAAGCAGCTGGGCTGCTCTTCCGTGAGATGCATTAGGGAAGGAAAGGGAGAAAACAAGGATAAAACAGAAGCTAAACAAATGTACAGAGTAAGAAAGGAGAAGGAAGAGGCTGAGGATTAGGACAGCCTATTGGAATGGGTTCCTTGACCAAATGCTGTAAAGAGAGGACAGTCCAGGAAGCATTATGACCCCATACCTTACACCTTCTCACAAAACACCCCGGGAGAAAGAATGACAGTGAGGCAGGCTAATGTCATCAATGCCATACAATTCTTTGCACAGCTCTTGTCAGTCTTGCTTTCTATCACTGGCTGCAGGTCTGATCTGCTGAAGCAGACCAGATGATTTCCTCCGGTGTGTGCCAGGTAAGTAGGGACCTCTTAACCCATCGCAGCAGCTTGCTTGCCTGCTTCCATTTCATGTCAGAGGAAAATATGAACATAATAGAGAAATGTGGGGCTGCTTCAACAGGATACCTTTTGTTGCATGAGGCACCCAGAATCCTGGCTGGAGAGTCTGTTCTTTGTTTAAATCTTATGGCATTTAGGTATAAAGAAACCAGTGCTAAAAAGCCTTTCACCCATCTGCAGACTCCTTCTCCCAGCTCTGAGCAGACAGCATGTCTCAACACTCCTCGCTAACAACACGGTACAGTTGCAGGCAAGTTCCACTGAGGCACAGAGGAAAAAAAATAAAACAAAATTAAAGTGGCTGGCTGAAACTAAATGGTTATTTCCATGGCTGAATCTCAAGGTGTCTTTGCAAAATGCCAGTTTTGCAGCCACAGGTGTCTTTTAGCTGCTAAAACAAGTCAGGATATTTACAGAAAGGTAAACTAATGCGCTTTGGTGGCCTCACTGGAAAATAGGAGCAACACATTTCCCCCAGAAGGCAGCAAAGCAAATCCAACATTACATCTATTACATCCCCTGCTTCTCCATTGCTTTCTCTGCAGCTGGGGCAAACCCCTCACAAGCTCATTATACCAAGTATTTGGGGCAAAGACTGCTAACTTCCTTTTATGCATCTTACCATTAAAAATGTGCCTTTCTTACAGGGAAGACACAGCTAGAGAATAACAATGCCACCATTTACTGAGTGGGAGGAACAGAGAAGGTCATATCCATGAGACATAACTCTGGTGTTTCTAAATCCAGCAAGGCATCTCCATGTGGACTTACAGTCTGTGGATACTTTTGGGTTACTTCAATAGCAAGCGTGATGCTGGGTTTGGTTTTCTCCTTGAGTAAAGGATACCTTACACTGATTGCTACTGAATTTTTCTAAGAACCTCCCATGCAGAGAAGCCCTTGGAGCACAGAGCAAGTGTGCTGTGCAGGACATTGCTAGGGCAACCTGTAGTGTCCCACGCGTCTCCATCCCACCCACCAGCACCCCATTCATCCACCCTCACCCCCCAGAACTTGTACCTCTCAGGGCCCTTGTGTTCCAAGCAGCAAGTGGCACTGTTTAGTTGGGTTTTTGCAAGGCTCTCCCTCCTTTACGAAACTCGCGCAACTCAAGTTTCAAAGCCTTTCTCAACAGACTTCAGTAAGCCCACACAAAGCTTTGTTTGGGGGTCCACCGCAAGCCTTCTCAGCAACAGCACACCTCCACCCTGACAACCAGTAAGTGTCCCAGTCCTACCTGTGAGGTACCACAGGAAACCATTGTCTGACTGGGAGAAAAATATCTTAAAAATTCACCCTTAGAATTCACTCTCCAAAGTTTTTCCCTGACATAGCTTTACCCAGCCTGCCCCACAAAATATTCCTCATTTACCAGGCCAGAGATTCAAACGCTGTAAAACAGCGGGTGCGAATAGCTTTCTGTAAGCATCACGTCTGCCATGAAGCAACTTTGGCCCTGGTCAGAGCTCTTACATGAGAGTCTACCTGACCTCAGGCAATCATTGTGCTAAACCACTGAGAAGCACACAGAAAGAGAGCAAGAGAGGACAAGACTGAGCAGCCAGTTTGTGCAGCAGCAGGAGGAACTGAGACTCATCGAACTCAACTTACAGAGGGACCACTGTGCATCCATGAAGTTGGAGATAACTGTCATACACCCCGAGCTGGGCTTGAACCAGCTTCTGATCTGCAAATATTCCATGTATTGTTGAAGCAGAAAACAAGAAGAATTTACACCACCATTAACTTCTGCTTTAGCCTTCAGCATATGAGTTTAAAATAATTAAGTTTCCAGATCTCAAGTGTGCAAAAATCCCTGAAACACTCTGCAACCCACTAGCTATGTCCTAAAGACCTGCTGGTGCTAATGCTGCATTTTCAAAAGTGAGACTAGCTTTGTGGAAAGAAATTGACTGAACCAAAGCTGAGATTTTAAAAGCCTACCCAAATGGTCTTCCATTCTCTGCGCATAACAGACAGCATCATCTTCAGGTCCAAACACTCTTTGCCACCCTCTTAACCTTAAATGGACACTGCATACATGCAAATAAAACACCTAGCACAACATTCATGTGTTTATGACACGAGAACATACTCATAATTGCTGCAGGAACATTACACTTTTCTTTCAGCTAAATGTACATTTTTATCAAACTCAGGAGGGCTTAAAGCAAAAACGTTTATACTTACACCTACTTTTATCTAACTCTTAGGGCAGAACAGACAGGAGAGCCAGTAATAGGTAAGAAGCATGCTGCTACTCTTTACATGAACAGAACAATACTGCAATTTACAATGACCGAAGCATAAATATACTGGTAGAAAGTAGTGGGCATCAAATTTTTAGTTTCTACCCCCAGCCTAGCATTTAACATCAAAATGAGCAAACATAATAAAGACCTGTTAAGACTGCCAGTCAAGAGTTCAAGGGAAGCCTCTATGTCTAAAAAAACCTCTTGGGTCTCTATCTGAGCTAAAGCATCAGTTGCTTTTCATGTAACACCAATAGAAGTGTCAAGAAAAAGCCATGTGTAGGTCAGCTTGCAGAGGGTGGTACATAGTACCAATGGCTATTAGGCAAGCAGACAGTTAAAAGGAACTGTCTTCTCTGAAATGCTCCTTCTGGAAGATTGCATGAAAAAAGAATGAGACTGACCTTTTCTAGGACAGACATCTCACTTTATTTCCAACTCTGCCAGATCCCCACACTGTCTGTGAGATCTGCGATGAGCCATTACAAAAAATTACCCATGCCTAGAGATTTGAGACCTGGGCTCATAAGGAGAGCTGGGGCTTCCTCTGGGTTTCCTACATAAGACATTTCTCTACGTGGCTCTGAGAAGTCCTTTCTCTTTGACTTGTTTTCTTAAAAACCACATACAGCCAGTAGCCTGCCTCTACAGTGTGAAACTGATGCAACATGAGCAAAACCTGTGCCTTTTTATGATAAATCTGTAAGATTTATCAGCACCAGTATCTGCAAGGTTTTGTCAGTACTGCTGTCTTGTCTACTGCAAGATCATTACACAGTCGTGCCACAGTTACATTTGTGTAAAACACCGTTGTGAGGCTAAGCTTCCCATCTTGTCACTTGATCCCCCCACTGGACCACATCCCTCCTCTCTCTTCCCTTTCTCTAGTACATCATACAAAAATGAAAAATAGTCTCCTTTCAAGGACCTGCTCAACCTTTTCTGTCTTCCCCTCTTACCCACAACAGACATTGAAAGGCTCACAGTACCAGCAGTTATTCCCAGAGCACCGCAGACCTCAGCAAGCATCTCCATGACTTCTACAGAACCTTTCACACATGGGAAGAAACATTTAGACAGCCATTCTTCTCCCTCCAACCCTTGCTTCAGACTTGCCCCCTCCAGACCCATATGAAAGCCCTGGGAACAGTTACAGCACAGCTGAGCTCTCTGCCGTCACCCACTGAACAATCCATGTCGTCATCTCATGGGGAAAAAGCTCTGGCATAACAATGTGCCTGTAATTAAACTCCTCCAGTCTAGTTTAAGCATAATTTCCATAAACACACATCCACACCAGCAATTGTGAGTGAAGGACATCAGCTGCAAAAAACATGTCACTGTCTCATTAATTAACAAATTAAGCACGGAGGTGCTGGGGCCCAGCTGTAATGCACAAGCACCAGGGGCCAGAGCTGAGACCGACCTTCTAAACTTTTGCCTGCTTTTTTTGCCTTTAATGCCTCATTTCCTATGACATTCCACTAATGCATGAAAACCAGTATTTTCTTGCAGGAGGCAATGTATTTAAAAGATAAGAATAACTTCCCAGTTGCCTCAATTAAGTCGGGCGATGCTCCACAAACTTCAGCATCCCTTTGTGGTTCCCCCCCTCTTGCCATATACAGGACTGGGCAGAGGAGCTTGGGAACTGGCAGGGAACTAAGCAGGAACTCTGAACATGAAAACCGACATGCAGTGAATACTGCTTCTGTCCCATCCCCACACACTGACCCACTGAATGAGTCCTGCAGACTGTCGATGCAAGGACTGTGTGCTACTATTTCAGCCTCACAGCAAGAGTGGCACAGCACTCGGCTTCAGAGGAACTAGAGTATGTGTACCTCCAGCTATAAAATGTTTGTTTAACTGCTATATCGAGCTGCTGGAGCAGAGCAAAGCGGCCTTCAGGCTGCTTAGCACCTGACCCACTGTTTTTTCTGATTTTATTATATCTCTTTTACAGTATCATTGCTATTTCACACTTTATTTCTTTCACAATCCTTGGACTGTCTATGCATTCCTGGTGATTTATTGCATGTGATTTCCTCCCATTTATTTATGCACTCAAATACTCCACAGCTTTTTATTTCAAAGGTTTGCAAAGCACTCGAAAGAATCTGCCAGAAACATACAGGTCTTGAGCTAAAAGCATATTACAGTTCATACAAATCAGTCACACAGGCCAGCACAGTCTGCCTAAGAATGAACAGAGCTTTCAAACTTTATAAGGCAGCGTGGTCACCTTGACAGTACAAACCACCAGAAAGCCAAAGCCTCTGTGGGAGCACAGACTGCTTTAGTACAGATCCCAAGAAATGCTCCAATTTCTGCATACAATTTAAAGCAGTTATATGCAGAATTTCTCACAGAAAACTATTATATTGCAGCTTCTTCAATGAGCTCAAGCAATTTCTTATTATAGACCAAGTTGGTTTGAGGGGATTTCCACAAGCATTACACATGCGCAAGAGCAGAGACACACATCTACTTACATACAATGCCCTCAAACCCCTGCCAGGAATATTTCCCTGTGCCTGTGCTCAGCTGTGCTAGAAGCATCCGGGGGAAGTCCAAGCTGAATCACACTTACCAGAATTGCTCAAATCTGAGCCATTCCCTCATAGAGGCTATGATTAATTCACAGTTGCTACCTCAAAGTAGCAGTAAATCCATTAACATTCACCATCGGCCAGACTGTCCTCGTGGGCACACACGAAACCCTCACACAGAAGGCAGAGTCGGGCTCACTGACAGCGCCTGACGACTTGCACAAACCACCTCAAGTTATTGCTTACAGCACCGCTATCAGCTTTAGAGTAGCTAGATCTACGACAGAGTCTGAAAACAATTTCACTTTGCTAATGCTAGCACCAGTTCAACAGCTTTTGCACCCACACATTTCCCTGAGAAAGGGCATCCCAGCCTGCACAGGGCTCTCCCGGGTGTGGGAGGAAGAAGCCAGGCTCCAAGGGAAAAGACATCTGAAAGCCACCGTGGACAGGAGAAGCCTGGGCAGCAAATCCCTTCTTCCAGCCTGTATCCCTTCACTCTCTTCCCTGTTTCCTTGCCACGGGCAATGCACTGATGCTCTCTAAGGCTGCATGCTACCACCTGAGCTCTTAGCAAAGCAAACAGACACAGCAGGCAGTTTCCTTGCTCTGCTCCTGAAGTCAGAGCATCCAGCAAGGACCAGTACAGGAGAAGTGCAGATGAATTTTAGGTCCAGTTCAGTAACTGTCTCAGCAAAGGTAATCTTCAGACCTCCTAAACCAAACACTTCAAATTTTAACTTTTAATATCACAAAAACCTGTTCCTTAGAGATACAGGGCTCTCTGTTCTCAGTAGTTTTAAATGGAGTAAGCAAAGTACGATAGGGACACTAAAAGCAAGGAGAATACAAAGAGGAAAAGGGTAAAAGAAGCAAGATGAAGAGGACCTGGAAGGACACAGTGGGTGGAAATAGCTGATGTGGTGATGTTATGGGGAGAAAAATAATTTAAGAGAGGGGAAAAGAAAAAAAAGGAAGAGGGAAAAAAATAAAGCAAAAAGAAAATCTGCCCACACATACACAAAATAATTCAGTGACTACAGACTTACTAACCAACACATTGAATCACTGAAAACATTCTCAAGAATTTCCTATGTGGCTTGGAAGCCAATGCAAACACTCAGGAGCCACCTCTCCTGCCACAGAGAAGGCTACAATACTTTTTATTTACTAAAATCAAGGCTTTGACTGTTGGATTCCCTAAAAGCTCTGTTGGCTCGCATTTGCCCACAAAACTCTTAAGACCATCCCGAGTCCAGATGTTTTCAGAGGAAACAGGTAGAAACACTGCAGGTTGCACAGCAGTAAGAAAGGGGAGAAAGCACAGGAGAAGGAGAAAGGGAAAAAGCTAGAGAGATCAGTGGGAGAAGAAAAGACAGTAAAGAGCTATAACAGCATGGCTTTAAAAAAAGCACAGAGCAAATAATAAAGCAAAATAAACATAGAGACATCGAAAGGACATCAGAAAGACATAAAACTATGAAAGAAAAACCTAAAGAGAAAACAGACTATGAAAAAGGCAAGCCAAGCTGAAATTCAGAAATTACTCTGACACACTAAGTGGTTTGAACACCTTCCCACTGCTCCCTAGGTATAATTTCTATACATCTGCGAGATGTCCACATTGCATGAAAAGGACAACCACATTCAGGTGGGCACAAAGCCACATATGCTGGATTATAGAGGAAATCTATGAAACTCCTTGTCATGCTTTCAGCCCAGCCGGTAACAAAGCACCAGGCAGCCGCTCACTCGCTGCCCTCCCCAGCCACGGTGGGATGAGGAAAAAATATAAAGAAAGGCTCGTGGGTCAAGACAGGGCCAGGGAGGGATCACTCCCCACTTACAGTTACAGGCAAAAGACAGGCTCAGCTTGGGGAAGAAACAACATCGATTTAATTTACTACCAATCAAATCAAAACAAGGATGTTAGGAAGTAAACCCAACCTTAGAACAGCTTCCCCTCAGCCTTCCCTCCTTCCCGCCTCAACTCCACTCCCGGTTCTCTCCACCTCCTCCCTCCAGTGGCACAGGGGGACGGGGAACAGGGATTGGGGTCGGTTCCTCACACCTTGTCTCCGCTGCTCCTTCCTCCTCGGGGGAGGAGGACTCCACGCTCGGCCCCTGCTCCGCCATGGGGTCCATCCCTCCAGTGGGAGACAGCCCTTCACCAACTTCTCCAACACGAGTCCTTCCCACAGGCCGCAGTTCCTCACAAACTGCCCCAGCATGGGTGCCTTCCACAGGGTGCAGTCCTTCAGTCACAGACTGCTCCAGTGCAGGCTTTACCACAGAGTCGCAGCCATTTTGGGCAGCCTCCGCTCCGCTCTCCTCCATGGGCGGGGCAGGGGGAACAGGACAACAGCCTGCGGCCTCACCACAGGCTGTGGGGGCACCCCCTCCTCCTCCTCCTCCTCCACTGACCTCAGTATCCACAGAAAGATTCCTCTCACACTCTAATCCCCCAAATCACTGGGGGTTCCCCTTCTTAAATCTGTTCTCCCACAGGTGTTTCCACTGTCACTGACGGGCTCAGCCTGGGCCAGCTGCAGGTCCGACTCGGAGCCATGGAAGCTTCCAGCAGCTTCTCACAGGAGCTGGCCCTACAGCTCCTCTCCTGTTACCAAAAAAACCTGCACCACACAAACCCAAAACACTCCCCTAATATTGAGTCTTAACCCACCGCTGTATTTCTTTGTGTGCGTTTAACTCAATGCGAAGTAATTCTAGTTCTCTCCTCAGTCACAACAGTTACATCATCTACTTCCATGGCATTTTTTCCTCATGTACAGTGACAGTAGAGATTCCTAATTATTCTCCATTGTGCTCTCTTTCTACACAGGTATAGCTCAGACAGCAAGCCAAAGAAGAATGAGCTCTCCAGTGTAATATACTGGAGAAAATATTTCTACATCTCCATTTCGAATTAGAAAGCTCTTGCAGAGGACCTTGGAGTGGACCGACCCAGCCAGCCAAAGGCAGGACTTCCCCTACGGTCCTGTGGAAGTTCAGGTAGAAGCAATTATGGATTACCGGAAAACACGCAAAGATAACATCCAAGACAACAGATGACAGCACAAAACCACTGTCATATCATTTGGCCCCAAACTGAGGTATGACCTCTCTCTTCTCCACCAACAGAAGCCTCCAATATCAGGCAGCACTCGCAGGAACCCAGGGGTTAAAACCGCTCGGCTGCCCCAGATTTTGCAGCTGTTAATCCAGCAGAGGAACGGGAGAAAACATTTTGCACAGCCTTCAAAATTCCCCTGACAGTAGGGAGAGGGCGGGTCAAGATGCCTTACACAAAATGAATGTTAACAACAGATTTTATTGCAGTCTGCGTTGTTTCTGCCTTGTTTCCTCATCCACCAATACCTCTGGATCAAAGGAGGTTGAGGGACTGCCAGCAGAAGGCTTGGCTGGGTCCCACGGTCCTCTAGCGTCAGTCTCTTGAGGAGATGCCTATCAGTGCCTTACCAGGCTACAGGGCCACCATGACCCCTCCACACACGCCTGCCTTTTGCACCCTTTGGGGACTTTCGGTAGCTGAAATATTTAGGAGCATTTGTAAAACAGGGATTGTGACTGAAACATCCCAGATGATGCCTAAAATGATCTTTTTATCTACACACCTTCAGCACAGTGCTGTAGCATGTTAACTATGAACCGCAATGACCCCGCTCACCCTACATAGCCACCGTAACCCGCAGCACCAAACTAACTTTGGAAGTCCTGCGCTGGCCCCGAGGGGAAAATGTGGGATGAATACCTGACATGCCAATTCTTTGGCTTTTTGTTCAACCCCAGGGAAGAACTCTGCGGGGGTCAAGCAGTGTTTCTCCTCGGTGCTCTTCCTCCTACCCGGGAGTGCACGGAGAGGGAGGTGGGAGCAGATGGACCATGACACAAAGCTCATGTCATCAAGCAAGACCAAAAGCTGGCTGCCCACCCGCTGCCCAGCCACGGGGATAGGTGTGGGGGTACGCGTGTGTTTGTACCTGCAGCAAAGGATCTGCTGGGAGAAGGAAGGCAGCAAGGAGACTGCCTAGTACTATTAATTGAGTAATACAAGATACCAGCATTTTTCTTGACTCCTTGTTGTTCTAGTCCACCCGAGGAAGTGATGGTAAAATGAAACTGTGACTGAAGCTGGTCAAAACATGCTGATGAAATAAGTTTTTCTTCAGAAAATGTCATTGTGTAAAAGTAGAAGTGATTCAAAGAGGTATTATTATTATTGTTTCATAATTGAAACTATGTCTAATGACCTGTTTCATTCTTATGATTACAACCTTTTTGTACTGACATTTATAAAAATGTCATGGTTAAAATGTGCATATATTTTTCTGAAACATCTTGCATATTCCCACTTACTAAAATATTTTATTCTGCACTGCATACAGTGATACAGGAAACAGAGGCAGAGCTGTGCAGTAAGAACAGATGCTGGAATGATCCCGCGGATGGAAGGAAAGGTGAGCAGCTCTTGTTACCTTTCCACTGTAACACTTGATTTTGCAGGTGCCCTGCTCTGCTGCAGGCTCCATTTGGTGTGGGAAGGCTGTACGGCCACGTGCCTGTTACAGTGTAAAATGTCCTGAAAGAGCATGACTGCTCTCAAAACCCAAAGTGTTAGCAAGGACATCTCTGTTCCCAACTCTTCAATCATACCTTGGTTAAATCCATTCAATTTCTCAATTTACAAGCCAAGCAACTTTGGAGAGGGGTTTTTTTTTGTTTGTTTGTTATTGTTTCTCTTGGATTTGGGGGGGGGCTAACCTTGCAAGCTGGCTTGGGATTTGAGACCCAAGCCGAGCTTCTTCCAAGAGGTTTCCCTCCAATGAAATAGATTTCATTCTTGCAATTGCAGCAACACCTTTCCTGATGGAAAGCAATCTCACTTCTCTTGCTAGTCAGGCTCTACTGCAGCAGAAGAAATAGAAAGTTGTAAAAATACATATTTTTTTTTAAAGTAGAAATTACTCTAAGAGCAGCCCTCCACAAAATAGAGGTATTTGCACACAGTGCTCCTAAGAATTTTAATTTTAGCACAGGTTTTTGTTTATTTGTTTTCTTATTTGTGGCGGTACAATTTATAAGCAGCAGCTCTGCCCTCTGACTAAAAATCACTCTTAAATGGCCCTCAGGACATAACCACAGAAGTAAACAATGTTTTAGAAAGCACTAACTCATTACTCCCCAATTCCTCTAAAAACCTGTGCTGCAGAATAATCTTAAGACAGACAGTACCGTCTGTAAGCGTACCCTAATGTAATGCAAAGTCTGAAGAAAAGCACTTTCTTTGCCATTAAGAGTGAAAACCAACGTTTCAATGTCAGTGTCGTTCTTCAGGATTCCCTAAGTGGTGAATCCAGCTCCTTAAAACTCCTCCTATAGAGCAAGCAGGCACAAGCCAGCTGAAAGTCATCTGCAGCGATCTTCTGTCCTGCTGCCTTATTTTTGTTCGAGTTTAGTGAGGTTGGGTTTTTTTTTTAGCATGAGATTTCGATGGAACTGAAAATATCTCATAGCACAAACTCTGCAGCATGCTGTGAGTAATTTACAGCTGCCAAAACCATCTAAATCAAATCCCATGAGGGATTCTTCTTTCTTCAACCCATGCACGTTAGAAAACAAAAATGGCCAGCAGCCATCCTCCTTCTCCTCCTCCTCTTTTGCTGAGCAGATTCCTGCAGCTGGAGCAATGTCATTAGAAGCTGCACTTAGGGGCTCCAGGGCAGAAGCATAGCGCAGTTCAGATATGCAACACAATAAGTTCAATTCATAACAACAGCTTCACCTTTTCTTTTATTTTCTTGTCTCTTTTCTTTTTTTGTCTCTTTTCTTTTTTCTTGTCTCTTTTTTCTCTTTTCTTTTCTTTTCTTTTCTTTTCTTTTCTTTTCTCCTTTCCTTTCCTTTCCTTTCTTTTCCTTTCCTTTCCTTTCCTTTCCTTTCCTTTCCTTTCCTTTCCTTTCCTTTCCTTTCCTTTCCTTTCCTTTCCTTTCCTTTCCTTTCCTTTCCTTTCCTTTCCTTTCCTTTCCTTTCCTTTTGTCTTAACAAAAAATGGGAAGTGGGAGAATTTCAGAGGTGAACCCTGTGGTCTGAATTCTCAATATTGCACAGTGTGCTGGCCATTAAATTATTTGTAATCGCCATTCATCCGACTGCACACAAAGGCAGTTCAGGCATAAATTAGGATTTAATGTCTAACCGGTGTTCTGCCTCTATGGTTTTTGCGATTGCATTCAATTAAAACAGATTTTTAAGGCAAACACTGAGAAATCTATAAAACACCATGCAAACCAAATAAGCACACACAGTGATTCAGGTTTTTCCTCCAAAAAAACCCACAGACAGTTTTGAAAAATGTGTGCCTTGATTTATTGATTGGGGAAGTTGTTTCTAAGGAGGTTTTTTGCCCTCATTTTTCAATTTTCAACCTCCAAAGAGAAGCCTCAGGACCATGCATGGAGGCTAGTGCGTGCAACGTGGGAAGTTCACCTTCCATAAAATGCTGGAGAACATCTGGATCAAAACCAGCAGAAGACACAAAGTATTGGATGAAGGCCCGGACCATACAGAAGACAGAGAAAGCAACAGTTAGCCAGGATGACAAAACAATTCTTGAGGGTACGTTACCAAATGGAAAGAGCGAACCGAAGCAGAAAAGCAGCAAAAAGAAACAATGCCATGAGAGGTTTTCAGAAAGAAAAAAAAACCAAACAAACCAACAAAATCTATTTGCAGAAGGACTTGGTGAATCGTAAATGTCACATTTCATGAGTCATGGGCAAAAACCCCCCAGCCAGCATCATCGCTGCACTTGCTCAGCGCAAAGGAGCCCAAACAGAGACATGCACGACCCTGGGGCTGCCTGGGGCCCTGCAGAACAACAGACAGAGGTGATAAGGAGGATAAACAGAGATGCTGCTGCCAGCAGCGCCCACTCAGCTGCTCTTCAGGACAAAAGAGACTGCAGGGACTCTGTCGAGAAGGTTCAAAACAGTTCCCAGGGTTTCCTTCAGTCCATTCCTCCTGCCCCACTTCCCTGCCCACTGCTTGGCCCAACTGCTCGGGCCGGGTCCTGAAGTCTGGATTTAAGCCTCTGCACATTTAGTTTCTGTACAGTCATTATTCCAAATAGCTTTTGCTCCTTATTAAAGGCCAAAAATAGTTATTCTGTGGATGCTGACAAAAAAATGTTCTGTTCTGAAAATCTGTATGGACAATATACTGTGCAGCCTGGCTATAAACTGCTAGTTTCCTATTTTTTCCAGCATCATACTGTTTTACCCAGTTCTAGTGTGGCAGACAGGCTTTCCCTTGAATTTTTCCTCCTCTAGAGGACAGAAGGTTTCCAGCCTTTCGCTTTGTCTTGGAAGGCTGAAGCAATGAAGCTGTCCTCCTCTTGTAGAGCAGTATGTGATAGTTCATTCGCTTACACTTTTTGTTCCCCACCAACACCGCAGAAAATACTCGTTCATCTTCCACTGAAAAATGCAAATCGATAGTGAGAGATGCTGGCTGGGTTTCTGTGTGGGACGATTCCCGTAACCAGGTCCTGTGGTCCGCTCCACAACAAAATGCAAACTAGATTTTTTATTTTTTTAAAAAGAAGCTTCTCATTGTCTTCTGTGTCCCTCAAGCCAAAAGCAATTTTCTCCAGCATTCTTCATACCACCGCCTGCATGGGTTGTGGTAAAAGTTCATATATTTGTAAGGTCCTATTCAGAGATATTTTCAGCACACCAGAAAATGAAAAACATTTTAACAGAAGAGTAAAAAATTAGCAACATATTAGCTAAAACTGACTTGCAGTTTAGAGCCATCAGCAACCGCTGGTATAGTTAGTGCAGAAAACCTTTGCGGTTCAGGTTTGGTTTTGCTCTGTAATTCATTCTTACGTAGTCAATGTGACCTGAATTATGCCTTCCTGATGCTTCCCTTATGCAGGAGTAGTTTTGCTCTTCAACTTTCCAACCCCTATTTTCCATTATTTTTATGATGATGTTATTTTTCATACCATTTTTCTTTCCATAATGCTTTTTTTTTTATTATGAAAACTTCTGTACATGTTAATTACAGTGATTTTCATGCCTCTCCTCCTTTACCAGGACAGCAAACTGCAGTTCCAAAAGTCGGGCTTTCTGCAGAATGTCTCATTTAGCCTCCTCCCTCCAGCTTCGTACAGTCTGAGAAGGTTTCCTTGTCGCATATATTAGCCCCTCTTACCACCAGAAGCTTGCCTGAATGTAATCTCTATTTGAAAAGCTCCTTCTTTGGCTTCAGAAAGGTTCTATTAGAAAGAATTATTTAAGCATTGTTACTAAGCAAGCCAACACTAAACCTTACAGGGAACTCTCCAAGCTAGGCAAAGAGTAGATGGTTTCACTTTTCCTTAAGTCAGCTTCTTATTTTTTTAAATCAGCCTCAAGAAAACTGGAAAAAAATATTCATGCTGCTTTAAAACTTACCACCTTTATAGGAATTCTTCTTCAAGGGACTATCTACGCAGAGACATTCAGGAAAACTATACTAAACCAATGAAGTTGGTGATTTAAAGTGGCTTTGCAAAAATGCATTAAGCCACTTAAGTGGAAATCCCTACTGAGAATGCAGATGACCCTGATCTCATTTTACTTATTTCATCTCTAGTGAATAGCTACCCAGGATTTCCGTGTAAATTAGCTAATACATTAAAACTTAATTCATATTAACTTTCCAGCATATCCCTCCGTAGCAAAGTCCTTAGTTACTGTACTTCCAGTATTAACCATTAAAGTCCAAAAGGTTTCAGGAGCTCCTGAGTGGCTATTTGAGTACCTACCAAGTGTGTCAATGAAGAGAAACTATAGCAGACTAAATACACTGCTTTAACCATGACTTTTTAAAAGAGTCCTTAAACCCTGTCATCTGTGGTGGTGATTATATATACTTCCAACATATTTCAGCAGATCAGAAGGCCCTTTGTCACGTGTGCTAAATGCATAGGACAGAGGCAGTAGGAAGACAAGTCCAACAAGAAGACTGCAAGCGGTAAGCTGCCAAAACAGCTCATTCCATCTGCAAGCCGCTCACTGCCCAAGTCACAGGGATCATTGGAAAAGAAACAGCAGAGAGGGATTTTCATATTGAATCATTGATTGTTCTAAATGTCCAGATGTACACTCTATAAACTAGGCTACGGCTTCTGCACTCCCCCCCACATACCTATAGTCCACTTGGGAACGTGCTGTGCCTGCATGTTTTCTGCAGGGAAGGTGTCAGACCGGTCCAGCCACGCATCACTGTAAATCCACATCTAGCTTTTTGCTCCTGCTGTCCCACACTCTGGACATGTACAAGTGGAATGTACAAGTTCTGGATACTTTCGAGGTGGCAGATCTACATTTGCTTTTGCAAAATTTCAGTCCTTGCTGTCCTCTGCCTCATTCACTGTCCACTGTTACTCACTCTGGCAGACTGAGAAACCCTTACATTTTTCTTGATAACATAAGGATTTTCAGTCTCTCACACTGTAAGTACCTCTAATGGCTAAGAGAGATGAGAAAAGATCTTGGTTGTGCTGCCTTTCATGATTTAAGAGGTAATGCTGGTGTGTGTTATGAAAAACTTACATTTTGGATCGGGTTTAGCACATGCTGTTTTCTTAAGTGAAATGAGTGAATTTGAGCAGAACATATGCCTGTTTCTAAAGACAACGTGGGGTTTGGGGATGCGTTTTACATGGAAGAAGACTGGGAAGTGTTTGCTTTTTAATGAAGCAAAGGAAACGATCTCAGCAAATCCACTTGTTTCCCTGTATTTCAGTGTTCCAGGCAAATGCAAAGGTATGCATATTCATATGCGCTGACACCCATCCAGTTCAAACCAAAGAATGCAAGAGAAGCTTTGGTACCACCCGTTTTCCCCTTCTCTAGTTCTTGCCTTCTCCTAGGAAAAAGGAGAAACAGCAGTAGTTATCCCTGCTGCTGCTGCATCTTCCCAAGCTCCTTCTCATGGGAGGGTAAAGGGGTTGTATGGCTGGAGTCTGCCCACCAAAGCAGCGTGCTCATGGGACAAGCCTAGAGAAACCTTAAAAAACCATGAGCCGGCTGTAATTTGTACCAAATCTGAGTGGAATGGAAATAGCCCTCTGCAAAATGTCTAGTTCTTGTTCCAGCCTACAGGCCTGCAGGAAACGAGGGAGATTTCTAGGTGAGGATGTGTAAACTGCGCACCAGACCTTCACCTTGTCTCTACAAACGGCTGAACCACTTTTAGTCCAGTTTTGAAAAGTAAAGAAAATCACCCCTGAGCAAAGAGCAAGCACAGTATGTTTCAGAACAGCTCTCTAGGATTGCAATAGAGACCACGGTGCTACCTATTTAAGTATTTATATCGTATGATATTTCACACAGTCACATGCCAACATTTCAAACCATTCCATGGAAAAAGACTAAATTCTGTGTTTCATGCACGTTTTGCATTTTTTACTGTGGACATACGTGGAGCCCTCAGTTCAGCTGTGATCTCTACTACACGCACCAGGCATTTTGTTCTTAATTCTGTCTCCCTTGTTTTGTATTACTGGAACCAAAAATTTACCTTTGGTCTCCTATTCATTTGTTGATATCCAAGATATTACCACGTGATATGTTGGATAACTTTTCCCTCTACGCTAAGTAGTTGCAGTTTCTCAGTCTCTTATCCTCTGAAGGCTTGAATGTCAGAAATCATGTCTGTTCACCAATTTTTTGGGGGGGGGAGGGGGGGCTAAGCAGAAATTAACATGCATCCCCCAGGTGGTTGCCAGTTGTAAGTGAACGTTTGCCCTATTTTCTCCTTTCTCCTGTCATTTTCTTCTAATACTGACCCGAAGAAAAATGGTTCCCTCCCATATGTGTTTAAATGTATGCAATTATAGCGATTCCCAACTGCGGGTGGGAAGAGCAAGCTCAGGAAGAGCTTATGGAAACCAACTTTTATATTCTGAACTGAGCAAATATCAGGATTTCCTCCAAAGCTTGAAGATGGAGGCAGCACCCTCCCATACAACGGAGGTGACTTGGTAGCCACCAACCCCAGGTTGCAGGATGAAAGAATGAAAGCCCCGTGTCCGCATGAATGGCAGCAGGACCGAGAGCCCCCAGTCCCGAAGCAGCTGCAATTCTAGTATTACAGCAAACTATTCGCACGCACCAAGGCTTCCTGATAGCAGGTGTGAGAGCTTCCATCCAGACAATCACTTTCATAAAAATAGTTTGCTTGAGGGAGGGGGCAGAAGATTAGCACTTTTTGTGGTCAACAGTTCAAGGGTCAAATTGTGTTCTTAAGCCTGACCCGAAAGTTGGTTAAAAGTGCAGGGGTATTTGCATTTAGAAGTGACTCCTTTCAGTGTCCCAGTACAATTTTGGAGGAAAAAAAAGTAGGGGTCCATAGGAACCCATAGCATGAGGGAAGCAGTGGGCAAAGGAGGCAATTTTGGCTAGAGCTTTAAATGATCTGAATGAGTCAAGGGTAAATTAGCCAAAATCAGCAAGGAAGTCTGCATTAGTAAGTATTAAATGTACCAGGGAATTTACAGGCATAACATTCTTCATCAGAAAACAGCAATAAATATTAGCTTGTAGCCTATAAAACTAAGAATGCTGAATTAATAAGATCAATGCACTCAGATACATTAATACAAATACAAAACAACAATTACTCATGCCTGGGACTCAGAAGTAAGACAGCATCATGTAAGAATGAAGAAGAACATTTATATTTATTAGCAACAGGAGGATGCTACATAAATTCAGATCAGTCCCCTAGGAGTAAGCATATTCAACTTGGCAGGGTGAGACCACTTGTGCAAAACAATTCTAAGAGACTTGGCTGAAGAGATCTCTGGCCTGCTGTGATGGTCTTGAACATATCTTGGAAATGCAGGGGAACGCAGAAAGACTAGAATAGTGTCAGTACGAAGTGAATGGGGTGAGCGGAGGAGCTCTGCTGACGAGCCTGATATTCCTTCTGGGCAAGAAGAACGCGAAACCTGGGAAGAGATCCCATTCATAAAATAACCGAAGAATAAAGTTATAAATAAAGCTATATCACATAATTCTATGGAACATAAATCTTGTTAAACAGGACATGCTAAAGCAGGCAAATGCAAAGTGTTATATTTAGGAAGAAAGAATGGGAGCCAAACCTACAAACGGAGGATTGTGTTTTGAACGATGGAGTATCTGAAAAGGGGGGGGGGGTGTCACAGTGACAAGCAACACCATATGAACTCCCAGTGTAATGTTCTGGAAAAAACCAAGTAACTGTGTTTAAACTGGGGAGTATTAAGTGGGATTTGAGGTAGTTTAAATCTAGATTTTTAAAGTTTTTTAAAGTAGCGGTACTCCTACTGGGATACTGTATACCGTCCTGTGCACACATTTTCTAAAGGATGTTTAGAAGTTCGATGGGATAGAGAAAAGAAATAGCAAAATTACTTCTGGTCTGGAGAAAAATGCGTTACAGAGAAAGATGTAAGGAGCTCTGCCTGCTTTATATACCAAAGGAAGACAGGGTGAGTTTATTACAATGCAGGGGTATGCTTACAGTATAAAACGTGAAATAGAAGAGAATTCTTTAATTTCCTGGAGGAAGGAATGACAAGAACCAATGCAGGAAGGTGAAGCCCTTTTCTGAGGGAAAGAAGACACATGTTCTTAGCAGTGGGGTGATATCTCCTGCTGCAGGTGGTGCTGAGTTCTCCAGCTTCTGAACCTTTCAGACAAAGCTTATGTGCTTTTCTAGAAGATACTTTTTAGCCAAATAAGAAGGTGACTGAGTAAGATGCTGCAATCTGTGATAGACGGAAAGGTAATGAGACAATCTAATGGTCTCTTTGGTCCTTAAACTCCATATATCTAAACTGCTGCTTTTTATCACGATTAGAAGGTAGGCGGGTCTCCATGGATTTTCATCAAAGTAACCAAGAATGTTGTTGGGGCCAAAGACCATTCCTTACTCCACACAAGGATACCATAAAGCTGTAGGCATCCCAGATGATGTAATTAAGAAGAAATAACTCTTTTAGTCCTTATGCTCAGTGAACGTAGAGGCTTTTGTATTAAAGCATTGAACAATGAAGAAGCTGGTGGCTTTGGATAATGATGATGACTTCAAGGGGGTTTCACAGCCCACTTTCTGCCTGAGGCTTTGACCTTCTTAATATTAAGAGAAAAAAAATTAAATAGAAGTTCAACATATGCATTTCACCTAATACCATATAGATCGCAAATATAGAAATGCTTTGTATTGTAAAAGAAACATATAAGCTGCTAATGACATTTATTGGTAGAAAACAGTATAATACCATAGATAATCAGCATAATACTAAGAAAATCCTACAAAGGCCGCTAGGAGCCATCAGTAGGTTATTCAGTCTATGTTCCTTGTGGTCTGCAGCGTATCCCTGCCGCTAGTGGAAAAGGTTTGATCCACAGTGTTAAAGTACATAAGGTACTTTTGTTTATTTGTATTAAAAATAAAAAGCCACTATTGTGAAAGAATGTTATTCAAGCTAGAAAGCCAAAAGTTCTGAGTTTCACTACAAAGAGGATGCAGATGTCACAGGAGTGATGAGTTATCTACCCTATTCAGCTCCTCTGAGCTTCAAAACCAGCAGGAGTTTGAATCAGAAATAAAGCTGCAAAAAACCTGAGAGGTAAAGCAAGTTCCTTTTCCTCCAATGCAGATGGACCAAATTCCATAACGCCCTTCACCTTCCCCCACCAATGGCATGAATCCAGAGGATCTCTGTTAACAGGAGAGATATTATCAGGAGCGCACGTCTGCAGCAGCTTCCATGCTAAAGACAGCTCTCGAACAGATGGGTATGACAGTAAATTTGCAGCAAAGCCTGCAAGAGTAATTAATGTTTGCGTTAGGTCCTGAATTAGGTTGCTTTGCATCCCGGTGCATTTACTGTTCTAGCTTATCCTATACTCTCCTCTGTAGGCTCAGCTGAAAAGAATGGGGAGAGGTATTTTTCTGCTTGCACATTTGTGGTGCTTTACATCTTGCAATATTTATGGCTTTGATGTGACTTTTTAAGGAAAAGCTTACACTGGGCTTTGCATGGGCAAATTTGCCACATTCTCCCACTTCATGATTTCATCCAAACCATACTCCAGAAGCTCTGGTTTTAATATCCTAATGCATTTTTTTAGTTCAGAATCACAGAAAAATCAATACACAGGAAAGCAACACCCTCAAACTATATAGAGTTCCCCTGTTAAATTACCATCTTCAAGCTCTCTTGATCAGGTCTGATTTCCTCTTTAAACTCCTTTAAAATCTCTTATGAGCCCTGGATATCACTGTAGAGCATATCCTGCTTTCAAACATGCTTTCACAACTGCTCAGTTTCAAGAGACTTAATAACAAGCAGCACTTCCCCCGTCTGGGCAGCAGAAATCTCTCTAGCGAGGCAGGGTGCCTTCCTTGCCTTGACTTTCAAAGAGAGCAAAAGCTTTGGGGACACCCAAAGTCTACTGCCCTGCCTAGTTACCCCGGATGGGGAGGCCCCCTCCATATGTACGAAATAAAACTCCTGGCAGACACCCTTCTCTTGGCGGTGGGTGCGCAACATGCAGAGGCACCAACTTGAACGGGGCGCGCTGCCGCTCGGGTTCAGGCAGTGTTTTAAACCCAGTCCTTCATTTGATTTGAACGTTCTGCCGCAGATCGGCAGGCAAAATGCTGCTTTTTGGGTCGGCTGTCAGGCGGGCTAACAATGGACCCCGCAGGTGAGGCCGGCAGAGCTCTTAAAATAACGCTGCCCTCCCTTCCCTACTCTCTCAGCATCTCTCTCCATTTTGCAAGCACCTTCCACTTTAGGGGTCAGTACCTTCTGTTAACGAGTAATTTCTGCTCACTCGAATTTGCAGTTGTGCTCCAAAGGGCACAGGACGCAGCAGTGCTTGGACACCCAGAAGGATAGCAAGAAGGTACTTAAGACAGGAGAAATTCAGACTGGCTAAAGTTAGCTCAATGAATGTTAGGGCAGCGATACCGGGTATGAAACACACGAAGCAAGGAAGTAAACCAAGCGTAGCAAGAAACCTGCAAAGTTATCTGAAGGTTTGTCATCTCCTCTATTAATAAAAGGGGATACTTGCTATTGCAACAGGCAGCACTGAATTGTTTATAAAAGTATCAGCTAAAAGGAGTAGAATAACAGCCTTTAAGTTTAAATGTTAGAAAAGCAACAGCTGGAAAGGCAGTAGAACAGATGATGCAATTCAAATGATGCCTTTAAATGTTAAATGGTTGACCAGCTTAGGTCAACAAGTTTTACAAGCAATAAAAAAAAAATATAATAACACAACTGTACAATTACAAGAAGCTCCTCTGCAGACTAACAATGAAAGCTGCTTGAGATGCAATATGAGAACAGACACCATACTGCTCTTCGGGCCATCAAAAGGAAAAGGGGTGGCAGTTTTATTAGTCGAATACCTCCTTTTCATCCTAAAAGCCTGGTGTTTGAAGATGGCAGATATATTCTGATCAAAGACCTCTAAAAGGGTAACTTAAAAGAGTGTATACTACATACTGTTCCATCCAGGCACAAGCCTCTTCCACTTCACTTTCTTTTTTTCTTTTTTTTTTGAGAATTTTTAATAAAATTTAGGACAGGAGAGACAATTACAGTCAGTTCATGAATCTAGCCCTTGGTAGACCGAGGTGACCAGGATTTGCAGATAAGAAGGTAACTTAAAGCTAGTGACCTTGTTAGATGCTGGTAATGTTTGAAAGGCGGTAAGCTCTTAACTCAGGGGATGCTCTTACTGTTGTCAACCGTGTGATGCATATTCAGGCACTGATGTGTTCCCTGTCACTAGTAGCTTGTTAAATCCTGTTACTTTGATCTCTCTGGATGTAATCAGTCAGTATCCTCACTCCCCGTGCCTAATTTTAAAAGACTGAAATTTAAAACAGATTATATTGATGGCAACTGGATGGAACCCTGCTCATAACTTAGGGCAAAAGAAATATCTGTAGCTTTTTCAGAGTTATCTAAAAGAAAACAATAAACTCACTGAGATAAGAAAACTCTGTGGGATGCTTGTAAGGCAAGAATAAATGATAAAGTTACCAGTACAGCTTTCCATCTTAAAAGATCAAGAGCCAGTGAAGAGAAAGGCCTGGTGGGTCCCTTTCAGTCTGAGATAAGCAGAAAGGTACTAAAAGGTTTTGTGAAAAAATGCATAAATCCACAGGGATTGGAGGGACTGGATTTCCTGCCAATCTGTTAAACAGAACCAGCCTAAAAAATGCATAAACCAAAACATTATATAAGGGAAAGATGGTGGACAGGCTTTTAAAAAAGTGGGTAATATGGCAGTTTCTTCAAAAGGGACAGCAATGGACATCTGGTAACATGTTGAGAAGAGATGCTGGGTGATTTGAGACCAAAAGGTTTTATTGATCGCAGGTCAACTCTCCAAAAGCCAACAACTTTTAAATTGCTCTAAGGACTTCTTTCCCACAGAACCACAAGAAAAATACAGAATTCTTGGATAACCCACTTAAAAGGAGGAAGTGAGTACTATCATTGAAGTCTGAATGCAAATAAGGCAGCAGGAACAGATGGGCTTATGACCAAATACAGTGTCATTAGATCTATTTATCAAGATCATGCAAAGAAGAGGTAGTTTCTCTTCCAGAAGAAACAAATAAACTCAAATTTTAAAACCCAGATAGCTGCAAAGCTTGAAGATTATACAGGTTGGTCTTCTTGTCTCCGGATGTAGAAATATATTCAATTAAATAACAGGAACTTCCAGTGATGGCACTAAAAGTATGATTTTGAAGATACCTTGAGGACTTGCACTTACGCTCTATAAAGATCCTACAGCTCGTCTGTTAGTGGATTGAATGTCTTCAAGAGGAAGACAGTTGACGAGGCCCTGCTGACAGCTGACGGCTGTTCATTTTGGCCACAAGGAATTAAGCAGAAGTCTCAAAATAAAGCAACTGGGGGACAGATGAGAGACCGGACCTGCGAGAACTCTCTGTGAAACCTTCAGCACAGGAAGCCTCATAAGCAGTGGTGTTCCAAACACGCAGATACAGCTCGGCTTCTACACATAAAATTGTTAGTCAAGATAAAAGGAAAGGGTTGGGTTTCTGCATTTCCCCCAAAAAAGCGCAGATACAAAACTATTGTGGATTAAAGATTCAATGAGATACCTGGATAACTCGGGTCTTCTAATATGTCATTGTGTATCAATCTGGTCCAAAATATAAATTATTTTTTTTTAAAAAAGGAGCTTTAAGAAACGGAGTAAGAATATGGATTTGTAAGATGGGCTAAAAAAATATATTTGTGAAAATGAATATGCTCCCTCACATTCTTTTCCTGTTTCACTACTTACTTGTATGTGTAGCAGACAGCACTTTAAAGACTTGAAAAGCTGTTGTCATGAATTTCATCTGGCAACAGACAGAGCCAAAACCAAACAGCTCCGTACTATTGAGGCCTCCCACAATGGGAAATCTTACAGGGCTGAAAGAGCGACACATTATTACAGAGCTCAGCTGAAATACGGAACTCGGCTGAAGGATGTTTTATACTTGTGGGCAAAGCCATATTTGTAGATTGATACAGAATGAGAATGGTGCGAGGAAATTTCTGAGATGAATGCTGCATAAGAAAGAGATTAAGGACCAAAAAAAAAAAAATAAAGCCACCTCTTGACTTGGCCTTCCTTGATATACAAAGATAAAGAAGAAAAAACTCCTTTCCCTTCATCTTTCCCCATTTACCTTCTTGGTTAAAAATAAAGAATTCTTCACTCAGTCTAATGTATAGTTCTGTTTGCATTATGACAGCTGTCACCCATTTAGAAAGATTTGTGATAATAAAGTAAGAATTCCTCTCTTCTATCAGCAACAGCAATCAATAATAATCATATAAGAGCTCTCATCTGACGTTTTTGCCCTTTTGAGCAACTGACATAGGTGAACTCAAGGAAAAATAGAATAATTTCTAAAATACATGTAATTTTAATGGAGAGATAGGTACGTCAGCAAATGAGAGAGACAGCATGTAAGCTACTCATCTTCCAGGCGTGATTTTCTCAAAACCAACTTTGTTAAGAGATAGTTCGATCTATGCATCTGTCTCAGTAGCAATTCAATGTCTATTCTGTGCCAGTGACTTTTCCCACTGGAGAACCTCTTGAGATGCAAGCTCCTTTTCTGTCATCCTGGGTTGTGTCAGGGACCCAAACATTCTGGGAGGACCTGACCAGAGCCCTGGCCCTTGTAGCAGACAGCAATATCCCCTCGGACCTGCTGGGCTGCCTACTGCCTGCTCCTCGCATGGAGTTCATTTGGTGCAGAAGGAGGAGAGGATGTCCCTCTTGCTGTGAGACCCTAAGCGTGAAACGATCAAATGTGGAAGATACCAAGTCTCCTCCTTGAACCGGCCCTCTCCTTTCCTCCTTGAACATGCAGCCTGCTAATTCTGGGACGCCTTGGTTACAGATGGAGAAGCCCATCAGGTCGACTTTCTAGAAATTAGTCAGGAGAGGAAAAAGTGTTTGTAAATCCAGATTCTGTTCCTTACTTACACAAAAGGCAGAAATTCACCAGGTAATAAATAAGCCCAGGTCCCTAGCCATGATATTTTTTATTAATAATATTGATTATTTACATATTGCGCATGTATTATTCACATACTACTTTTCTTCACATTTGCTAACAGGTGTAATTCTTCCGTTATGTGAATGGTATCTTGTTAATGGTTTTCTGAATCTCGTATATCTTGGTTTGCAATTACTGCATGTTCTAGCTGTGTTTTGGTCTGGGTTTTTATAGTTGTCTAAACAGAAAATTGTCTTTGTTTTTGTTTTTTTCTTTAATGGAAGGTAAATAGCTTAGGAAGTGCCTGGCCTGATGATCATGTGCCAGACAACATCTGGAGAGAATTATCAACAGTAATGTTGCTGTAAGGAAGATGGTCTAAGAGTATGAGCATGGTGTGTTTTCTGAGGAAAAGCAAAGGAAGAAGATTCTGAAACAAAAGGGGGAAGTTGGACAGTTGGGAAAAAAATGAGCTGAACAGAAAAAATAGCTTAAAGTAGCCAGGAACAAGCAAGAAGGAACAGGGTTGATGTACCCAAATAAACTATATGTTTTAATGATGGACACTTCTTCCTAACCAGGCAGGTATATCCTTGACAGAAAAGGTGTGTCTGGCCAGGAACCTTCTTCTGGGCATTTCATCACAGTTTGCTTCTCTGCAAAACCCCGGAGTGAGTAGGAGAGGTCCTGCAGCGTCTTAATAGACCAAGGAAGTAAAAGGCACTAGATGTGCAAGATCAAATTAAAGCCTGGAACCCACGTCTCGAGGTCTTGTGGATTACTGAGAGGCAGTCATAGGCACACAGAAGAGATGCAGCCCAGTCTGACCTTATCCGTATGGCTTGCACTGTGCAATTCTTGCTTTTATTGAATAAAAATAAAAGGAATTCATCTCAGATTACACAGATAATGCCTATCTCACTGCTGTTCTGCCCAGTTGGCTACTGTATTCCTACCTCTGTCTTTCTGGGTCAGCCTCACATAGTACCAACAAGGGAAAATTCACTCAGGTCACTGGAACTGATTTATAGCCACAAGAATGTGGATTTTGTCTTTGTTTTCCTTTATGCCACTTCCCCTTTTCTCCACAGTAATTTTTTAAAGATTTTTTTTCCTCTAACATTCTTGGGCTTCATGTGCCTGATACTGCAAAGGCAGATACAACTAACTTCAAAGACCAGTCCAACTGCAGTTGTGGCCTGCATGGTATGGGTCTGGCCTGCTGAGCTCATGAAAGAAAAGTTTCATCTGTTTTGCGGATCGGGCTCTTGACCTGCCATAAAAATAAATGCTATCTTCTACAGTTATTAAATGGCAGACTGTTTCTTGTTACTACTGTGGTATACGCATCTCTTCCATGTGCCTGTCATTAAAAATAATAAATTGGATTCCCTTATCTTATGGAGATCTCTTATTTTCCCCTCCCATTTTGATCTCCTGTTTATTTCCACATAGTCTTGCTGGCTGACAGACGCACACAGTTTAGATGAGGCGGCAGCCTTTTTCCCTCTGACGGTAGAGACGCTAGCAGTTCACACCTTCATCTGATGCTCCACTTAACCAACAGCACGCTCTGAACGTGTAAGGGAAGCAAGGTAAAAAATCCTGCACAATCTAAGAGGGAATAAAGTTGCATACAAAGATGGTATTCCTGCTACTCTTCACCATTGTTAAAACATTAATTGATTGTTTAATATGCTGCTCATATGCTTATGCATTTTGTGTTGCTCTTTGTTAGTTAATTCTGTGCATATTCTTCCTACGCCATGAAACTGCAAGTGTGTATCTCTATCGTGCAATAGCTGAGCAGGATCTTGAGTATTTTAGAGATTGAACGCTTTACTAGTAACACAGTTGCTGTTCTGAAATGACCAGTTATCAATTATTACTAAATATTTTCTATGCAGTCACTTCATTGACATACAGCTGGTACTTAATAACCAGTCTTGGCCCTCCGGACTTCATTCCTTATGCTTGCTCCAGTGAGCATTACACTTCACAGGGATTGCACAAGACACAGAATTGTTTTTCTGCCTAGTTAGTCACCAAATAGTTGCATCAAAATCAGTAAACCTCCTTCTGCTTCCATATATAAGTTGATTACAGTAAGTTTCTTTTTTGAAGGATGGGAATTCACGGGTTTTGTTGCACCAGAGAAGATGTCCTTTGCCCTATCCCACCCCAGGCACCTAAACGCCCCGTTGATTTTACACCGTTAACATCCATTGCAAATGGCCACTCACGCACTTTTCAGGATAAGAAATCAGCCAAAGGCGCTTTCTGGCTTGAGGATTTGTCCTTTATACCCTTTTGTTATGGTTAGCTTAGTTCCTCAGTGCTAAGTTCTTCTGTGAAAAAGGCAATTTTTAGACCTCTTCCTTTCTGTTCGATAAAGCACATTATGCTACATTTCAGATTGTCTCCTTGAAGTCTTACACTATTTTTTTATCAAAGCAGCATCAAAATATGAAAAGTAAAGCCCCTCAAGATATATTACTGATCACTGTGATCACCTTTTTCTTCCATACTAGCTACCACAATCTTATTTTCATGTCAGGCATTACACTGTCTCTGAAGTTCTACTAGTCAAACACATGAAAATGTGCTAAGAAGTTGTTCTGCCGAATATGATGTGACTTCGCTAGACACGTGCATGTGCTGAGATGCTATCCAGGAACATTTCTCAACTTTTCCTGTATCATTGGCCACTTTGAAAAAAGAACAACTTATGGACTAAACCAGATGATGTTGCCACAATGTTTTTTCCTTACAATCAAATAAAAATTTGCCAAACATTTAATGTTTATTTATTACTTTCCTTTTCACATCTTGTCTTCTTGCTCACAACTGTACTTGTGTTTTCAGGGTGTTTCACACATGACCCATAAGTTCAGTCCCACAGTTATCAGATATAAGGACCGCTCCCATTAACTGTAATCCTGCTACCATTAACTGTAATAAGTGTAGAAGCTGGCTCAGTCACAATTACATGGAGAGTCATTTGAAAAATGTAGAAATTAACATTATCGGTGGGTTTAGCTCTGTTTATATTGGATTCATCTGCTGAGCATCTCTTTACATTCCCTCCATGACATTTCCATGCATTGTTCCACTCTCTCCCCAGTGTTCAGCTAGAAGGACAATGGGAGAAAGTAGTTCCACATTTCCATCTATCTATACACAAATGGAGTCAGCCCATGCATGCTTTTCTTTCTCATTTTTTTCCCCCCCAAAAAAGCTCCCAGGGCAGGAAAGGAATGCTGGATCAGGCCTGTCCATAGTCGTGTGTTCCCTAGCATCCCACAGAGGGATGTTGTTGCTATTATTTTAACAGCAGATCTCTGCTGTTGTTGCTATTTTAATGGCAGATTTTAAAGCTTCCGCTGACATTGGTACAGACCCTGAAGCTCAGCTAGAGAAAGAGAGGTGGCGAGCAGATGGTGATACAAAGGAGGAATGTTGTATCTATAAATATTCTGGTGAAATTCATATCCAGTGTTCCACACAAGAGCCAACAAACTATACTAAACCCTTAGTATGGGGGTTAAATTAATTTTATGTGGTAAATGGGTTCTTAATCTGGGTTTCCCTGCCTGGGAGATTTTCACTCAGAGGATGTAACTATTTCTATCAAACCACTGAAAAAACTAGGAAAGGTTAATTCTGTATTAATTATCATTAGAAAAATGTTAATGTTTACCAAGCGAGGGGAAACCTCTCCTTCTGAGTTGTCAGGGCTTCTAAAACAGCCCACGGGAAGGGGCAGTGGCGACGGCACAGCGATCTCTGGGAAAATGCTCCCGAACTGTTTGTCAGTCGGCATTAAGGTTATGTTACAGTACATCAGCTGAATGTGCAACAACTCAAATCTCCTTCCGGAAAAATCAAGCGAGTAAAATGACACTCGTTAAACCCTAAGGTGTTTTAATAATGCAGTTTAATACATTGAACTTCTCCAACCAAGAGTTAAGGCTGAAGCTTTGCATTCAAACGGTAATCTTTATTTCACCATACCTGAGTGTACTTTAGATATCAGATAATGGGTCTCACACACACACAGAGGTTTATTTATCATTGACTGAACACGCAAGTACCGGCTGAAACAAAATGAACAGGACCAAAACGGATAGAGCCTAAGTCTGGTTTAAGGTCAAGCAGCAGGTAAGTAGCAGGGCTTGAGGCCAAGCTCGGCTGCCCGCTGTCCACAGCCCCTCTGCCCTCGCCATCAGAAAGCGCGATATCCTTCAAACCAAGGTGCCAAGCAAGGCTGAAAACCACCTTATGGACAGCTGTGTGAATCCGCAGAGTGTCCACATTAATAGGTTTGAGTTTTGACGTTCCGTTTATATCTGCAGGTGCTAATTTGGGGGCTAATCGGGATATACTGCAGTATGTTAGCTACCTCTCTCCTTATCTACTATTGTGGGAAAGGAGAGGAAATGTTGTGTTTAAAAGACCTATGTCAGGAACAAAAAAGGGCATGGAGAATCAGTGCCTTTTAGCAGCATGTGCATAAGCATTATGCAGTTGGTTTTGTTTCCTAAAGTGGCACTCAGATCCGAAAGTTGAAGAAGGAAGCTATACAAATGACCAAAACTCTGTGAAAGTGTGGAACATTATTTTTTCATCATCCCTTCGTAAGCACATAAAATAACTCTGGCCTAAAGCGTCTCCTTTGATTGTCTACCTATGGATCAAATGTTTTAGCTGTATTTCTTAGGAAATTAGGCTCACAGGAGGCCATCAGCTGGCCAATTTTCCCTTTCCCTTCAATATTCTGGACCCACTGATCCAAATTGACTCACTGGTCGGCTTCAACCAACTTTGACAGAGGGATAGAGGTCTCAAAGGAATTAAATTTCTACAAATTCTGTGAAAATCAATGGCTAAACTCATTAGCACCCTCAACTAAGAGGCTCCCTTGGCTACTCGCGCTATGTGCTCATCCAGGCAGAACATCCCAAGACAGGTGGTAGAGGAGTTGGAACTGAAACCAGGATGCTACGGGATATTCAGGGGAAAGTACTTGAAGCTGCAAGTGTTGGTAAACAACAGGGTATAGCCACTGGGGAAGAAGCAGGAGGAACTAACATTTCTGTGATGGGGACATCAGGACATAACGCAAGTCATTTGTCCAGCTGCTTGAAAGAGGCTTGCTTCTTTCACTGAAATACCCTTTAAAAGTCATCAAGAGTTCAGGGCCCAGAAGAAGAGCAAAACTAGGCCTTTGGAGCAGAAAATGCTTATAAAATCTTCCTGAAGTGCTGCTATACAGTCGTTCGTATTTTATTTTACAAGATCTAAATACTGATGTCTCACCTGTGCTCTGCAAATGGCTCTCAGAAAAACAGCTGCACCAGTGTGCGAGAAGAGAGAACAAGGAATAAAGATTGCCTCTCTTCTTCATAACTTTCCTGCAACTGAAGTCCAAAAACTGAGTACCAGCATACACCTTTCCCCAACTTTTATCTCAGGTTGATACCCAGAAAGAAAGATAATTTCTCACCTAACAGCTCAGCCCATTATCGTTCCCATTCTTCACGCTGGGTCTGAGAGAGGGTTGTGCAGGGACTTTACCTAGCTCTGTAAGATGACAGCAGGTTTGCAATCTGTATCTCAAGCAGCTCTAGCACAGTTAAAGGTAGCATGCTATGGCTAGACTAGATTTTTCAATTATGGTCATGCATGCCAGTATCATACTTTAAATCTTCATAGCATCTTTGAAAGCATGTAAGTGATTTAAGCACGCTTCCCCCCTCCCCAATTTCCAATGCAGTTTAAGCTTTTAGGTTCGAGTAAATGTCTACATTGCATGTGATGTATTTTCCAGCTCCCAGTGACTTCAGTCAGACTATTTGTCTGAATAAGGACACATCAGGGGGTCACAATTTCATTTTGTTTAACGTTCTGTCTTATGTTGCCTCCATAAAAGGTGATTTAATAAATACTGCAATTTCTGAATGGCCTTATCTTAAGTTCCATCACCAGAACTGCTAAATATGCAAAACAAGATCATGCACCAGGGAAATAAAGTCAGAGTCCCACTGGAGTTCAGTGGCAAGCAACAAAAGGGCTTGACAGTTTTACATTGAAAGGAAAATCTAGAATGAAAATAAAGAACCTGATTCCTCACCTCACAACTACAATAATTTCAATACATGCTATTTTAATAGCTCTTTCTGCTTAAGACTATACACTTTTAACATGAAAAATTACATACCTCTCTGAAGGGTCTGTCCCTTCCTAGAGTTACACATCACAACTAGCATTTCTATAACTGAAGTATTAAAGAAATGTACTTTACTCCATACTCTCTATTGTTTACTTTGCGCCACGGACAGAACCCTGTGCAGTTTCCATTTCCCCTACAATTAGGCGCCGATCCTACAAACACATAAATGTGAGCTCACCTTTCCTGCTGGGAGGGATTTTGATGGGAGACTCGTCGCAATAAAGGACATGAATACATTTTGGCAGGATCAGGGCCTCAGATAGCAAGGAGGAAACCGGCTAACAGAAACCACCTTTGCAAACACAAAGAGGGAAAGATCCCAGGAACAAAAATTAAAGTTTTATACACTTTTAAATGCCAGCCAGAGTATTTCAAGGGAGCAGAAACTCGAGGACTTCTGAACTGATCTTTTTTTTTTTCCAAAGCTGAGCTGAAAGTGCCCCTTTAAGGATTTATGGCATGGCACAGCCCAGGGTTTGCTTGGTTTGGCTTTTACTAAACTATTATTTTCTTTTGCTGAGAGATTCAGAGACTAAAAGTGTAGCTTTTTCTTCCTCACAGCTGTTTGCTCCCATACTATCGAATATTCTCCCTCCAGCTTTTGCCCTTGCCTTGCTCACAGGCTGTAAGTGATGCAGGAATTTCGGCTGCTCTGCTTCAGTTTAGCGGAGTGATAATCTTAGGCAAACGCCTGCAATCTGTCTTTCATTAAAAGAGTTTTTTGCACTTCTGTTTAACACGGGGAATTTTTTGAATTGCCCTTCTAAAAGAGGATTTCACCTCCACTTTTGCCTGGAGGGAAACCCTTGCCTCCACAAATATATCTGCTGGATAAGTGGGAATGCTCTGGTTGTCGAGCGGTTCTCACCAAAGACGGCAGACAGTTCTGCCTTCAACTCCTGAAGATTAGGTACTTGCTGCAAACTTAATTGGATAAATCGATGCATAGAACAATGTTTCTCCCATTAAAAAGAAAGGGGTTTTTTTGCTGCCCTATACAAAAACAGGTGTTTAAATTCCATTGTAAAATGAAAGTAGCTTTCATTACCAAATGCCGGAAACCTCTTGCAGAGTATGATTCTCCTACTTCTAGCGTCAGCTAGAATCTGTCAAACGTAAGACTATTAACTAATACTTGTTGCCACAACAAACTGGAAGTGCAAAATAGGAACGGAAAAGATTGGTATTTCTAAAATACTTAAAATATGTTAAATGTTCAAATTCAGGAGTTTAGTGGCCCTAGAAAAACAGTCTTTTTTAAAAAAAATTCTATCCAAAATATTATTAGTATAATATATACATGTACATATTATAAATGTATCTATAGAGAGAAGCTTATATACATGCACACAACATGGAGAAAATATATAGCAAGCAAAATGGGATTTGAACCCAAGTTCTTTGCTGTCTCCGAACTGGTAAGAGCAGCAGGAATTTCTTCCCTGCAAAAAACCCCCAGTTCTTAAACAAAAGAAATCCTAGAACAAAGGCAAAAAAGAGAGGGAGAACTACATTCACTAAAAATGGGGAATATAAGTTTTGCTATAAGTCACTGTCGCTGGTAAGCTTTTGTTTAAATACAGTGACAGGAGGCTCGAGTTCTCAGCCGTTTGCTGAATCTGGCCCCAAATAGGTATCTGCAGACTCTTCTGAAGAGAAACAAAGAAACAAATATTTTAAAATAACTTTTGAAAGTCATGTCCTCCTAAAAAATAACCTTTGTATCTGTGCGAGGGTAGCCAAAATTTAATCGAAGAAAATGTAACCGTTAGATCTCCAATTTTGCAAATCCTTTGTGTGAGGGACTCAATCACTCACTGATTCCTACGCTTTCCTTACTAAATCAGGACGCATTTCAAGCCAACAATTTGAATTGAGAATCCTGTTATTTTTAATTGCTCTGCCAACTCTGCAAACTAAGCCTTCAGCTTCAGATTGTTCCCTGCCCCCGCAAAAGAGAAACTCCTGATTTCTATTCCCTTGTTTATTTTTCAGATATACAAGAAGAAAGGGCTTTTCTCCCAACATCTTAGACAGAGGAAGAGGAAACATATCTCAGGAATTTCTGATTTTTATTTTTTTTCACAAAATATTCCTTTATAAAATGGAGATTTCGCACCTCTGTTCTACTCCACAAAACTCTACTTTGATTATTTCTTCATTCTTCATTTAGGGTTTCCACTGTATTGAGATTTGAGTTCCTAACCAAATATCATCGAGCGTCCTTTTGCATTTATCATTAACTGACGTCAAACTCAGACCACAAGTAAAATAATGACAAATCCTGGTCGAAGTCCCTAAGAATGGAGATACCAGGGAAGAGTTAAGAGCGTTTGACCTGCTGTGCTCAAAGCAGCAAAGTCTGACAGACGAAATGAAGAATCACATCTTAGTATATACATAGGAAAAAATTTAGCCAACCGCAGTGCAAACGGTTGGTGCGAATGTTGTCTTATTAAAGGAAGGTGACTAACCAGCAACACCTTCAAAATATTATTCTTTGTACAACTGTAATGTCCCGAAGCCCTGGATGCGGATTGACGCTCCACTGTACCGTTAAACGTAAGCAAAGGAGCTCGTGGGGCTGTCCCAAAGAGCCAGCAGTCTCAGTACGTGCAACAGCCCAAGCGCTAACGATGAATCACCTCTTGCTTCAGAAATAAAGCTAGATAAGCATCCCGATTTACAGGAGAAAAGTCATGACTCAGACGAGTCAAAAACACTGCAATCGTGAATCTGGAGTAAAGAGAAAGGAAGCAGAAATAGGGGAAAAAAAGACTGAAAAAAGAAACACACTTATTTTTCAGGAAAGAAGTACAAAATAACTGGTATACGCTTCTTTAGATGACCATAAGAATAATAATAAGCTTTTTCTTCCCATTTATCTGCCCAGCAAACTTCACTGCCTAAATGCTACAGTGAATAGCAACTATCCGAGATGTAATTATTTCTATTTTAATTCAGGACTGTCAGGCATTTTCATGAATACTCAGCAATTGTCTGACTATTTATAAATAAAATTATTAAGGGTCAGTCCACAAATAAGTATTCTCATTCAACTACAAATAACTGTAATAAGAAACCTTTACTACTCTTCGTAATTCTTCATTTAAATTACGTGGCCCTAGCCAGAGTGACATTTCCAAAAAATTTTGCTGCTGTGCAGGAAAGCTGCCTCCCTCTTCCCACCACTCCCAACCCCAGGAAAAACACGTAAACAAACAAAACAACAAGTAGAAATTTCAAGTGGAGGGGGAAGACTAAATTATCTGTAGTAGATGATCATCATAAGTCCAGCTGAATTACTTCCTTAACAATAAGAAATGTGCTATGTGTAATTTAATTAGCCATTAGAAATTGCCTCTAGGTATACCTATATAATAAATAACTACACTCATTGCAATAATGACTAACATGTTCTCTCAGGCACATAAAAAACTTCTGTATGTTGACAATTTAAATGTATAATAATATAAAGCACTGAAATATCTGATTTTTATATACAATGGAAATCAATAATCTACAGCCAATGCAACTGCATAATAAAATAGACTTAACTCCATGTGTAACATCTATTGATTATAAAAAGGCTGAAGGCCTGCGTAAAAGTAGCAAAAGTAGCAAACAGGATTTTAAGAATTATTCTAAAAAAATCCTATCGAGTTCACTGTAAGAGAAAATATTTCATCTAGAAGAGGCTTTATAATTTTACCTGAAATTCCTGTTTTTTTCACATTGGACCCTGGAGAACAAAGACCATGCGAAGAAACCTTGTTCTTTTTCCTGAAAGGTTCCGCTTATTTGAGAGGTTTTCCCTTTTCTCCCCCAGGCCTCTCACATACGTAAGCTACACCAAATTATTATGTTTGTCTGGTATAATGTACTAAGTTGCCTTCAGGAACTATTTTGAACAGTATATTTCATTTATAGGAACCGCGCCGTTCATTATTTGGGGGAGGGAAAAAAAAAAGAAAACAATCAAAAAAACCCAGAAGGGTACCCAGATGCAGGGAGAAAGCCTGAAAATAGTTTCTAACTCCTCCTCATGCCGTGAGCAGCCGGTGGGTAGGAAATGAAGCCCCGGCCCGCTCCCGTTCCTGCCTCATTCTCCTCCTTCCTTCCCAGCGGCGATCCCCCTTTCTGCCTGGTTTTCTACTCCTCTGCCCCTATTGACTTGTCTCTTCCCGATTTCTCCACCATTTCACCCCCAGGCGGACAGCGTACGCGCGCAACTCGACGTGAAAATGAAGGTGACACGGCGTGAGCCGGTCCCTTGGCTGGCGCATTATGTCCCTTGTCCCCATCCAGTTTGCCCCACAGAGCGATACAGGGCACCCAGTCCGCGTCCCGGCTGAGCTCCAGCACTCCTGTTCTTGATTTGGTTTTCCTTTACCGTTTCTCAGCCCAAGGACAAGTCGGCACCTACGGCAGCCCCGGGACATCCCAGTCCGGCGGGTGTCGGAGAGCACAACCAGGGACAGGGCATCCGACACGGCAAAAGGACAGAGGCAACAAACGCCCCGGCCATTTTTCATCCCCTTTTGGGGCCGAATTGCTTTTCTGTTAAAGGCTGTAACCGTACCAGATTACTCGCTCGTGTGCCCCATACGTACTCAGTCAAGCCTCTCTCCATTTTTTCTACATCGATTATTCCCAAATTACCCTGGATAAATGACGGTCAGGACCTTACTGTAAGTCAAGCAATCAGTCTTGTAACGCTCTTGATAAACAGCCGCTTCACAATCGAATCTTTCATTCTGAGAAGCAGAAGGAGGTTTTTTTCCTGAAGCTGCATTATATGACTATATTTTCACAAAAGCTATTAATTATTGCCCATTTCTGTCACGGCCCACTGCAAGGCACTTCCACAGCCGCCCTCCCTTTCCCCAGCCCAGGCGCAATTTCCTGAGCTATGGAGTAAACAGAATTACTATGTACCGAATAATCCGAGCAGTCTCTAACGGGGCAGTGTAGGCTTTCTGCCGCTCCGTCAGCGTCGCAGGGACCTGCGTAACAGAACTGTGATGTTACAGTCTTATGTGGGTAACACTCCCAGGCATTGAAGTGAATAACGTGACTGGCTTGCCGCTAGGCAGATGGAGACTTTGCTAGGGTTGTTTGATGGTAAATGAAGACTTTTTTTTATTTGCTCCAAGGAGCCTGGCACAGGAAACTCCCAAATCCTACAATAATAAATCCTCTATTTATCTTTTAAATTCTGGAGCAAAATAAAAACCATTAGGCACCCACCGCCATGTGCTGTATTCTATATTTTCCCAGCTTCCTACAACCTCCTGGCATAAAAAGATTAAGTTTTCTGAAGTAAAAAACAACCTCTCAGTTTAAAAATAACAGCCTCGTTGCCTTGTATGGAGCACTGTTTCATCGTATCACAGAGTAAAAAGGCAGGAGCACTTAGAAATTGCAAAGACGGGCATAATCTGGAAAGCCGTATCTGATCCAACCCGATAGTTTTCACGCTATCAGGCCTTTGCAGGAAAACTGAAGAGCAGAGGAAAACATGATCTTTCCGTAGCATAAATGTGATCACCCAGGCATTAACCTCACTGTCACAATTATTTCACTCATACAGACTGATACAGTATTCTAGCAGATGAAAAAGAAATCCCCGTACATAAATCAAACTTATTCCGATCCTGACAGTTACGCTGAAGGGGAGGCTACTTTCTGGCTATCGCCGTCTGCTTAGGGCATCTCGGAGCAGAAATCAAGCGAGAGGTCGAGATCTCCGTGGCGATTACACGTTCTTAACGCCACTGAAAATAAGGTCACAAAAGCTGCGCCCTTGAAAATGAGCACCGTAAAGTCCTTTGAAATGCAGAGGCTCAGCACCTCGCAGAATCGGGCCCTCTTTTAGCAGCTGCCTCCTAAGCGTGTTTCCCCACAGCCTTCGCCCCACTGTAGTTTGCAATGTCATAGGGCACTTCCAATCTCTTTGTTCTCTAGTTTTTCGGATGCCTGATACATAAAAGATACACGTCTTTGCAAGAGGAGATGTCAACTAAAAATTTAGGATTGCCAATCCCAGCTATTGCATGGTATTTTATTACAAGTTAAGGCAGCAGCAGAGTCCAGCACAACCTCAAGGCTGAAGCCTGCTTTTAAAAAAGCCGGCGCGAGTGTTTCCATTAAGGTCTGAGGGGGTACAAGGGAATGCTCAACAGGCCACCTTCTACTATTTTTTTCACCCTGAGAAGGAAGACTGCTTAGAGCACAATAAAAATACACGGGCATTTTTTCTGTGCAAAGTGCATCCACGTGCAAAGCTGAAAGAGGGATGACAAGGCAGCGCTGGGGTAATTTCTTCATCACACTAAGCGAGGCTTGTAGAAGCGATGACAATAACACCTACGAACATTTAATAACTGACCTTTTAATAGGATCCTCTGAGCAGGACTGAGGACAATCCAGTGCGGCAAGTAGGTGAAAAAAATGTCTACCTGTGAGTCTCTCCGGCTATTCCCAAGGTCCCTTCTTCCTCAGCAAACTCAAACTTGCAGAACTGATCTGCAGGCATTTCAGGGATAAAACAACAAAAACCTATTTTTGAAGACTCCCTAACCTACTCGTCGTATGCACCGTTCATTCCTAAATGCTGCGATGTCTTCTCCAGAATTATTTTGTGTCTGCAAGCATCCATGCACTCAGCCAGCACTTTGGGTATCTGATTTAGGGATACTGCTGTTAGCTGGTGCAGCTTCTTAAGAAGTCTACGATGCACAGTCCTTCACTCTCATTAAAAGCAAAGACACTCTGGTGTCTTCAGTTTTCCCCTTAGTTTCAGGGTAGATTTCTGATCAGGGAGTTCTCTATTTCCGGAAGCTCCTAAAAGTAGAGGCTTGGTTTTGTTAATTCATTGGTCATGGGAAAAATGTTAATGTTAGCCAAGAGTGCATCCAGCCTCTGAGTGAAGTCAAAGAACTGTAAGTCATTCATAATTATTCTGTGTGCCCTGGCCCACTGATTTTCAAACAATCTTTGCTGTGGCTGCATTCGTATAAATGTGCTGATTATTAGTATGATTTGTGTCAGTTCTTAACCAGTCGGTTAAGTACTCTTTAGAAACTGTAAATCGGTTCTTGTAAAGGCGGTTGGCAATCGTTTCTTCCCAAGCTTCTTTCCAACAGCTACACGTGTGGACATTGCTGAAAATGTCCATTTAACAATACTGGAAGATTTCCTGCCCAAAAAGCAAAAGCCTTAAGAAGAATGAGCAGGTGCAGATATGGTGCAGTGAAACTGCCCGCTATGACAGGGACTGAACTCTACCGTGCAAGAGTTTAACTGAGGGGTTTTTATTGTTTGTGTTTGGTTTTTTTTTTAATACATAGATGTAGTGAATTGACCAAGAAAATAGAGCTTTGGAGAAACGAAAACTTATTTATGAAATCCTGCACAATTTGGCAAATAACTTTGCTTGTTAAAAGAAGAAAAATGGGGAAGCAGTTTTGAATGTCCAAATGCTTGATTTCATTATTATCTAAATGAAAACGCCTTATATTTTTAATTGCAAATTCCTTTTATAATTTCTTTTAAAAATATTTTTTAATTAATTTAAACAAGGATGTTTGGGGATCCATTTTTTTAAATGGTTGCATAACTTAAAAACGTGATGTAGTTTGACGACACAAAAATAAATATTTATAGGCTGGCCAAAAGCTAAGTTTTCCTGTTTCTCAATAAAGTAAAAAAAAAAAACCCAACACAGCTTTTATTCAACCAAACCTAAATGCCTCCTCACCATCTTCACTTTCTTTCTGCTCAGTCCCCAGATGAAAAATCCTCCTCTGAATTCCTCAGCTGCTGGGAATCGGTATGGGCTGGCCTAAGGCATTTGCTAGGTGCAGCCTTCCCTCTAGCAGCTGTAAGTCTGCGTTTGCAAATATACAGCAAGCATGGGACAGCCCACTGTCCCGGGGCTTCGACTCGGACAATCCTTTCACCGTCTCCACAGTACTGTCGGGTCAATAGCTCATCTGAGTAAATGGCATATGGAAATATTATTATAAATATTATTGTAACAAGTGCTTTTGTCACGTCTTGGATTGATTTACTGATTCATTGTTTTCTGATCTTGCAGAATATGCAATTAAAAGATGCCCCCGGCATGAATACTGTTGCTAGAACTTGAATTGGCACTATGTTTCCTCTCAGAGTTTTAAAATTTCTTAATCTGCTTTCAAAGATATTTCTACTTAATTTTACCATAACACCAGGTTATCTTCCCTAGCCCTTCTCACCAACGCACGCTACAGCTTTTACCTCTAGAAGTGCACTGGCATTGATTGCATTTTGAGACAGCAGATGCTTCACAGGCAGAAAGATTGGAATCGTAACCTATTTTAACCGATGTTGAAAATAAGCAGCAATAAGCTACACCGTTTTTTTTCTCTGAAAATAAAAATGTCTCGGTGTTGCTGCACAGTGCTCTCCACCCGTGGAAACTTTAGTTCGACTAATAAGCCAGAAAAGCCAAATCTTTCAACGTCCTGCTATGCAGGGCTGCTCCGGGCAGGATTAGGCACTGGAGCGCTGGGAAGCCCCCAGTCACCTGCCTTTCCCTGTACGCCCAGGTGCCCGCTGGTGCTCTTGCTTAAATCTGTCAGGATTTAACCGTAACTTCCCATCCCATTACCGCAAAGTAACTGTATTGTTCAGGAGGATGTCACAGAGCTAAGGGCTAGCGTAAAATCCTGGAATTCCATCAACAGGCACTAGCAAGCTCAGCCTCTCCAGGAAACTCTGTTGATCTCTGAAACGTTGTTAGTTTTAGAAAACTTCAGCTTTTTTCCCTAAACTTGATTTTACATCACAGGTGTAAACTACAGATCTCAATATGGACGCTCGGGGTGATTTAAATCACACTTGAATAGATTTGACTTGCAACAGGAACTGATGTAAACGCCATATGAGCCGCTCTCAATATATCCAGGAATTTTCCGAGCACTCTCACACTGATTTTAGTGCATTCTTTAAACTAGCATAAGCTTATTAATCTAGATCAGAAGGCAGGGGAAAAAAAAACTTAAAAAACCCCCACGCTTTGACCTTTGAAGACTTAAGACTGCAAGCAAAGATTCATACAGGAATCCAATTGATTAAAATAGGAACGGTGACCTGCTTGAACAGAGGTGACTTAAGTGGCACCGACTGTGTTGTAAAACAATGCAAATGCTCTTTCCTGAAGGTAGCATTCTTGGAAGGCATCTTTCAACTTTTCCATCTGAAAAAAGCATTAGTTTTCCTTAAAAACAGATACAGATAAAGCTGGACATTTCTGCCTGAGGAGAGGCTAGCTGGGCTGATATTTGATATAAGCGCTCAGTCCCAAGTGGGAGGAGGGAGAAGTGATTGATGGTTTGTAAGGAATTACTTGACTTTTGCTTGTAACAGAAGCTTTTTGGATTCTCCCGAAGTTCTTGTCAAAGACAAGTAATGTCTTTTGAAATAGCAGCATTCCCCTTCCCAGCAGATGGAATAAACCTGCGTAAAAAATGCTGCAGATTTAAAATACATACAAAAGAAAGGAAGACGTTGTTTGACACGCTGCCGTTTTTCTAACACTCCGCCGTTCTGTAAGGTTTGTCTCTATTATTCTATTACCTGCCCTCTTAATACCGAGTAAGCGATTCACCTCTCTGCAGGAAGAGTTTCACAAACCCAGCCGCGGGAGTTCACCGGTTCAGTAAGACGCGTGTTACCACAGAGACAAATCCTTCTCGCTCTCTTGTCTCCTCCGGCTGGCTCCAAGGTCAGAGTTGTGCGAACTTGACCAAGGCAACCCTTTCCCGAGCTCCCCCAGGGCTCTCCTGGCTCTCATCTGGACAGCTCCATCCGCCTCCTTGCAACCCTCTCCTCTGGGAAGGGGGAGAGCATTAGCTCTGTGGCCGGAGCGCCGGGGGAGCAGAGACATTACGAGGGTCAGATTTTCACGTTTCCTTCCATCGCGTCCACAAGGGAGCAACGGGTCCGAGGCTCGGTAACCCCTCCTTAGGAAGCAAACTGATGATCCAAGAGGTGGGATGAATTCATACAGTCCCAGTCACACACGCGTTCGTTAGAAAGACCTCGCATCAATAAAGCCCAGTCCCAAGCACTTCTGCCAAAGGCAAAGCTGACGCTCTCTGCCTTACACCTCGCTGCGGAGCATTGCTCCTCGGCGAGCCTCAAGGACCACGTAGAGGACGGCGTACGCCGATTCCCCCTACCTCAGGAAAGAGAGGAGGAAGAGTTCTCTGCCAGCTCTTGAAATCCTAGCCCCGTCCACCGAGCACTCAAACAAAAGCTGAAGTGAGAAACTACGTCAGGAACCAAACTAAGTCACTCCCTACTCGCGGGTTTAACGGGCGCTGCCCAAAAAATGGGACTTCATCAATACGAGCATTCAGAAGCAGTGGTATAAAAAAAATTTACAAAAATCACGTATCATCAATCACATTTCTCCAGCTCTTAAAATTTGTTTGCCCTCTCCGGAGGGTGGGTGGGTGGGCTGCATGGCCGGTGGAGGGTGTTTTTCCGGGGGCAAGGAGGAGCAGGTACCCTGCGGCGGAGCGGGGCTGGGACGGCTAATCCTCCCACCTCCCAGGATAGGCAGGAGAACCCACACGCCGTGGTAAAAGAGATGGAGGTTTTACTCTTGCCAGCCACGGAAGGCTTTGTCAAGCTATCGGATCTTAATCTTATGGATAAGCAGCTGTAATAAACACGTTGTAGGTCTCAAAATGTGCGCTGTGTTGTTTTCTCTCGTTGCAAAGCTTCACGGTAGTTCGTTAACGTGGCTTTAGAAAAACACACGGAACGAAAAACAACTTGCAATGCAATGCCTGCGCGGATTGACTAAAATAAAACTCTCAGAAATGTTTTTGGTTTTGTTTTGGTTTGTTTGTTTGTTTGTTTGTTTGTTTTAACCGACGGGTGCATTTTTAATATATGCCATCAGAAATACCGATGGGATGCGTGATATGAAGACGGCACTGGCAAAATTCGTTTCCAAACTCGCTAGCGTGTTTCTTTATGAGGAACAGCACGGTCCTAAAGCCGAGAAATCCTAAATTTTTAGCCGCACCGTTTTGCTCTGCCTGCGAAGCGCCTGTCCAGCGTCTCGCCGTGTAACGACCCCGACCGCCTCAGGGAACCGCCGTGTTTCGGGGGGGGGGGCGAGGGAGGGAAACGCGTCCGCGGGGAGACGTGTGTGTCCCCCCAAAAAAAAAAAAAAAAAAAAATTTAAACTTTCGACGAGCAAAGGAGCGCGCTGGGCTCTGCCTGGTCTGTCCCTGCGCCCCGGGGGTGGCAGAGGGAAGGGCCGAGGAAAGGCACGGCTGTAAACGATGGTAAATAATATATACATCAAGGGAGGCAACGCCTGCCTCCCCCCAGCCCCCCCGTGACCTTTCCGTCGCTCAGGTTTAATCTATAAATACCCAGCAGACACCCGAGCCCATTGTTTTGCTGCCCTCGGAAACCAAACCTGCCGAGGGGACGGAGGGCTGCCCGCCACCTCCTCCTCCTCCTCCTCCTCCTCCTCCTCCTCCTCCTCCTCCTCCTCCTCCTCCTCTTCCTCTCCGCAGCGGCGTTGAGAGCCGAGGATGCGGGGAGGCGGCGGGGGCAGGAGCCGGGGGAGGCTCCACCGAGGGGCCCACGCGTGGAACCCCCCGAGCAGGACGGGGAAAGGGGAGGGAGAGGGAGAGAGCCGCTGTAATCCCGAATTCCTTTTCCCGACTTCGTGATTAAAACCCAGCCTTAGCCCCCTTTGAAATGAGTCTCGTAAAACAGCACATTAACTCTGGCGACGAGATTCACGGCCGAGACAGAAATAACTCGGATGCTCGGGAGATATTTTTTACAAACCCGGGGGATTTTTCCGCTGGTTTTTCTCACCTTTCTGCCCCCCCTTCCCGGCCACCTCCCAAGCTGCCCCCTCGCTTCACCCGGGAAGATTCGCCCGTGGGAAAGGTCCCTCGGGCTCGCCGATATCGTCGCCCAAGGATTTGGGCACGGCTGGAAAACGGCACGTAGGGAGCGAAGGATTTCCCCCAAACGGGGAGCTCTGCCTCCCACGGGTGTGCGTGTCCCCCCTCCAAGGCTGGATTTTGTACACGGCCCCCGAGGGCGGGCGAGCCCCCCACGCCGGGAGAACCACTCGCCGTGGGGAGGGAGTCGTGACCGACGCGTGGGAGAGAAAAATCCCCGCAGCCGCCTGCAGGGAAAAGAGCTGCAAAAAAAGGAGAGCGAAGCCCCACTCTGCCCTCGGCGGGGCTGGGTTCCCCGCAGCGAACGGTGGTTTTCAGCCCCTCTTGAACTGGAATTGGGGAGGGGGGGTTATGCGGAGAGATGGATAAAGCCGGCTAGGCCGATTTAGGTTATCACAGGGAAATCAACACGGAATTTCCCAGGGGGTACTGGAATATTTGGGGCCTCTGTAAGCACCCCCGAACCCATAATATCTCCCGCAGAAGGAACAGCCCCGCGTTATTTCCTACGGCACTCGGGGGCAGCGGCTTTGAGTTTTGAACCTTTGGGACGCTATAAAAAAGCCCTTTCCTAAATTTTTTTTTTTCTATATCGCTGGAGATTTGGCGAGTTTAAAATAGTTTAGGTGTAAAGTTTGTTCTTAATTGGGTCTTGTAAAGATGGAATTTGGTGGCCATTATAGAGCCGCTAATCAATTTTCACCCAGCAGCAAAGGTACACCGCGGAGGATTTAGGTTTAATGAAGTGACTGTGCAAATTACAGTCGCGGACTTTATTTAAAGTCTATCAAGCTCCTAAAAATGATTTCTCAAACTGTTCTTGATTTCCTTTGCTTTATGAAAAACATCACGTTTGCTTTCTAAGGTTTCAGGCATTAGCAGCCCTTCTCTCCCGCTCTCCAGTCTGGCGCAGGGGGAGTTTTCCCGTTTTTTCTTTCCAATTCCGGGAGAAACGGGCAAATTAAACTTCCAGACCGTCCAAAAATATATCCTATCGCGGCTAAAAATTAACGAGAAACGGTTCTAAAAAAAAAGAAGACGGATGCACATATCTGCTGTGTTATTGAAAAGCGGATTTGGGTCGTTCCGTTCGCGTATTTCGTGTTTTGAACGGGGAAGACTCGGAAAGGGTCAGCTCTTTTTTTAGCGGTTGATATTTTGATGGCTTCTGTCCCTTCTCCTTCAGGCCCATCGCTCCTCTGAAAGAGAGGTCCCAGGCAGCAGATTTCACCTATTTCTCCTTAGGATCCGCACCGGGAAGGGCCGCTGCTGTTACAGGCAAAATGAAATGCGGTTCCTTGAGAGCGGAGCGGGGCGAGGACTCCGGAGCTGCCGGTCTTTCGCTCCCTTCAAAAACGCTTAACAGACTTTTTTAAATTTATTTTTTTTTACAGCAGGTATTTTTTACACCTCGATTTCTAATTCTTTCTCCCCCGTTTTTTGGTTTGGTTTGGTTGTTTTTCTGCTTGGTTAGTTGGGGTTTTTTTACGCTGGGTTTCGGGCAGCGGATGCTTCTTGGTAGCGCGGGGAATGTCACGCAAAAAAAAAAAAAAAAGAAAGAAAAGAAAAATAAATAAAAAAGGTGTTTTCTTCTCCAAGTGCAGCAGAGTGGACTTGGCGCGCGTGGAGGAAATTTCTGATCTTTCTCTTGCGGGATCGCGCCCAGAAATCG
Source organism: Astur gentilis (assembly GCF_929443795.1). NCBI lineage: Eukaryota > Metazoa > Chordata > Aves > Accipitriformes > Accipitridae > Astur > Astur gentilis. The sequence goes on along the minus strand of NC_064900.1, from coordinate 2,023,560 downwards.
CTTGAACCCTTTTTCTCCCCCCCGACTATGAAAAATAAAGAGAAATTACCTAAAACTCGCTTTCTCCGCACACTCTAACCGGGAGCCGGGGCCCGTTCCCTCCGTCCCATCCGAAGGCGCTGGGGAGCGGGGCGGGGGGCGGCGAGAAGGGCGCGGGGGGCAGCGAGCTTTGCCCCACGCGGGGTGGCCGCGGGGCCGCGGCTGCTTTTTGCGGGGCCGCGGCTGCTTTTTGCGGGACCGTCGTTTTAGGCCGGAGGGACACGGCCCGAGGCGGGGAAAGGGGGGGACGGGACGGGACGGGACGGGACACGGACACGCAAGAGCAGACCGAGGGTTTCGCTTGAAGCCAAATGATCCCTCCAAGCTACCGGCTCCCCTTTAAATAAAAATAAATAAACAAAGAAAAGTTTAAAATGAAAAGTACAAATACCACGAGGGAAATCTCGTGTTCTCTCTCCCCAAATACCGTGCAGAAGCTCCAGGCTCGTTACCGGGGGCCAAAATCCTCGGGACCCCCCTCACCCGTTCGTCACCCCCGCTCCCGGATGAGCCCCTTTTCCCTGCCGGGAGCAGCGTCCCGGCGGGCCCGATCCCGGAGAAAGGATCGAGCCCCCCCCCCCCCCCCCAGCCCCAGCCCCTCGCTGCCGGGCTGAGCCCGGTCCGTGGAGGTCTCGGGTGGGAGCTCGCCGCGGGGCGTGGGTGCTTTGTGCAGCGGGTCCCCGCCGCTCCGAGGAGCCGGAGCCCCTCGCCTGGGTCTGGGGCGCCTGCCTCCTCCTCCTCCTCCTCTTCCTCCACCGAAACCTCCGGTTAGAGCGGCACGGTCCCCGCGGGACGGAGTCGGGGTGGTGGCCGGTGTCTCGGAACGGCGCACGGAGGAGGAGAGGGAGCGACCCCTCCCACGGGGGATGCGAGGGTCGTGCCCCCACTCCTTTGCTCCCGACCCACGCGGGACCGCCGCGATGGTCGGGAAGCTCCGCGGCAAGGCGAAACGCGTGTCCCGAGACACCCGGGAAGGACTATCGCGACCGGCAGGCACGGAGAGGGAGGGAAGCGGGGGGGACACGACACGCCGTTCCGTTCCCTCCCGGGGAGATCATGGAGGGGGGGGGGGGGGGGGAAGGAGAGAGCCGCAGCGAGTGGGAGAAAACTCCCCGTAAACCGAAAAAAGCCAAAAAAATTAAAATTAGAATCCAAATCCAAGGAATCTCCGCAAAATCTATCCCCCCCCCCCTTCCCTCTCCCGCCGGTGCCGGGTGTTGCCCGGCCGCCCTGCCCGGCGCCGCTCTCCCGGCGGGCAGCGCCCGGGGAAGGAGCGGGGCCGGGGGGCGCTGGGGGGGTCCCGAAGAGAAAGGAGTTGCACTAACCGGGATTGAGATCCAGGCACTGAGTCGGGTCTTCATTGTCCCCTAGCTGGCCATTGGGGCTGAGGCTTTCCATGGACAAATCCAGCCCCTTGTCCTCCCAGTCTCGCAGTTTCCTCTTTTTATTTGTCCCGATCAAGGCTTCTACCGAAAAAGCGTGCGCTCGGGAGCTGAGGGCCACCGCCGACCTCCGCCTCTCACTCATCTTATCCCCCAGCCCAGACCCCGGGGCAGAGCGAGCAGCGGCTGGGAGCGCAGAGCCCGGGGACCGGAGGCAGAGCCTCTCGCCTCTTCCTCCCCCAGCCCTCCCCGGCGGCACCCCCAGCCCGAAGGAGCCCTCAGTCTCCCGAAGGCACTACATGAGGCTGCAGATACTCCGTAGGCAGAGCCGGGAGGGTGTGCTCAGCCCAGGTCCCCAGCACTTGCTCAGAGGGGCTGCAGGCTGGATTTCATCTTTTTTTTTTTTTTTTTTTTTTTTTTTTTTTTTTTTTCCCTTCTCCCCTTTCCTTCTGTCTCTCTCTGATTGATCCAAACTTCTGGGATTTTTTTTTTTTTTTTTTTTTTTTCTCCTCCAAGAGTTAGGCAGGCTGCGTGCGCCTGTCAAGGAAAAAAAAAAAAAAAAAAGGAAAAAAAAAACCTGTTGCCGGCCAATAGGAGCTGGAGATCGGGAGAGACCCAAAAGCTGCGACCCAATGGGGAGGGGAGGGAGACTCGGCTTCGGGGCGAGGAATTTTGGCCATCTGAGTCCTGGAGCACCGGCCGGGAGAATTAACTGTTTGAAGAACGGGGAGCCAGTAGGAAACCCATAGCTGTAAATGCAGAGAGGTAACAACCCCCGCACTTCTCTCCACCGCACCCAGGTCTTCCAGGGGCTGCCGCTACCGCAGCCCCACGCAAAACACCCGAGAGGGGCTTTACCACGCGGGGGGGACCGGAGGAGGGGGTGTTTTGCAAACGTCAGTCACGCCGCTTTATTACTTGCGCTTGAATCGGTGTTTGGCCCGACAACAGCAACGTCTCGGGGCGGGGCGGGGGGGACGGGGGGGGGAGAAATTTCCCTTCACACCGATGCGTGTCCGTGGAGCGGCGGGGCTGAGCGGGCGGCGTGGGCTGGCGCCGGCAGCGGGGCAGATAGAGCCAGGCACGCCCGGGCAGGGGGAGCGCCTTCTTTTTGGGAAGGGGGATTTTCTTCTTGATCAATTTCTTTTATTCCCCCTACCCCACGCCCCCACCCACGCCACGCCACCCCACCCCACCCCGCTTCTTTTTGTCATTTGAGCTACAGCGAGAAGAAACCCGCTAGGTACAGATCCCGGCCGGTTGCCTGGATGATATTCAGCAATTTTTTTTCCGCTCGCTTATTCATTCTGCCCTGAAACCCTCCAGGTTGGGAGGAGGGTCCGCAGCTGCTCCCACGCTCCTCGGTCGTGCGTGGGGAAGCCCGCAGGGCAAAAGAACAATTTGAGAAGTAAAGGAAGCAGCGTGTGTTTTCCTTAGGTGATGGGACCACGGAAAAATAGGTGAAGTCAAGCGAAACACCGTCTAGGGAAAAACCAGCGGGGAAAGCCGCCGGGGGTTAATCCGATCCCGTGGATCGAATACAGGTTCCAAATAATCAAGAAATAATTATAAAGTAAGGGAGGGAATTAATATGGATGGAGCCACGGTGGAAAAGCGGCCGAGGATACACACCAAATTTCAGGAAGGGATTATTTTTGGCTGGGGTTCCCCCGATGTTCCCAGCGCCGGGAACAGAGCGAGATTTTTTTCAGGCGAGGTTTTTCCGTGGGGCTGCACACAAGTCAAGGGGGCAGGCGGCGAGGGGGGGGGGGGGATGTCTCCCTTCTTTTAGCTACCGGTGTGAGCCCACGGTGCCCGTGTCTGCGTGGTTCGGCGGAGCCCTTCAGCCCCCCCCGGCCCGGTTCTCGCCGGCCTGACAGCACCCGCCCGGAAAGAGATTTCGGATGAAAAGCGAGCAAGAAGCCGTTTTTTTCGGGAAATCCCGGAAAAGCTAAGCCCTGTTATCTAGGCCGAGGAGCAGGTTTTGTTCTCATCCCCCACTCTACACCCCCCCGCACACATCCCCCCCCCGCTCCTTTCCCCTCCCCTCTCCTACATCGCCTTTGCCAGGGCTCAGCGCCGGGCACAGCGGCACGGCCACACGGCGTGTCGTGTGTGTCCTCTCGTGTGTGCCGTGTCCCCGCCGTGTGTGAGTGTCCCCCCCCGGCACTACCCGGCTCCAGTAGCGGAGCAGCGGGAACGACAGAGACAGGGGCTGGGAGGGAGCCGGCCCAGGAGAGGGGACCCGGAGGGGGCACATGCCTTTCCAGTGGGGTCCCCCGGCTGTGTGTCCTTTCCCCGGCGAAGAAATGTCCCCAAATAAAAATAAAAATAAAAATAAAAAAACCAAAACCAAACAAACAAACAAGAAACGACAAAAAACCAAAACAAAAATAAAAATAAAAAATATAAAAATAAAACAAACCGTCTCCCTATTTCCGAAAGCCTCGGAAACACTCGTCGGGGAGACAGACACCGAGGAAGGCTTTTAAAGAAGCTGGTGGGAGATTTTAGAAAGAGAGCCCAAGAAAACAGAGGATTATTTATAGCGTTTTAGCGAGAGGAAACGGTGTTGGAAAGGCAGGGCGATTTAAACGAAATTTGGGGGCTGATATGAGAGCTCGGAAATAACGTTTTCCACAGCGTTAAGTGTGGCTTTACGGGTGGACCGTTTAAAGCAGCCCCGATCCCTTTTGGGTCTCTTACCCACGGGCTCTCCGCGCTGGAAGCCGTGTCACACCACCCCACGCCGCGCCCCGGCAGGGGGACACAGCCCCCCCAGCAGCAAGCACAAACACGACGGAGTTTCCATGCCGGCACGGGGCTTTTCTCAGCCCCCGAGCGGCAAACGGCGTAAATCCGGAGTCGGCCTGGGCTTAATCTGGATTCAGATCCGACTCCGACCCCCAGCCGCCAGAGATGAATGCGTCCCTTTGCCTGGTCTTTATTCCAGACCCTTACTCGCAGGGGTAGCTCCCATTAAATCCAGGAAACTGCTCCCTGGAATAAAGTGGCAGGAGCAAGGGTCGCAGGGCCAGGCCCCGGGGTTTATAAAGAAATCATTCACTCCTGCTTTCCAGTTGTCGCAGAACGAGCCTGAAAATATTTGTTTATATATGGAAATATTTGGGGGGAAAAAGAGAACCAAGGGGAGCCGGCTGCAGGGCGGGAGTGCTGTCCAGATGTGCTGCTCGCAAGGGCTGAGCCCAACCGGTTTCAAACCCTGCACCGCAGCGAGGAAAACCTTTCCGAAGGTCCTTTAGCCAGAGCTAGCCCGGGGATTTATTATTCCTTATTTACTTTTTAAAGTTAGTAATTGAAAACAACGTTAAAACTAGTCAGCGGGTGCGGGCTGAAGGCTGGCTGAGAACGCGAGCGAGCCGCTTACTGGACTTTAAGGCAACGTCGATTCTCTTTTAGAACGGACCGGAGGATTTCGAGGCTGGGCTCTCTCCTAAGAGGCGAGTTTAAAGCGAATACAAGTCGCCGCTTGGAAACCTGAGTGAGGTGATGTTCCCGGGGCTGCGCGGGGTCAGTTCTTGTGACTGCGGGAAAAAAATACGCCTGCAATTTATTTTTATGGTCTGCACAAACGGTATTGTTGCGTATTATTAACTAATTCATAATTATACCCCTATTATGCCGTCGATTCGTTCCCCCTCTCTCCCCCCTTGCCCCGGTTTTCTCAGGCTTTGAGAATTGAACCACCGCAAAACATTTACAGTCTCAAGTGTTTTTAAATAGGCTTTGTTTGTGTTTTACAGAATAAAAATCTCTATTAGTGTTTAAACAAACACCATGCCAGTCTCTTAAGCCTTCCAGATGTTTGCAATAAAATGTCAGGTTTTGCCTTTGGGACTCGAAATAAAATTTAACTACCTTCACCCTGTAATTATTCTCTTAGCTCTCCCTTCATAAATTTATCTGCTTTCTATCAGGAGAGAAAAAAAATCCGATTATACTCTTGAACTATAAAAAACAGCCACTCTTTTCCCTCCATTTTACCAGGACTTCTCCCCGGCTCGTTTCGGCACCGCAGACCGAGGCGCGGACGTTATTTCTGTCTCTTTTCGGGGCGGCAGAAGGAGAGCAGGCAGAGCAGAAACTCATCGGCAGGTTTCCTGCGCTTAAGGCCACCAAATGCCCCTTGTCCCCGGGCCTGTCCCCCCCCCCCCCCGTCCCCCCGGGGTCCCGGAGGGAGGCGAATCGGGAACTTAAATTGTCCCTGAACTTCCTCCAGCTCCGGGCGTCGCTTCTTCGCAGGCACTAATCAGACCTGACTGCATTTCGGAGCCTCCCCGTGGAGCTGGTTGGAAATAGGCAATTATGATGAATAATTCAAACAAAGCAGGTTCCCCTCGCAAACAAAGACGAAAGTCCGGGCTAAAGACCCTTCTGCCTTCTCGGCTGCCACCTCGGAACAGCACAAGCGGGGTTAAACCCCCTGCATTTTGTCTTTACCGCGCCAAACTTCGGGACAACCCGGAACGATAAGCGGGGCTCTAGATGATCTCTTTCTTTATTTGCCGCCTACGAAGCCGCTTTGCCTGGCTGTCAGCAAGGTCGCGGAGTTTCTGCAGCTTCCAGCTTTCGCTGCGTGCAGAAAACCCGCAAATACCCACAGGCGCGCTCGGTCTTCGCTCCCTGCGGTCCCCGGGCACAGCCTGGGGGTGCCCCGGGCCGGGACCCCCCCGCTTCACACCCACGGGCGCCCCGGGCCCCCTCCCCGGCTGCTCCCGCTCCCGCCGTCCGCTTTTTTAATATTCATTTTCCCCCTCCCTGAAGGAAGAAACCTTCCTCCGCAGATTTTCCCCCTGCCTTGCGCTGAGGTCTCTGCTGACAGGTGAATTCGCGTGGCTGCAGCTCTCGGGTGGCAGCTCCACGGAGGGCAGAGGCCGGCGAGCCCGCTGGAAGAGCAGAGGTCTCCCCCAAAAAATTGCGCTCCCTCAGGAGTTCCCTCGGGGCTTCCTTTTCCCTGCCCCTGTCCCCGTTTGCAGGTGGACGAGGGGAGGGGGGGATTTGGCCGGAGGGAAGGGAGGGAGGGAGGGAGATCTCAAAGCGGTTTTGGGGTCTGGTTTGGGTTTTGGTCGTGGGTTTGGTTTTGTTTGTTGGGGTTTTGTTTGTTTGTTTGTTTTTGTTCGGTTGGGGTTTTTTTGTTTTGGGTTGTTTGGTTGGGTTTTTTCCCCCAAGAAATAAACCGCCCTTCCGGGATTTCGGAGATCTAGAGGGTTAGGGGACCTCGGAAAGAGCAGGGAAAAGCCGGCAGCGGGGGCTGCATCCAGCCAAGCTCTAGGACAAGAGCTTCAACCACATCCCACTGGCAGAGCCCCAGGGCACACCAGCCGCTCCCGGGGAGGCTGCCCCCCAGGCGACACAAGCATCTCCCGGAGGCCGAAGGGCTCAGCCCTGCCCGTCCTTGGGCTCAGCACCGCTCTTGCTCCGAGCCCGGAGCGGGCCGTGGACGCCTCTTCCCCCTCTCGCCCCACGCCTCGCCGCGGCGCGGCCGGAGGGATGCGAGGAGCACCGGGAAAGCCGGGCCGGGCCCACGCGAGAGTCCCGGCGGGGAGATTTGAGTCTAAAAAGTGACTTTTCTCAGCCGGGAAATCCGTTTCAGGCCGGCAGCAAACAGCATTTACACGGCGGCGTGTTGAAGAGCTACTTCTGCGCAGATTATTGCTGCTCTTATCATTTGGGATAGATTGAGGGTTTTGAAGCTTTAGTGGTTTTTCATGTTTTGAGGGTTTTTTTTTTTTTCCCCAGCCCCAATGCAACCCTCGGCTCCCAAACCCGCAGGATGGAGTGTGATGGGTGGGGAGATGCGGGGCTTCACCCGCACACGGGGCTCACACCACCTTGCAGCCGCCCCAGTTTGAGGTTGCCCGACTGGGAGGAGGAGAAGGAGAAGGAAGGGGAGCGGCCAAGCCTGCTTTCACCCCCCCCCGGGGCCAGGCCGGACCCACCTGGCAGCCACGCTCCCCCCACCCTTGTCGTGTGTGTCCCCCCCTTGTCCCCACACCTCGCACACGCCATAAAAAAGCAGCGTCCCCCCGAAAACGCTGCGGGTCTTGCACACAGTGGGTCTCGTATGGGGCACCGCAGGCGGACAACCGGCCCCTTGTTACCGAGACGGGTTCCAAAGTCCGCTTTTCCAGGGAAGAAAGCCGAGCCGCGCACAGCATTTCAATGTGTGTTCAGTCAAAAAAATAAATATAAGGGGGATTTTTTATTTTTTTTTTCCTCTTCAAGGCACAGCTCTTTGAACCGAGAGAGGTCTGTGCGCTCCCCGACCTCATACAAGATGTGTTGGACTGTAAACAATCCCGTTTAGGGCCGATCCTAAAAGGCAGGAGATTTTAACGGGACTATTCAAAAGAGCGGTGGCTGCGGGATGTGACCATCCTGCTGTGGAGAAGAGGCGGTGATCCCGCCGGGCCATCAGCGCTGGGTACCACCACCAAAGCAGGAGGAGAGCGGTCCCCGGCCTCCACGACGAGCGATGTACGTGGCACAACCCCGGGAATTTCAAAGACGGCTTATTTCGCCCCTCGCCCCACGTCAAACGCGACCGCTGTGGAAAGCAGGCACGCCAGAAACCCGCTCCCGTCCCCACAAACCAGCCATCGTCCGCCGGGCCCCTTCCCCACCGCAAACCTCGCCCGCTCTTGCTCCGCGCCCGGACTTGACCCAGATTCACTATTAAGCGAGCTTTTAGTAGTTTCTAAGACTGTTTCTAGTGACCGTAAAGCTGCCGGGGACTGGGTTATCCCAGGACGAAATTTTGGGCCGTCCCGGGAGGATTGGCTCCACGTTTGCCCGACGCCCCGTCCGCCTCGCAGGGTCCTTTTCCCCGGCTGGAAGATGGAAAGCTCGGAATCGCACCGAGGGCGACGGGCGACGCCGCCGTGGGGCACCCCCTGACCTCGCTGAACCTTTAGCCCCCGCCACGGCGCAGCCTTCTCGCCCCCCCCAGCCCATCCCAGTAATTCCCAGTAAAGGCAGGGAACCTACAAAGAGCCACACACCCACCCCCCCGCGCTCCCGCCCTCGGTGCTGGCTGCTCTCTTGTCGGGGTCGCTTTCTATTGCGATATTGATACTACGAGTGAATTTCTCTTCTCGCCATCCCCCCCCCCCCCCGCCTCAAGGCCTTTCCCTGCCCCCGACGCGTCCCCGTGGAAGGGGGCACGGAGTCGCCCAGGGTCAAACGAGCGGCGTGTGGCATCCCGGAGGAGGAGGAGGAGGAGGAGGAGGAAGAGGAGGAGGAGCCCGAGGGGCCGAGCTCGCAGCCCACCCCCCCGGGGAGCAGGAGAGCCCACTCCCGAGCTCTTGCGGGGCCGGGACCATGCCACCGGGCTCGGTAAAGCCGAAGCGAAGGCAGAGCGGGAGCGGAGCGCTTCCCCGAGGTTACCCGGGCTGGACGCAACAACCCGGGAAGGTTTTCGTGTGAAACCAGAGCGGTTTGGGAAAGGCACTTGCTGGCACCGGGAGCCGGGTCTCGCCTGGCACGGCCGCCCGCGGTGGAGCTCGGGTGGGTGAGGTGGGAGATCCGGCTGCGGAGAGGGGACGCCGGCCGGCCCACGGGTGGAAGGGGCAACAAAAGCCAATTTGGAACGGGATCTGGCAGCTCAGCACATATGGGGGAGCATATCCCGATTTCATCCCCTCGCGGGTGAGCAGTCGGGGAGGGAGGGAGACCCGCTGCTGGGCTCGGACCCGCTGCCCCTGCGTAGGGCGGGGGGGGGGGGGGGGGGTTCAGCCGCCTGCATCCTGCGGTTCTTTCGTGCGTGGGTGGCTGGCGGCTACACAGGTATTCCTGACTTTGGGCTTCAGTCAAGCGGGACCAGCGTGAGGAGAGCGGCCGCACAGCAACCAGACAAAGCCAGCCTGTGCCACACTGCAGCCGCGCTCGGGGGAATAGGGGTTCTGCCTTCGGAAAACAAAAAAACACAATAGCAATTAAGCGCTCATCTGAGTGTGACTGCTTGTTTGGCAGAGACTGACCGGAACCTGGAGGCTTTCCCCTCGCCAGCACACACATTTGTCCCCTTTTCCCTCCTTCCCCATCGGTGAGAGAGCCGTGCCGTGCCGTACCGGGTTGTCCCACCACGGGAAAGCTCTCCAGCGACCGGGACGAGCCTCAGGCTGTGGGTGCCCCCAAATTCCCCCCCCCCCCGGTTGGGGGGGGGGGGGGGGATGCGCAAAGGGGACAAGTGTGGCCTCTTTTAAAATCGCAGGGCCGAGCAATAATAGCTTCGGACTCAAAAATGCCCCCCTGGCGATCCTGATGGGAAGTTTTCTTCTTTACAGATGCATTGCTGCAGATCGGTGCATTTGTAAAGATCCCCCTGCGCCTTGATAATCCTGCCCGGCCGCATTTGCTCCCTCTGCGTTGATGTGGTTTCTGCTCTTGCCTTCCAGGATTATAAAAATCTCTCCCTTCCTCTCTTTTCCGTCTAAAGCCGGGTTTCAGAGGAATGTTGGCTAAACCTCCTCATCTGCTGCTTTCTTTCCCCTGTGATGGCAAACTCGGCGTCACTTGTGGACTTGCCCAATGCAAACATTGCATTAAGAAGTATTTCAAGGCATTTTATTATTGCTCTGCAGTCCTTTGATGTGGTCCATAGGCACCAATTGTTGATGTCTCCCCGCGACTCCTCAGTGTCAGCATCTCGTTTCTGTCCCCGTCCCCCCCCCCCCCGCTTCCTCCCCTTTTAAAAACACGGGTTTTGAACAGTCGCGACAGATCCCGCCACCTCACCCGCGGGTCACCACGGTCCCATTTCCCGGGGGAGGACCCCTTCTAGCGGGACCGGGCTGCTCCCTCTCTCGGAGACCCCAGATTTCCCCGCCCGCAGCTCCCGACCCGAGGCTGCGGTGAGAGGCGGCCGTCACGTCTTCTCCTGTCCCCGCGTGGGCACCTCGCCCTCCCGCTGGCGTGTGCCAGGGAGAAAAGGGCGCATCCTCCGCGCATCCTCCGCGCATCCTCCGCTTCCCCAGGCACGACAAAAGCAGAGCCCGGGCCGAGCTCCCCCCAGCGTGGGCACCGGGGGAGGGGGGGGGGGGGGGGGGGGAGGCTCTGGCAACATTCCCACGGGGACACGACGGACTCCCAAGAGAGCCACTTCACGCTCTGCGTGGGGCGTAGGGACAGCGGGCTGACCCGAATGGGTCCCCTCGGGACGGAAAAGCCAGGCAGAGGCAGCGATTCCCCAGCAAGAAAATCACCCGCGTTCAACGCCGGGTTCAACACAACCCACGCCGGGGACACGACGCTGTTTGGTTCGCAGTGGGAGAGCGATGGGGTCGGTGTCTCTCGGGTCCGGGTCCGTCCCCCCTCAACTTCCTCGCATTTGATTTTTCTTAGCAAGATAAACTCCCGACCTCCCAGGGCGGCTCTCTCCCGGGAGTCGAGCCTTTAGGCAGGTGGCTGTGGCTCGGTCAGGGAGGGGGGCGGCCCGGGGAACCCCCCCAGGTCCTCCCGGGGAGGCAGTTGCTCCCGCCCGGGTGCTTTTAGCATTGCCTCTGTCATCACCGCGGGGCCGGTCGTGGCCGTGACCGTGGGGACCGGGACACCGGTCCAAGTCGCCTCCGGGCGGGAGGGAGCGGAGGAAAGAGAGCCGCCCCCCCCCCCCCCCCCCCCCGGCGGGCGCAGGCACCGGGCCGGCTCGGTTTTGGCAACACCAGCCCACGCAACCCTGAGCCGGGAGCGTTGCGAGAGACGCGAGGCTGGCGATTTTTGTCTGGGGCGAGCCATTTTGGGGGAAGAACGCTCGAAAAGACTTGGCCGTGCCCCAGCGAAAGCCGAGGGCTCCCCCGCATCTCCCTTCTGCTCCCACGAAAAGGGGTCGGGACCCTCTGCCACGCCGGGTCCTGGCTCTCTCCACGTCCCCAGCCGAGCATTTAACAGCTCCCGGGGCTCCCTAGCAAGTGCGCGCCTCTCCCCGTGGCATCGCGCCTCTCGCCGCGGCATCGAGCCCCTCCGCCCGCCCCGGGCCGGCGCAGGGAAGGGAAGGTCCCCTCGCAGGCTGCAGCCAGCCCCCCGAGCGCTGGCAGAGACTTTTCCCTTGTGAACGAAGAGGGGAGAGACGGGGGGGGAGGATGTAAAACTAGCCCTGAGCAGATGTTCCGGCGAGCAGGCCGGTTCGGAGCGCAAGCCCCTGCCTTCCCCGCCGCCTCATTCCTGCGCCTCCCCGGGCCCTCCCCGCGCTGCCCGATGACCTCATTCCCGGCATGTTTGCCATTACGCTCCGAGTTACCCAACCTTTTTTTTAAAAAAAAAAAAAAAAAAAATTAAAAAATATAAATTGCTGCTTTGTGAGATCAAAGTAACGATTTCTGGTGCATCTGGAGACTGGAGAAAAAAACTGGAGCAGCAACAGTTGCACAACTTCAAAGTGGTTTTTAACAATGATTTTTCTCCTTCCTCTCCTCCCCGATCTTTCAAGCATCAGATAAAGACAATGGGCTCCGTGGCTGTTTTCCAAAGAAATAACCTGCCTAAAGGGCCGTACAAAATCTCAAGTAGACAGGAAACACCTTACACGGCTTTCTTCTTTCCATCAAATAGAAAGAATAATACGAGGCTCGTCTTTCTACTAGCCCCAATCCCATCGCTACTAAACGGCGGACTGTGTTATAACGTGTAGGGAAACGAGTTTCAGGCTCGGGCTGCCACTAAGGCTTTATTCTTTTATAGAGGCTTCTAACAACCCAGCACATGCCCCGTCGAACACAGCAGCCGAGAGAAACCCAAGAACTTGCAGGGAAGGAGCAGAGGGCGGCGGCGAGGGGAAGATTTCACCAGCAGACGCCCTGGGGCTGACGGGGGATGCAGGGGCTGGAGAGAGGCAGGTCCCCGGGAGCGGCACAGAAATGTTCGTGCCGTTTATCACCAGGAGGGACATGCCTGCCCCGGGACCCTGGGGATCACGGATCCCAAGAAGGGAGAAGAGAGCGGGTGGGGAAACGGCGCTCTCCTCGAGCCCCGCTCCCCGCCGGGGTCACTTCTGCGGGAGCCCTCGGTGCCCTCTCTTTAGCGTTTCCGAAGAGAAACACCGTGACATTTACCTCCCCCCCCGTGTCCCCTAAGCCCCCCCACGGGTCCTCAGGACGGGGCGATGCCCGCAGCGAAATGCCGAGGCCGAGAAGGACGAGCCCGCAGAGGCTCTAAGGCTTCGGATCTCCCGACTCTCTGCCTCCCCCGCACTTGGCCCTTTTGGCCCCTTAACGACTCCAGGGCCGTGCCTTTGAACTTGGAGCAGGGGAGAAGGAAACCCCCAGGGGCTGGGCGGTTTCCTGCGAAAGGGGAAAAGCCGATCGCCACTCTTCAGTGTCAGGAGACGTACCTGGTGGCCGGGGAAAACAGAAACCTTCGCCAAGTTTTGAAAGTTAGTGGACAAGCGTGTAAAAGCAGGGAGGGAGAAGGAGTCACCCAGAGAGCCGCGGAGGAGAAATCGCCGCGTTTTGCCTTCTGCTCGGGCAAACAAGAGCAGCTCCGAGTCTCTCCTCCAGCACCGAAAAAAAAAGGCCGAGCAGGGTCACCAGGAGCGACGAAGCAGTTCACACCCGGGGCAGGGCCTCCGGGCCTTTAGTCGCAGGTCTGCCCCCGGGGGACAGACCTTCCCCTCCCACGGCCCACGGCACGGAGCTGCCCGACCCTCAGCTCCGCTTCGTGGCCGCGGGGGACCCCGGCGAAGGTCCCGCCGGCAGATGTGACACATCTGGGTCACACCGTCCTCCCTCCGCCCTGACACCGGGCAGGCGGGTCGGCCTCTGCCGTGCGGGTCTTTAACGGGACCCGCTTTTACTGCAGCCGCGTTCTTATCTGGTTTTCGCCTTGGGGTTTTTATCGTGTCTTCGTGTCCGTCCCCCCCCACCCGCCCAGTTTTGAGTTTTAAACGCACGGGCTCTGGCGGACGCCGTCTAGCCGGTGTTATGCGATTAATTCTCTTTGCTGCCGCAAAGATTTCCAGGCTCCCCATCCCCTCTTTAGGTTTCACGACCGATCCCCGGCGATTTTAGTTTCCAGGTTTGCGCGGCGCGTCCCGTAAGCGACTCTTCCAAGGGCCGCCTTTTCGTTCTAACCTCGGCATCGGAAAACGATTTAGCGAACACTTCCCCGGCCCCGAGAGACCGACCCGGCGCCCAAACCCCAAAGCCTGGCCGCGGAGAAGACACCCCCGGCGGCACCCCAGGAATCGTGGTGTCCCACCAGCTCTCGGGGTGTTTCCCTGCCAAAGCGGAGGCTCTCAGGACCTCGGCTTTACAGCCCGGTCCCCTTACGGTTCGCGGCCGTAAACCCGAGTAAGAGTTGCGGGGAGAGCTCGACCCTCCAGCCTTCCCGCACTCGGTACGAATAAGCATCGTAAATGGCTCCAAGCAAACGTTTCGGGGTCGGGATCTCCGCAGCTGCAGAGCGTCCCTCCTCCGTGGTTTGAGGGCTAAACGCCGAGCGGCTCGTCCTTTCGGAGAGCACCTTTTCTTCAGCGCTACTGGCATTTTCCAAAAGACATCTGTCTAGAAACAGAGCTGGCTTGGCGGCGTTAACTCTTCTCGTCCTCTAACCGTGATCCGAGATTTCGAAATCGTTCACCTCCCGTTTGCAACGGCGGCTACATGGCAGAAAAGGGGGAAATACCCGGGGACAGGGGGGAGGATTTCAGGCATCAGCTATTTCTGGAGCAAAAAAAACCCAAACCAACAATAAACCGGTAACCTATTTCACATGCGTATAGAAGAAGGTGGATGTTATCTCTTTCCATACAATACAGGGGCTGACACCTCGTTTACACGCTGGCTCGGCTCGGGAGCTTTTTACGGGTCTATGTTCGTGTATATAAATATAAATACAAATACCATTCCTTCAGAGAAGCTCTCTGAATTTTGACTGCTGTGACTGGGTTTTGGTTTGGGGGCCTTAGCTGTTCAGGAAGGAGATGAGTCTTTCTTTGTCTCATTACTCACGTAAGAACGAATTCGGGGGGGCTTGGGGGGAAACCCACCCAAACCAAACTATTAAAGGACTGGACATACACTGGAGTACTCGCTGGTTTGACCCAGGTTGCCTCTCCCAGAAAGCCCAACCCCAAAGGTAGACAGACGAACAGACACATGGACAGACCGGCGGGGAGGGACACAGGCAGATTTTCCAAGTTAGAAAAGGAGCTTGAGTTCAGCCTGGAAAGGGGTGGCACAGTTCAGAAAGTGGAGTTCACTCGGATTTATTTCTTTGGATGGAAGCACATACCGCTTTTGCGGGCACTGCCTTGCACGAAACAAAACCGCACCGACACCTCCCTGTCAAGTTCAGAGCAAGAAGGAGAATGCGGAGTAAACTCTTCCTGAGCAGCTGAAGATAAAAATCATACTCGACAAGATGGCCTGGCCGCTCAGACAGCACAAAGAGGGGTCACAACCAAGGGGCTTCATCACTCATACTCACCCCCTCTGCCTTGCCGGCGGGTCGTGTGGAGACCAGACACAACACTTCTAGATGCCTTCAAACAGAAACCGGGCACGGTCACGGCAGCCTAACCACCCCCCCCTACCCAGGGCGCTCCCACCCCCCCACCCCCCCCCCCCCCCCCCACAGAGGCAGGCGAACCCCTGGGTGCAGGCTCCAAGCTGGGATCTGGGGAACCCTCGCAGCCCCCCTGCCCGCCCGGACCTGGGACGAGCCGGGCGGGGGTGTGTGTATGTGTTAATATTTTCAGGGCCCCAGCGGCGTGATTTTGTGCCGGCTGTAGGGTTCCCAAAACCGCCTCCCTCCCCCCCCCGGGTGGGGAGCCCCCGGCTCCATCAGGGCGGCGGGGAGAGGCAGTGGGGGCCGGTCTGCCCCCTCGGGGGGGGGAGGCCGTACCTGAGCGCGGCTGGGGGCTGCCTGACACCTCCCTTCCCCCCCCCCCCCCCCCGTTGCCTGCTCTCTGCCTTCCCCGGGGGGTACACCCGCAAACCTCGCATCAGCGGCCCCTGCCTGCACCCACAGCCCACAGCCCTCCCGGCTGGGCACGAATCCTCTTTTCTCAGCAGCTTTACACCTTACCTTCCTTCGCTTTTTTGGGTTTTTTTAATTACTATTTTTTCCTTTCTATATTTTTCGCTTTCACACGGGATCTTAACTCTTATTCTTGGTGTGTTTGCCATGGCAATTGATCGCTCCGTGCTTAGCCTATTTTCAGCAACAGCAATAACGATTTTCCAGGGCGTTTTTAGCTCTGTCTTAAGGATAGACTCGCTTCCTCGGAATCCGCTTTCAAGTGCATTTGCCCGAGCCTTAGTTTAATCTCTCTGCCCAAACGGATCTCCCAAACCACCCTATACCACTGCAGCGCCTTAGAATGTGGAAGGAGTCAAATACGTATAAATATGCTTTTCCCGGCTCAAAGCTGCCCAGCTCGCAAGTATTAGGGGGGAAAAAGCTAAACCATATGTGTACAACGCCACATTCCGTGTTGCACCGTAAGATAAAGAGCTTTGCAGCATCGATTCGATGGAAGTCATTAAAAAGAAAGCCCGGGAAGACGCTATCTGTATTTGGGAGGCAAATGCTTGTTTAGAACAATTTCTTTCGGACGCAACAACGCTTGGGGAAAGTTTGCGAGGCGCAACGTGAACCGCCGAGGCAGGCGCCCGAGTCTCCTGAAATCAGAGGCGGAGAAGCCGCTCGGCGGGGCTGACCCCCGGCCCTCCGGGAGAAGCCGGGAGCGGAGACCCCCGGCGCGGGGAGAGCACCGGGAGGGGCGGGGGGGGGGGCAGAGCTCGGCCGCTCCGAGCCGCAGGAGCGATGCTCTGCCCGCCCCCGGTACCGCACTCCAGCAGCCGGAGCCTCCGCCGAAGCGGCGGGGAGACCGGCGGGACCCGTCGGGGTTGAGGAGCAAAGACTAAAAAACGATCGGCGGGATTTAGCCACGGCCACTAACGCCGTACCCTGCGCGGAACGGTGCCGGGCGCTCAAGGCTTCGTTTCTCGAAACGCATGGACTCTCTAATTGTTTGCCGTCTTCTTTTCTCCCCTAAATTGGTTTTCGGCGCAGGGAAGTTGCCGCAATTTTCCCCGCTGAGACGCTTGAAAAGAAAGAGCGCTACGGTCCGCCGCTGCCGCCTCCCCCGCCTCCCCCACGCACGTTGTCTCCGGGGTATTTTCACGTGGAGTTTAACCTCTCGCTCATCCCCAAGAGCTCCAGCTGCGGGGAACGTTACATGACGGGGCGCTCGGCAACTCGCCGATTTATTCCCCGCCTCAGCAAAACACGCCGGCTTCGGCCGAAATCGGATGAAGGCAACCGTTGCCTTGCTTTAAGCCCCCCCCCCCCCCAAAGCCCCTGGGATGGGGACACAGCCCACCCCCGAATTTGGGGCCCGAGGAGCACGGCAGAGGCGAAGGGCTCCGGATTAGCCCCTCTCCTCCGCCGCCTCTCCCGTCACACGGCGGCTCTCGCACCGCTCCGGGGAGGCGGAGGGCCCCGCCGGGTTTTCCATCGCCTCGCAAGTCGGCGAGAGGTTGGAGGTTGGGATAACACGGCCGGGATGGGACGTGGCTTTTCGAACCCCACGCCTCTGCTCTCGTTTCGAAGGCGTCTTTCGGTAGCCCCGGCAGAGGGGAACGACTAAAAGCCAAGAGGATAAAAGGTCGTGTGGATCGGAGCTCGTACCGCAACAAAAGGCGGCGGGCGGCTTTAGCTGCCGATCCGTTCGTTCCGTCCTCGCTGCAAGGAGCGGGATCAGGTGTATTTTGCCCTCTCGATCCTATCGCCCCCCCTGGAAAACAAAGCCAGGGGAGGTTTCCCGGGAGCGCGGCACGCTTCTCCCTCCCTCCCTCCCCGCGTTACGGAGGGGACGGCTCGGGCCAATCTTCGGCTCGGGTCGCAGGTTTCGTGGTTAGGGGAGCGGGGAGGGCTCAGCAAATTAATCTCCATCCCCTCCCGTACGCTTTCCAACCCCCCGGCCACTGAAATCCTCGCCAGCCTCCCGCTCGCTTGAGGGAGAAACGCTGGGGAAGAAATCGCCGGGAGGGGGAACGGACCGAGAGGAGCTTGGAGTCACCCTCGTTTCCCCTGCAGGGCTTCACTACCCCGAAGGTGGGGTAGGGTCTGCCCCCTTTTCTGCTCCCAAATCCCCGGGAGGGCGAAGGAAGAGCCCTCCGGGCCGCCGAGACCTCGGGCTGGCCTTCAGCGCTGGGGTCTGCTCAGCGAGCATCGTCCCAGAGGGAGGGAGGCAGAGGACGAGGGGTTCGGAAAGGCTGACGGGCAACCTGAGCGTCCAAGACGCCTCTTGGTTGGTTTTTTGACGTTTCGGAGGGCTCCGGGGGTGCCCAGGGGCCACGGGGGAACCCGGGGACAGAGCCCGGCCCCCGCGCGGAGCTGATGTGAGACCTCCCGGACCCACCCCGCAACTTACACGCCCTGAGCCGGGCTCCCTCCCCGCGGGGACCAGTTTGAATTCGAAAAGCTGAACTCCCTTCTCTCCTTGTACCCGGGGAGCTCGGAGTCCACCCTCTCGCCCTGGCCACAGCAGCGGGACACACGCAAAAGCAACCTCCGCCTCCGTCCTGCGGGAAACCAGGGCCCTGGGCTGGGGGCGGGGGGGGCGGTTCTGAGCCGGGAAGGGGGTGTTGGAGGGTCCTTTAGGAGCCGGGGGACACACACACACGGGACCCCGGGGCTCTGCTCTGCCCTCCCCGAGCCCACGGCCGCCCCCTGGCGCGCACGGCCCCGCACTGCGCTCCCCCCACCCGCCGGGACTGGGGGACACACACACACACGACGACGATGAGGACCCCCGCAGAGTGGAAGCTCCTTCCCACCCACGGAGGGTGAACAACGCTCCCCACCGCTGTGGAACACCGGGAACGTTTTCCCCGGCAAACTTCTCTCCCTTGGCTGCTGTTTTGGGGGGTGGGGAGGGGGGAGAGGGTCACGACAGGGGCTGGCGGGGGCATCCCCCCTAGAGCCACCCACCAGTAGAGCGAGGGGCAAAGGAGCAGAGGGACCAGCTCCTTAAAAAAAAAAACACAAACCCCTAAAAAACCCAACCCAAACTGTTTACTATTCAGGAAATTTAGTAATTATTTTTCCCCTCCCTGTAGTGGCATTACCCTTCTTTTGATATTAGATCCCTGCCAGAGGCCCTCGCTTTCAGGCTGTGAGGAGGAGACAAAGATTAAGGAGCTGGGGTAGAAAGCGTAGCGTAAGTTTCTTTCAGGATATTTCCAAACATTTTGCAGCAGAACAAAAAGTATCAAGTTAGAAAGCAATAGCCTACAGGTTTCTGCAAAGCAGACAACTTTTGACGCTTTCATTAGACCCGTTATTTATTACCCTGGATTGAACTGTCTGCCCTCCAGCACGTTTCACTATGTTTATTCATGCCACAAGCACCACTAATAGAGCATCTCAGGAAGAAATACTGTAACTCAGCGCCAAGTGAAGGCATCTTCAACTGGAAGGCTCAAAATGCTTAGCAAATATTAGTTTAGCCTCCCAAGACCTGTGTAATGAAGTCTCCTACGCCTCATATTATAGCGAAGGAAACTGAGGCAAAGCACAGTTAAGCGACTTGCTCAAAGCCATCGAAGAAACAGAAGGTAAACCATATTTTTAGATTTTCTTTGCTTAACCAAGGAGCAAAACTCTTCCTGCAGAAATAATACTAAGGGAACAGAAACCTGCAAGGCAGACAACAAAGACCCAAATCAGATTACAAACAACAGACCAAAATGGCCTTGCTGATGCACATTTCGTTGCTTTTTTTATGAAGCTGTAGCAAAACATTCTACAAAGCTGATAGGAAATCTTCTCTATTTATTTTAATTCTCAGCTGCTGATCCTCAGCTGCAGACACATTACACTTTTTAAACTACAGAGAACTAAAACACCCCCTGCCCCCCCAACCTTCCAGCATCCATTAAACCTTCTCAGGCCACCCAGAGATCTCCCTTGACAACCCACTCATCATCTACCGAAACATCCTCGTAAACCACAAAGACGACATTCACACTTCAGCTAATCCATCTCCTCAAAGGCAAGCAGAGAGTAGAGTGAAGCCCTTTGAGCCAGGACTTTGCTGGCTGAAAGAAGTGGAGTTTCTATCCCTGCCAGCATGTGATGATGCTTGTAAGCAAAATGGATTAAACAAGCAGTGGTGCTCACCACCCCAATTTTGCTCTTCTTTTATACACATATATTGTAACTCTGAAGTCTATTTTAACACCACTATTTTTCTGTAGGAATTAAGCCCATTAGAAAGAAGCCTCCCGCAAAAGCACATTTCATCTTCAAGTGGAGCCAGAACAACCCGCTCCCACATAGAAGCCAGCAACACACCTGAATCCAAGATCTTTAGAATCCCAGCACATCCCTGAGCTGTTTCTCCGATGGTTATCAAACACCAAAATGATACTCTCCCAACAGGTCACACCAACCCCACGCAACCTGCAGCCTTCATGCAGCCCACATAGTAAATTCATCCACTTCTCAGCTTCCTTCTAGGGGGTTCATGTTGCTGAACATAAGCCAGGAGTGTCGCAGCTTAGATCGGTTGTCTCAACGGCAGCAGTAATCCTCTCCCAACCAACGTTTTCCCAAGGTCCATGAAGGCCCTTCTTCCTCGGCTGTCAACGTGCATGCCTAGCGAACGCACTAGCTCTGAGAAAGAAATGGGTTTAGTCGTTCACATCGAGTGCATTCAGCCTGCGACTAGCCAGTAACTCCAGCACTTCTTGAGAAGTGCTCTTGATGTGACGGGGAGGAGCTTTCTGTGCATCAAAACTACAGTTAAACTGTGACCCTTTGAGATGCCTTGGCAACATGGATTCCACATATGCCCCAGGAATGTTTGACTGGATTCTTTTAAGAGACACAGCCATTGAAGCCCAGCATTCACTCTGCACACCTTGCTTCCTGTTGCAAGAAAAAAGCGTAACCTATATTTAAGAGCAAGAATCTCAGGAGCAACTTTCTGGTCAGAACAGATGGAAGGCAGGACACAGCACATGTGGATAACAAGTCTTGAAGAACCACAGCTACTGTAAGGTAAATACCTCCCCCTCCCCCCCAAATATCCACACAACTTCAGTTTTGGGGTTTGCAAGCACTTATGTCAGTAACAGAAAGTTGATGAGGGTTGCCTAAAAGGAATGGATGCCACACTGCCACCCTGAACTTACATTTGGCCCACAAGCCTAAATAGAAAATTGCTTTTTCCCATTCTCGCTGTAGGAACATCTGCCAGACAGGCTGGGAAGGAATAAGTGTGGGCAAAGCAAGCTCCAGCCCACTCAGAAAGATCTTTCTTGGCTTGAGTACTCAAGAGGCACTTATTGAGATCTTTGTTATTCATTCAGCAAACACCACAAAGAGAGTCTTGAAATACATCTGAACAACTGTTTCCAGTCACAATAAAAAGTCAGTCTCACAACACTGAACATACAAGATTTTACTTCACTCTGAGAGGGATGTGCTTTAGGGAAGGAAACATGATGGTAAACAGGGTGAATGAAGCCAGAGACCACCTACACCAGAAACTCTGGGTAATGCCAGAGAGTAGCCTTGTTTTGATAAGTTTCATCTCCATTTAGCTTAACAAGATGTTTCTATAAATGCTGGGGCATCAGAAAAGTTTTCACCAAAGATAGCAGAGAACATACACCCAATGTTTCTGACAGAAGTTTCATTAATTTTATCGTCACGTGACCATCATTTCACGTTGATGGAGGAGTCATAGATAAAACAGCATGTGGGACAAGTGACACTTTCCACGCAGGATCTTGCCTGTGCTTTGTACGACCTGAAGTCCGTATCTGACCTGTGAGCATCTTGTTTCAGAATGGTTTAGGACAGCAAGAGAGATCTGGTACCACCTTGCTCTGCCATAAGCTGTTGCTTCCCACCTGTAAGGGTTAATCCATTAACCCTTCAGATTAGACTCATACTGTCTTTACATAGATTGTATTGAGGAAGCAGATGGCTTGCTTTACTCCACCATCGCATACAGCCATGCGACTTCTCGTGTCGGCCATATGAATGAGGCTATGACCATGCTATCATACCCAGCCTTTTACAAGCATGCTGTTACTACCAAACATTTAATAACTTTTAAACATTTCGGTGCTGGAACTCTTGTTCTGACATTTCATCTTGCAGATACACCAAACATAGCACATCTGGAACCGATCGAGCCTTCTGGTGTGGCATAGATTTGCTGTTCCTGTCTCACAGCCACGTTGGAGTGCTGAGAGCACGACAGCACAACAGACATTAACCTCAGTGCTTAGTTTCACGTCCACAGGCAGCACGAGACCCCTCATGCAGTGGATAATCTCATCCTCAGTCACGGTGTTCTGTGACAGCAATCTACCACAGTAGCAAAATATCTTCCCAGATGTTAAACTGTTTATTGTAACTGGGCACACGTGCTCATCCCTCAGTGCAGGAGGCTGGCATTTGGGTTTATATAAAATAACTGTGAAACCAAAGCTGCTGCCCAAAAGCAAAATGATCAAGGAATCTTCCATTTGCATAATAATGTGAGACTGTTGCAGGTAGAATGATTTTTCATTGGCACAAAACAAAATAAATACTTTTCTGTCAGAGCTTCTACAATACGACCATTAGCACAACCAACAAAATGCAAAGAAAAGACAGTGGGCATCAGCACAGAATCTTTTGTGACAATAAAGAGAATTTTCCATTATTTCAGCTGTCATCCAGTCACCAAAGGACTATGCAATAGAAAGCTTGGTCGGAAATTCAAGTTTAACAAAAGTCTTCTCTCACAACCTAGTGAGTTAAAAAAACCAAACGAAAACACAAAAGCTTTAATTAGATCAATGAGTGTCACAGAAGAGCACAGTTTTGCTGCAGCATTCTCCCTGAAACTGGCTCATGCAACTAGTAAAGTCCCACAATGTAAGGGACTTCTGAGATGATGAGAGGAGATGCTTGGGTCCTTCCAAGACTTTTGACTACAAAATAAAGTGACATTCTTCTTGCAGCATAATTATTATTGCCAAATTTACCCAGAAAGAAGGAACAGATCAAACCATTCAAATGAAATTAGATCGTCCAATACAGCAGAAAGAGGGATTTTGTTTTCCTGGCAAGAACACACAACACCTTTCCTGAAGAGAAAACCTTTTCCAGTAGACTCCCTATGCTAGCATGCTAGTCTCATTCTCTCTGTGAAGCAATCAGTCATAAACAAACAGGCAGGCAGCATCCAGGAACTCAAATGCAGAGACATCAGTACAGGTGAAAGAGCCGTCTGTTGTTCTGAACATAAATCTAACCAAGCTGGACCACTGAAAGAGCACGCTCATTAGATTCAAGACTCAGACCCACCTGCGTCGATGTTGTTGCTATTGCCAGAACCATACACGGATCCTCTCTTGAGTTCTGTCATGATCCTTGAGCCACATGGATAAGTAGAATGTACATCAGAGCAGTAATGAAAAATACGAATGAGTCATTCGGAATGGACCTTTGGCTCTTACTGATTCTACAGCAACTACTGAAGCTGGTATTGTAGCTTATCAAAAACAACAAGCTGTTTTGGGAAATCCCATTTTGGGAAAACATCCAAAGGCTTTGGAACTGAGGATTAGATTTGGCTTTGGCTAAGGGCTTCCGAACACATTTCTGCTGACACAATCATCTAGCAAACTGTAAAGACCAGAAAAGTTACTGTTTCATGTTATAGAATAGTCCTCAACAAATCAGATGCAGAGTTTCTACGTAAGCTGACATAAAGGCTTTCATCAGCAGTATTTGCTCTGATAACCTATAGTCCCAAAACATTTAGATGCAGGTCTGTCCCAAAGGATCCCATTTCACTGTCCTTAAGCTTTCAGCTCACTTGTATGAACTCCCTAACCTTGGAGGCAACCATAACCCTGCTAAGGAGTTTTGCCTGAATTGTTTGTAGATAAACAGATGCTGAATCAGAACTATGCACAAAGCCTTCTGGAGAATCTGAGAACCCAGATCGTGGTGTTTGAAAACTAAGTATACTTCAATCACATCTTTAAGAGTTACAAACAAATTCCAGTATAATGTACAATATACATAAACTCCCGTTATTTAAGGCATGGATGTATGCTGGAGCAGTGCCACAGTCAATTTATGAGGCCAGTCATCATCTGGAGTCTCTGCTGAAAAAAAAATTGTTCCTGCATCTAAAATGCCTAGTGAGTTCTGTGTTCTAAATTGGGAGCACAGAATTGAGACTCACTATCAGCGTTTTCTGATAAGCGATAATATGACTTCCTAGGAACCATTGGCCGCAAAGACAAATGTCTCAAGTGTATAAATGTTTTAGTCAGATCTTAGTAAGTTATTCACTGCGGAGCTGATATTTATCTCTAAAGGTAAGTGAATTTCTTCAGTTACCTGGAGATGCTAGGTCCAATACTGCAGATCCCAACCACTACGTATGTACTTCAGATGCACTAAACATACAGGAATGGGAGAAGAGGAGATTTTGAAACTAAGACACAAATTACTGCACATATTCAAATAAAAGGATCGCTGAAGAAAAGGAAGCTGAAAAAAAGAGCAACACAGCAAGGGGTGAGGATACCTCTCCACTTTTAAACTCTTCTTTCTTCAACTAGGAAAGATGTGATTGGATCTCTTTCCCATCCAGTCCTGGAAGAACACCTTACAATGACTTCCACAGCACCACGGGGCATGTCTACACTAGCACTGCGATTGGGATCACGAGTGTGCTTCTGCAGAAACTCCCCACCGTCCCCACTAACTGCACTTCAGCTAGTATCACAGAGAAGTCTCAGGGAATATGAACTGGATGAAACAAAACATGAAAATGCATTTCAGAAGTGCACCTACTGCACTCCAGATGTAAACAAACAGTAAAACCCTGGCACACCACGCTAGAGTTAGTGGGAAACCAATCCTTCTGAAATACATAGCATCAAGCCTTCTCCAACAACTGTTCTCCAAAAAGCTGCTCTAACTCATCTGCACTACTTTGCTAAAGTAAACACTGCTACAGTACACCATCCAGAATGGGTGCTTACAAAAACGTTCTGAAGAGGAAACGGGGAGGTAGAAGAGCAGAGACCTTTGCTCACTGACAGCAGTGAGCACACATTGCTTCAAGCTCAGCTTCTGCCTGACAAACTCATCCCAGATGCCAAGTAAACGGCTCAAGGAATGCAAAGAGGCAGCCAGGCTAGGCCCAGCTAGACTCTTAACCTGAATGCCAAGGTGGTTAACTTCCCAGAAAAGCCACACTCTAAGAAAAATGAAATAAGCAGCAGAAACCTGCAAACTTCTACATTACAGCTGTCTCCTCTCAGGAAACTCTAGTGATCCTGGTTGTCAGTGGAATTGGGATTATTTCACTGGGCAGACACAGCTTTTATTTTGAGAATTCCTCCACAGGAGCTACTAAAATAAAAAGCTAAGCCAACAATCAGTAGATGAACATACTCATTTCACACGTTTCACTTTCTTGAAGACGAAAACCAGGCATATTTCCTTACTTGAAGGTCAGGCAAGTTAAGATTTGTTTGACTGATAGGGGAAAGGGAAGGGGAGAACCCCAATCTATTCTTGAATTAAAAAGAAAGTAGTAAATTTGATTGAAACACTGCTAAATATGTAATGAATTAAACCCCTACCCCGAAAAAAGGGCTCTTTGGAAGCTTTTCTTCCTGCTTCACCTATGTGATTTTCTGAAAAAAATCTAAGTTTTGGAAAGAGTGCTCAGAACAGTTTGGGTAATGAGCCAGAACTGCCTGTTCATGTCACCCCCTCCCCACTTTTTTTTAATAAACTGTATTGAAGACAAACGAATAGTCTTATTTCCTTTTCACTGCAAAGGAGGTGTGTTGAATGCCAACCCTGTACGTTAGGTGATTTGAGCATCAGAAACGTAAAGACACCTTGAAACTATGATTTGTCTGTTGAATACATGCTCCTATCTCTGCTAGTGAAAAAAAGGAACAGGTAGAAACTAGATACATTAAAGATTTCTGGCATCTCCATGAGTGCTGTGTTAGCTTCTCTTAAGGAACCTATTATGAGACTTTTGCAGAAATCAACCCATGTTAAAAAGTGTCACAGAGAACACTTTATGCCAAGTCAGTAAGCAGCAGTAACTGTGTACCTTACTTTTCTGTCTTGGTTCCCATGCAGACTAATGTAGCTGTTAAACACTGACAAAAGTTTTGTAAAACTACCTGAATATGCACAGTTATAACTGTGCCCTTTCCTAATCCACTGCAGCTAATTTGGAACCAGGGACTATTTTTGAATACACGTATTCTTTCCAGAGGACATTACCTTGGACTTGTCTACACCGAGTTCGGTTTCACACCATTCTGTCTCCATCCACTCTGCTTCTCTAGTCTTGACTAACTTTAGAAACTCTGTCATCATCAAGTTCTTGCACAGCAGTTCTCTTCTTCAGATCCCTAACAAATAAATACAGGTCTCAGTACAGATTCGCAGACGCTCAGTCCACAACTTCTTGTTTTGCAAAATTAAATAAATCTTTCTGAATCACCTCACTACGATCATCAACTAAATTTAAAACTAAATAGCTTTTTTTTTTAAAAACACAAACAAACAACTGCACTACATAGAACCCCCCAGTTCTACTAACTCAGTCATGTAAGAATGCTATCCTTCATGACAAATGCCATAGCTATGTAATGGTTAGGAGCTGCTGGAGTACAGGATGAACTCAATTTACATTACAGTATAGCAATTTCAAACACAGCACCATTAAGTGCAATGATATACTTAAATATGCTGGCACAGGAGCAGTAGGGCTTTCATTACCTTTTAACATGTACTACTTCTCCCCTCTTCAGAAGAGGGTGTCTCCTTTTGGCAATTGCCCTTTGCCACGCATTCCCCAACA
The DNA here is from genome assembly GCF_929443795.1 of Astur gentilis. Taxonomy (NCBI): domain Eukaryota; kingdom Metazoa; phylum Chordata; class Aves; order Accipitriformes; family Accipitridae; genus Astur; species Astur gentilis. Next base: position 1,997,256 of record NC_064900.1, on the reverse strand, counting down.
AATGCCGTGGTCCGTGGGTCCCAGCCTGTGGGTCTTGTGAGGCCTAAGATCAGCGCAGACTAACACCATTCTCCCACCACTGAGCTTTCTTGAGACTCAGTAGTGAGAGTTCATAAAGATCTATTTAATCCCGTTTTGGCTTGGACCTCAGCACAATTTTCTAAACAAGTAATTTTGTACATTTTACAAAAAGTTCTCCGATTTCTCAACCTAAGATTTTTTTCACACAGGATTACATCTTTTCCCTTGCACCTTTTCTAAAGGACTCCTAGACTTGATGCTGAACTGGAAATCCTGGAGCTCCCTGCTAAACTGAACAGCAGGTGGAATAGGAGCAGCTGAAGCACACGTCTTTTCTCACTGAAGTACCTTAGACCTGACCAGCAGGATGGCACAGGTGGCAGAAAGGAAATTCAAGTCCAGTCTTGGATTCTTTGGAGGGACTATCAAAGAGGCCATCTAGCACAGTAGTCACAGTGAGTTTTAGAGTACGGATAACCATATGCGTAAGACACACTGACGCACTTCACACAAACTAGGTTCAGATAAAAAAATCACACCGAGTTTGAAGACACGAGAGGGAGAAGCAGCAAGTTCTCTCTTCATCACCCTGAGCATTTTGATTTGTAAGCCTGTGCTCTTATGCTGGTTATCCACAAACACATTCAATCACCGTATCAAAGCTGAATAACTACCAATGGGATGAGTTGTTCATCTGTAACAAGATCACATGCACAGCTAAGGATGTTCTTGAGAAGATTACAAATCTTTCTGCTAGATTCTGATCACCTCGCCTATACCTCAGCTTCTTGCAGCTGTCAATGGAGAAACCCAAAACCCCATTTGGGCAACCTTATATCCTGCTTTTGTGTGATTTCTTCATGAATTGTGATTGCTTCCGCCCTCCTTTTTTGACTATCCAGAAAAGCTCAGTGCTGGTCCCACTGGAAATATCTGGCTTCATGCACATTTTTTAATGCAAACACCTTCAATGTTCTACTTGGATTTTCCAGGAAAAAAAAATTTTGTTTCAAACCAAAATGATTAAGAAGATACAAATAACAAAATGTCTGTCCCAGGAAACAAAAGTACTTGCAACTACTCAGCAGTTTCTACTGAAATCCCACCATTCGTCTTATTTCTTGATAGATGGGGGCAGCCAGTTCTTTGGCTTTCTCTGCTCCATCTTCTAAAACCTTCATCAGATGGGATTTGTCTTCCTGGAGTTTCTTGATTTCATTCCTGATAGGTGCAAATCTTTGAATAACTGACTCTGCTACTACCATTTTGTAGCGAGCCGTGTCGAGACCAGCAGATTGGTGCAGCACTTCTTTGATGCTAAGCCCGGTTACTGCGGCATGAATGGACACCAGATTGGAGACACCAGGGCGACCGTCTGGGTCAAAGGTCACCTCAGAGGTAAAGTCAGTCACAGCTTTGCGGAATTTCAGCACTATTTCGTCAGGGCTGTCTGCTATGTTAACAGTAGCTAACTTCTGTGGGTCTGACTTGGACATCTTCACTGTTGGATCTCTGAGGGATTTTATTTTCTTTGTTGTACCTTAAAAAAAAAAAGAGGAATAATTATGAACACATATAGACAATGGTTTCTTATGACAATTGCTAAGAACACTTAGCAGCAAGATGAAGCTCTCTGTTTATCCTTGCTTAAAAATTAGTTGTGAGCACAATCGTGTACGCTCCTCTAGTCCTTATGTCCTTCCTGTCCTTCTAAGTCACCTTTCTCCTCCCATAAACAAAATGAAAACCTGCTCCATTTCTTCCCTTCTCTCTAAGCAGAAACTTGTGCTGGGACACTTCCCAATATTTTCTGTGGCTACGTGCTGATTTTCCCCCCAGACTTTCTCTTCCCTTGTATTCCTGGCACTGGAGACAAGTTATCTAGAGAGCATGGACTGCACATTACTGACAGGTTCTGTAACAGTGGAGAAACAGGTTAAATCCCCCAGTAAAAAAGAATCTCAGAACAGTTAATCCCCTTACTCTAGGAAACTCTTCCACCCCAAATCTCTTGGTTATTCTCCTAAACATCAATAAAGACGGTTAATAAAGGTTCCCTAACTGAACACTAACCAGGTCCGTTAGAGGGAAAGCACTGTTCAGATAAGAAAGGTGTGGGTATTGTACAAACTACTAAGATATACGTGGGCACATGAAATAGAATAGTAGCATTAGGGGAATATTGCAAAGTACGTACTTTAACAGCATCAACCCAAACTGTTTCAGTCTTTCACCAAGAAACATCGTTCATGGAGTACACAAAGTACCACTGATCTAGGAAGTACTCACACCAATTGTTTTTTAGACACCTAAGACAGCCAACTAAATTACTTGCATACGCCTCCTAGACGGCCCGTGTACTCAGTGAAAGGATAAGTGTTCTTCCAGGGTACAATTCAGACTAGCCCAGAAAGTGCTCTGTTCTGAACCATCTTTTGGAAAAGTCTGTCTCTTTTCTATAAATTTGAAGTAGTCCAGGTAATCTAACTGCCTACAGCTAGTGAGTCTGAATAGGTCCCTAACATCTCCACTCGTCTAGGATATCTCATTGGTTTGCATACACTTGTGAACTTATGAAGGTATGCTTTTTATGAGGGAATTGAAAAGTTTTGGGTTTTGTTTGGTTTTTTTCCCCAAATTGAGCTTTTTATTTCTTGGGAAACAGCCTCACCTGCATCATAGGCTACACTCAGGTCCTCATCACAGTGCTTAGTATTTAATTGTTCATTAGAAACTGCAGAGCTTGCAATACCTAGTATTCTCTAAGCTCCACTCTGGGTCTAACACCGTTTTTGTCACTGAGGCTTGAAAATTGAGAAAGGTTTATTACTGCCTGTCTTTTCTAAGGTGAGGGCTCCTTGCCCTTTTGGGGGCGAAGGTCTCTGCTGTGCATTCCTCTAGATTACTTACAACAAAGATGCAATGCTTCTTCCTTACCCAATTCTTCACGTTTCTTAACAAACGTGCCATTTGTGCCATCTGACTCCTCCTCACCCCCCGGCCTATGACCTTATAGCTCAAAAATGGCTGAGATTTTCCTTATAAGTCTCCCTGAGTCCAAGACCAAAAATGGGAAGTCTAAGCTCTATAAGAGGCCCTTACAGAAATACGCCCGTATATATTAAACACACTTAAAAGATTTTTGAGTGCTGTACCAATAAACCTACAAGCTGTTTAGATGCTTAATGTAAACATCTACCATTCAGACACTGAAGAATACTGCTTGCTAGAGGTCTCTTGTCTTGTTGCTTGCGTATCTCCTGAACTAGCAATGTGGAGCAGAGACCTGACTCTTAAAAGGTCCAATACTCGGAGAGCAAGGCTGACTGGCAGCAGCAGAATACATCTGGCCCCCTGGACTAGAATACCAGACGTCACATACATTCCTCTACCAGGGATTTGTAAAGCCTTATGTCTATCTTGGGAGTTCAATTTCACAGCCCCTAGTCTCTTGTTGTCAGTTTTTAACCTTCCACTCCCTTAGCATCAGTTTGCTCCCTTTCCTTGGTCCCTGAAACTATCTCCACAATATTTAAATCCATCTTCAACCTTGAACTGCAGTTAAGGGAGAAGAAAAAAAAATTAACCAAGACCAGCTCACTTAAAATGGCTTTGGGCACAGGAAAGAATTCTCCATATTTCTTGTTGAAATGTTGCGCTATATCTTGGGCTAGTTCCAGGTGCAGGACTTGATCTTCTCCAACGGGAACATGTGTCGACCTTTTAATAAAAGACAGATACAGGAAACTCAGCAAAGCTCTCTGGTTCTGCTGAAAAGTTACTCAAGACTGTCACAGCTTCTGCCATGACCGAGGGCCAGACTGAGCCAAACACTCAGTCCCAGCTAGATAAAGGTGCTGTGGGAACAAGATCCCAAACTGCCTGTATCCCAGGATGAGTCTGCTTTTTGTGCTGAACCGAAGCACATCTCCAAGGGCAAAAATAACCTTTCACAAAAACATATACAGTAAAGATACCAATAAGAGCAAATCATTAAACTCAGCTCAGAGAAAGGTTTTTGTAGCATCTCCTGCTGTCTCTTTAGACATCAAAGAGCACGTGTTACAGTGTGTGAACAAAGTAAGAAAGATCTGCAAGGCATAAAGCGCAAGCACCTTGCTTTGTCAAGTCTCAGGAAAACATAACTGTTGTCGAGAAATTAGTACTGTAGATTTATCAAGGGAAGGAAAGAAGAGAGTGGTTCTTCCTCGTGGGTCACCACTGTATAAATATCATGTGGGCCAGTGCCTCTATTGCCACAAGTGTTATCATTCATAGATTAGAACTGTTAGCATCAAAGGATCATTTGATCTTCTGTATTGAACTCAATAGCTTGAATGCAGTTCTGGAGGAAAACACAATCTGCATCAGAGGACGTGAGGAGGTGAAGAATCCATTACTTCCCCTGGCAATTCTTTCCCACAGTTAATCATACTCGCTAAAAATGTATGAATCTTTTAGATGAGGCAGACTTGAAGTCTTGCCAGCTTTTGATTACTCTCCCTTCTCCCAGCGGATTTTTTTCTAAGGCTTGTGGGGTATTCAGCTCTGAATTCTGGATATGCTCCAGCGTAAGAAAGTTCACTATGCATCTTTTAAGCTCCCAGAAAATTTCAGTTCAACACGGTACTCCTTCTTTCCGATTCTGAATTACTGGGCTGACATCCAGGAATCAATTTGTCCACGTTTATTCCCCACCAAACAGTCAGCAAGGCAACCTAAAAACACTTACAGTAGCCAATAGGAAATCACAGTGGCCTACAACTAACAGAAAGAAAATCAGTTACTGTAATCAATATACTTTAAGCAGGTCAAAAGAAATGTTTCCATATGCCAGAATGTTCCCTATTCACAAAGTTTGCCATTAAACAGAAAACATAGTGTCTTTATAAATGACTCTGCATGATTCTTCGCCTTTTTCCTTGCTGTTTTTTTAATATTTCTGTCCTGGTGCTATTTTTATTCCTTTCTGTCATATATTTACCTTCTGTCCATTTTCCTGTCTCTTTGATCCTTGGTTCATCTGAATTAGTACTGTTTCTCCCTTTCCTCCAGCTCTTAATTCTTCCTCATGACTGCTGCTCCTTTCCTGTGTTTCCATTTCTCCCTGATTCTTGTTTCCTTGATTATGTTTTTACATTAAAACATTTCTTATTAAAGATACTATGTCAGATTTCTTCAGAGATATTGTTTCTCTTTCACTTCCTTGTTTTGTGTTCTGTCTGGACAGCCTGCTGTTAATACACATGGTAGCAAACAAACCACAGGCTTCACTAAGGGATGATGAATCGCATGATCTTATTAGAGATGGAAGAGACATATATGGCTGAGCTCAATCAAAGCAAGGTTATTTCTCATAAAGTTGTCTAAATTTCACCCTTAAATACTGCTTGACAATCAAACATGACTCACTGCTTAGAAGATCATTTTAACATTCAAATTATTCTGATTTTGCTTGCTTCCCATTATTTTCAGTTAAAATTCAAGTGAATTAGAAATACCATCTCCTGGTCTTCTAACATCACTGTTTTCCCCTACTAATGATCACTTAGGAATAAATTTCTCTAGACACATTTTTCTGGGTTAACAACTGGCTAATCTTGGTCATTCTGTCCTCCTAAAGTCTCTGTCCTCCTAAAGTCTCTGTCCTCCTAAAGTCTCTGTCCTCCTAAAGTCTCTGTCCTCCTAAAGTCTCTGTCCTCCTAAAGTCTCTGTCCTCCTAAAGTCTCTGTCCTCCTAAAGTCTCTGTCCTCCTAAAGTCTCTGTCCTCCTAAAGTCTCTGTCCTCCTAAAGTCTCTGTCCTCCTAAAGTCTCTGTCCTCCTAAAGTCTCTGTCCTCCTAAAGTCTCTGTCCTCCTAAAGTCTCTGTCCTCCTAAAGTCTCTGTCCTCCTAAAGTCTCTGTCCTCCTAAAGTCTCTGTCCTCCTAAAGTCTCTGTCCTCCTAAAGTCTCTGTCCTCCTAAAGTCTCTGTCCTCCTAAAGTCTCTGTCCTCCTAAAGTCTCTGTCCTCCTAAAGTCTCTGTCCTCCTAAAGTCTCTGTCCTCCTAAAGTCTCTGTCCTCCTAAAGTCTCTGTCCTCCTAAAGTCTCTGTCCTCCTAAAGTCTCTGTCCTCCTAAAGTCTCTGTCCTCCTAAAGTCTCTGTCCTCCTAAAGTCTCTGTCCTCCTAAAGTCTCTGTCCTCCTAAAGTCTCTGTCCTCCTAAAGTCTCTGTCCTCCTAAAGTCTCTGTCCTCCTAAAGTCTCTGTCCTCCTAAAGTCTCTGTCCTCCTAAAGTCTCTGTCCTCCTAAAGTCTCTGTCCTCCTAAAGTCTCTGTCCTCCTAAAGTCTCTGTCCTCCTAAAGTCTCTGTCCTCCTAAAGTCTCTGTCCTCCTAAAGTCTCTGTCCTCCTAAAGTCTCTGTCCTCCTAAAGTCTCTGTCCTCCTAAAGTCTCTGTCCTCCTAAAGTCTCTGTCCTCCTAAAGTCTCTGTCCTCCTAAAGTCTCTGTCCTCCTAAAGTCTCTGTCCTCCTAAAGTCTCTGTCCTCCTAAAGTCTCTGTCCTCCTAAAGTCTCTGTCCTCCTAAAGTCTCTGTCCTCCTAAAGTCTCTGTCCTCCTAAAGTCTCTGTCCTCCTAAAGTCTCTGTCCTCCTAAAGTCTCTGTCCTCCTAAAGTCTCTGTCCTCCTAAAGTCTCTGTCCTCCTAAAGTCTCTGTCCTCCTAGTTCTGTATTACTTCTCTGTCCCAACAAATATTCACAACTTCACTTCAGAACAATTCCACAAAGTATATATGCTTGGAACATAAAAATAATACATACCGCATTGTCTCTAACATTTACTTATTGAGACAGTTTAAAACATACTATGAAATACAACCAGTCATGATGATGCACTATAAGTTCTATCAGCTAGGCTACAAACTTAGGGATGCTGAGTCACCAGTTCATCATCAGGATGTGTTTGCATTGTACCACATAGTCCACTACAGAGAAAACTGAACTAGCCTGGGTGCCACAAGGTGCAGTAAATTATTCACTTTTTTTATCAGTATCAACAGGCCTACACAGAATCCCACACTAACAGGGGTATACTCTATACAGCCAGTTTAAGTATCACTACAGTACACTGCATAAAATAAAGCATAACTACTTAAAAAGTGTGTGTGTGAACATGTAATATGTATAATTAAACATCAATGTCTTATAATTCCTTAAGAATTATTCTGAAGTGACCAGCTTTTTCTCTTTACAGCCCTGTGAGTTGCTTTCAAAACAGGCTAGATTTCAACCAGCCACTTGAGAGGCAAAAAGCTGTCATCCATTTCCAATCTTCTGATCTAATCACACCCAGCCCCCCCACTTAATAAGTTAGCGTGTTGACCTGACGAACATTTATTCTAATGCAGCTGAACAGACATTGCCCATGGGCTCACATTCTGCCTCTTACTTGTACAGCAAAATATCTGCTGCTTGAAGCACAGGGTAAGTCAACAAACCAACAGTTCCTTCGTTATTCTGGCTGGCACGCTTCATCTGTTTGCAAAAGAAAAACAGACAGGAATCACACTTTTGGTTAACAGTATCAAAGTCTTTGATTTTAATTAATTAGAATTCCAACTAATTTGAGCAACTTATGGTGTAACTCTAGAGAAAAGTGTGCCATGTAAAATCCACTCCTCGTGAATGCACATATGCCATTTTGTGTCCTATATTCATGACTTTCCCTACACTGTTCTGATATTGTAGTGAGAAGAAAACGTAGGCTTGTGTTTTCTTTCTGTTTGTAATCTTACTAATGAAAACACAAAACAATCAGGCTGGGTTCTTACACTTATTATTGATAAAAATTTTAAATAGCTTTTTCAGCAATAAATTTTGGAACACTTTATAATAGAGATATAAAAAGGCATTAATACCTGTGTTTCACAGAAAAGAGATCAAGACAGCTATCACACGCAGTCACCAGGAGAGTTGGTGACAGCCTGGAGGAGAACCCAGAACTAGAGTCCAGTATTCCCTCCATTAGTTCATGCTGCTCCCCACAATCCACCCACTGTCTGAAGTCCTTTACCGCTCTAGGACATGGATCATTTAAATCAAGATAGTCAGGCTACAGATACTAATTCTGTTCTTGCAGTGACAGATCTACTTTTTGCTTTTAACAATAGTTAAATACACTAAACCCCTTGAAATCTTAATTATTTCATTAAGACTATTCAAATACCTTTAGATTTTTCTCACCCTCTCATACAGATCCTGTCTTCTGTCTACATCCCTAAGTGCCTAGGGTTCAGGGGACCTAAGGGTTCAGGGGACCTAATTTGCAAAGCCTAGCACCTGTAACACCTATCTGTAGATTTGGAAAGTCAATCCAGTCAAAGTTGGATTTAAGAGCTTAACTTTAGAACCTTAGGTTTGAAAAGGTTGGCTTTAATCTATGCCATGCATTAATGCTGGTTGCTGTATTTAAGTTTTACTGTTTTTATTTAATTAAGAAGAAAAACAGGAAAAAAGAAAACATCTGGAGGTATTTAAGAGTGCTCTGAACTCTGCAAGCCAAACTGCTCTTCCCCCCCCCCCTTTGATACTTCTTTCTCCTGCCTTTTGGCTTTTCTGCTTACTAAATGCCAAAGTAAAATACAAGGAAATTAAATGCAAGAACTCCGTTGATGCAGTCATGCTGATGCATGACCAAGATCAAGAAGATGAACATTTGAAATTTGTATCGGCAAACATTTAAGGTGCCTTAACTTTATCACTCAGCACATTTTTAATATTTATCATTTCTATACTCCTCTTCTAACATATGCTTCTTACGCACCCTCTTCCATAAAATCTACAGAACAGCCACTCTTCACAGTGGAAAAAGAAAAGCTGTTTATGGAACTCTTTAATCAGCAAGGCTCAAGGTTTCCACCGCAATATCATGCAGTTGTTTTGCATTATTAAATAAACATTGAAATAATTCCAAGCATTCTAGCAGAATCAGTTTAACAACACTAAACAAGCCTCCTATTTAGTACAGTTTCTGCAAGTGTCTGCCAAAAATACTATCCTGTAGCTTCCAGCAGGAAAACATTCACTGATAGCAACAGACCTGGAAAGACACATTTTCCTCCTTCCACCATAGGACTAGAGAATTACTTAAATCTAAAGCAAGGATAACCATGACATGGGTGGTACTTCACCAACAGCAAGTATTTCAAGGACTGCAGTTCTACTGAATTCCCATATATCTCCTTTCCATTTATGAAACTGTCCATACCTTCCACTGGGGCAAGCGTAACAGACGTGGGACGTTAGTTAAGCATCCAAGAATCCAGGCAAGTTCTGCATGCTCAGGAACCTGGAAGTACAAAGTCAGAATCCATTTTAATCTTCTGCATTTATATGCATATTTTCTCAAAATCAATACAGATAAATAGTATCAGAGATCAGAAAACCATTTATTTTTGTCTATTATTTTTTCAGTAAGCTCAAGCGACAAGCTAACAAACTTCTGGATACCGCACAGATTGAATGCACTACACTCAAGCAGCATAGCAAAACTCTTGATCCTATCCACTTATGTTCTAAAAAAGGAAGAAAATGCTTTAGCAATAACAGAGTTGAACACACATGTAAACAAACCAACTGCTGGCCACTGTGTCACAGCCTCCCCACACTTTGAGATAATACATGAATAGTTACAAAACCTCTTTACCCTTCTCATTTCCTGTGCCAATAAGTTACCCAAGCTTCATTTCTTCTGCATCAGGGCTCTGATTACACTGATTCCCCTTAGCTGTCCTCACCAGCCTCACCTGAGCCCTCCACCCATACCCTCTGGCCATGGTCTCAAGAGCCTCATTTAAGCTCAGACCAGACTGCCCCTAGTCCTTGCCTGAGCTAGATTTCACTGCAGCACATCTGGCAGCACGATAACCGCAGGTCCTTCACAGACTCCTGAGCTAACGGCCCGGGAACAGGGAGAGCTGGGCTGCTCCACAAGGCTGCGGCTGCAGACAGCCAGGCAGGCGTTGCTGATGCATACACTGTTCTTTAACTTCTTTCCTGTAATTTTGTCTGTTGTCAGTTAGCTGTATATATATATATGATAATCATCAAAAGAAAAAGGTGATCTATGTTCTGCTCCTTTGCTTACATGTTTGATTCACTGTTTTCAATATTGGCAGGTTTGGATGTTTTAAGAGCATGCTAACCATCTCAAAGATGTTCAAAGCTTCATGCTTGCAACATGATGTAACAACCCAGACAGAAGGCAGTAAAAAGTGTTTGTTAACAAATAAGAATTACTAGCATTGTTAATGGCAATTCCTTTGCTGTCACATTTTAAATGTAATAATTTCCTAGCTAACAGTCATTAGACTATTTCGGTGGTCAGTGTTGTATAGAGGTATCTGACCTCAAGACAGCAGCTCAGCTGTTAGAGATATTAAATATTCCAGGTTGATTCTCTCTCCCTTCTTTCCACCATTCCCAGAGTTTGGGTTTTTTTCCCTTTTTTCTTTTAATTTCCTCATGCTTATTTGACCTTCAAACTTCTGTGCACAAGACGAAGTACGGCAAGATGCACCAAATGTATGTTCTGCAAGATACAAAGAGTAAACTTAACTTTATAGAAAATACTAAGCTCAAGACCCCTATTTCATTTAGAAGGAATAACCATCTGGTTCAAAGTGGTTTCTCATTCCTTTCTTCTAGTCACGGATAGAGCAGAGATGGTGCTCTGTTGCACTTGTGTTGACATGGACTCCCTTTAAAAACTATGCAGTCATTGATCCAGCTTTGTCAGACGTTGCTTCCACAGCCAGGACTGCATGTGTGTTTCACTGCATCAGTGGTTTTGACGTAACATCAGTTACCAAAACACCAAGTGATCTAGATAGCATTTGTTGAGTTGAGTCCGCTCTGGGTCCTAGCAAGTTATACTCACTTCTAATCCTCAAACACACACAGTCCTTTCCTAAGTGAGACTAGAGTCCTGAATACTGTGAAGAAAAAGCCTGATAAAAGGGGAGAAAATATAAAAAAAAATGCACAGAAGGGTGAAGATTTCAGTTGGAAAAAGTTTCAGTACTGGAGCATAATGAGTTAACATTCATCACCCAAATTGCAGTAACTGACTGTATGTTGGTCTGTGAATCAGGAGGTACTAGGCTTAAACCACAAATCATTTGTCAGACTAAATCATGGTTTAAGCTACTGTGTTTTACTTGGCAAGAGGGGCAGGTAATTGCTGCATTTCGTCGGTCACCGTGCATCAGCTCCAATGTGGTTACTCATTAAGCTACAGTACTCCATCACTTTGATTGGATAACTTTGGATACAAAGAAACTGGAAGAAGATGTATATGATACCAGTAAAATAAAGTCTACTCTTCCTTTCCAGCACTGAGCAATACCAATGGATCACAATTAGAAGAAGTCATTCTCTCAGACAAACTCAGTCAGTCTCTTGCCCCTAAGTCCACTTAAAATTCTGAGCAAATGTCTTCATTAAACAACCAAAACGTAAGAACGTAAGAAATAATATTGTACTGGATCACAACAGAGGTAGCTATAGCCTAGCCCTAGCAACAAGAGATGGCGTTTGGGCCGAGCACATGAGCCTATGGCTTCCTACAGTACCTTCCCTTTATACTTCTCAAGCATCCATAATTGTTGTACTAGGGAATATCAGAAGATATTAACAGATATTATCAGAAGATATTATAACAGTCCTGTTAGTACCCATGTTCCCCAGGAATGTGTCTAATCCCTTTCTGAACCTGCTGATACTGCCCACTTCGCAGCCTCATGCAGCAACAAGCTCCAAAGGTTCAAATCTGCTGTAGAAACAAGTACTTTCATTTACCCACTAAACTCTCTGTTTACTAGTTTTGAATGCCGCCCGTTTCTTGTATTGCACAATTTGGTGAACAATTCCACACTCCGTTTATCCAGTGCTTTTCTGATTTTGTAAACTTTGATGGCATCTACACCTCAGCCTTCTCCTCTTCGAATTGAAGCATCCCAGACTTCTGATTTTTTCCTTTTAAGGCAGCTACTCTGCCCCTGTAGCATTAACTCCCCTTCTTTGTACCATATCCAATTCACTTCACTACTTCCCTCTTGAGACACAGACGCTAAAGCTCTACCCAATATTCACGATATGGGCACACTGAGGTTTTGTACAGTGACAAAACATCATTTCTGTCTTGTTCTCAATACCCTTCCTGGTGATACAGTGATGATGACATATAGTTGGCTTTTTTGAAAATTACTTGTGCTGAGCCAACGATTTCAGAGAACTACCAATGATGACTCCAAGACTTTTTCCTGCATTGCGACTCAGCTGAATACTGTGTAAAGAAGGTTTAGATTACTTTTACCTAGATGCTTTACTTTACATATAAAGCTCTTCTACCACTAATTTGCCTACCCACTCTATTTTACAAGTTCTTTTGGAGTTCCTTTCCTTGGCATAGCATTTGACTACCCAGAAGAACTTAGCATTGCCAACAAACTTCTGTTCACTACCTTCTTCAGGTGATGAATGAAGACGTTGACCAGAAAAGCTCCCAGCAGGAATCCCTGAGGGACATGACTACTGACTGTGCCATTCAAAAAAAAGTGATCACTATACCCTATTTGGCTTTCAACTCTAGCCAGCTGCAAGACTAGTAATGAACATTTCCTTCAATACATTGCTACATTTTATTTTTTTTTAAATAAGAATTGATACAGAACCTTGTCAAAGGCTTTTCAAAAAATTCAAATCCATTATGTTCCTGGGATGCCCGTTATCCACTTGCTTAATGACACCCTCACAGAGTCCAACAGTTTAGTGAAACAGGATTTCCCTTTAAAGAAACCATAGCGACTCTCAAAAGAGACCATTTACTCATGCACTCAGCATCCTATTCTTTATTGAAGACTCTACCATCCCTGGTAAGATGAAAGTCAAAATCATCAGTCTGTAATTTCTGGGGTCCCATTTAGAGCTTTGCTTGTGTACTGCCAACATGACTTCAATCTACTACTTCTCTGGCGCACCAACCATTTATGGCAGACTGCACACCTTGGCCACCAGTTCTGCCATTTCAATCGGAGGTTTTTTTCAGACTCCCAGCTGAATGCTGTCTGGTGTCTAAACTGCCTATCTATACCTAATAGCTTCCAACCAATTAAGGTTATTCTGTGTGTACGTGAACCAGTAAAGTACTTAATTTGTTTTGTACTTAAAAATCTGACAGCAGAAGTACCCTCTGGAGCTATGATGTACTTCAGAAATCCCCCACCTTCCCAAAAGAGAACAGATAATAACAAGCTTAGCTCTTCTCCAATGAAGACATCAGTTTCTCAGCAGTGACCTCTCCCCATATACCCCAGTATAAAAATACTGCAAAACATGAAGAAACAGAATTACATCTCAAACAATCAAAGCTCACAACCAGTGACAGTTCCTGAACTGTATGTCAAACCAGTCTCCAAGAATGTCACAATCATTAGTGAGTCTGAAAACCAGCTATCTAATCTATTAAATCCTTCAAGTTGACTCCAGCTACTTTTGTGTCCTGAAAGAATATAACAGCCTGTTTTCAATATAAACATTATTTTCTCAGGAAATATTTCTTGCAGCTTGGCTGAAAATATTTGGAGGACTAACAGTCTTGTAAGTTCTCTATTTATTGTTTCCCTTACAAAGCCAACTATTTCCCATTTAGCAGTTTTCGCAAAAAAGCTTAACCAGATCCACTTAGTGATGCCCCCCTCCTTTAGACAGCCCAAATCATACCCTTTCCTTTTCTCAGTAAATACATCAAGTTTCTCTCCTTGTTCCTGCTCTGTGCTCTCGCCCACTTTAACACAGTTTTCTTTCCTAATCTGTAACAAGTCTGTAAAAACCATCAACATTTCTCAAAGGGTCGAGATGGTCATCTCTCTGCTATTACCAGCGACACATTTCCTCCTTCCATTTCCATTGCATTAAGCATCCCCCACAACCTGGCTTACTAATCACTAATCAAAGAGTTATTTCCAGAACAAAGTACTTCCATTCCTTCCTTGTGGCCCGACGAGCCCGAGTTCTGCAAAAGCCACATTTATTTTACTTTTTTCAAAGCACAGTTCTTTAACAGAGGTGACCACTTCCAAGGGATAACGAGCAGTTATCTAGAAGGCACAATCACCTCTGTTTCTTCACCTGGCAGAGTGCCCTGCTCCTCCCTCTTTACAGACAAATAGCTTCTTAATTGTTCACTTGTGCGGCCTTTTGACAGTTCTTAAATTCAGATCACAATTTACACTTGGATCACCTCTGGGGCGTTATATGCTGAAGTACAGCCTCAGGGCTTCTCCCTGCAGATCTATTACTTTGTCCTTAATCCTAGCTATTCCCTATCAAGTTATTGCTGCTATTCCCTGGCCACAGCCACAGTTGATGATATATACATGGAAAACCAATAGCTACTTTTAGTCCAAGTAAGTCTAGATGACTTTTCATGCTGAGACATACAGCTGAGGAGGACAGCAAGCAATGAGATTCAAGAACAATAACAGAGGGAAAGGCATGGATACTGTGAGCAGATCTGAAAGCAAGCAAACGAGCAACACTGGAACTCGGCTTTCTGAGGCTTATTATACGAAGCTGTGTGTGTGTGGGCAGCTGAAGTGGCTTCCTGCAAAAAGAGATTCAGTGTTTCATTTTCAAGATGGATTTCCTCAAGTTGCAACTTACAGCCCTTCTCTGTAAGGGACTGCAAATTTCCTGCATATCTGTTATGTGGAAACAGCCTCCCCTCAGCAGTGTAACCTCATTAAGGGCTACATTTTAAATGGGCAATAAATTTCAAAGATTTGATTCTGACAGTGTAGAGGACAAACAAACAAGTCTGGGGAGGTAATTTGGATAGCTGTGTACTAAAAGAAATGTGAACAGAGAAGGGAAAGTGTCCTAAATTTCAAAAGAAATTAAACTTTTTTTAGGATTTTTGTCTCTTTTTGAAGTACCAGTTAGTGCTGCTTAAAAATTCAAGAGGCCTCTCAGAAGAAAGTGCTGCTCACATTTATTTTTCTTGAATAAGAGGCAAGATTTTATTAAAGCCTAAGGTTGCAAGCAATATGTTCAAGATACTTGGTAATGCATCTCTGTATTGTACAGCTAGAGAGAATAATGGGGCCATAAACAAGACAAAATAGATTGCTCTTGAATCAAATGCACACAGCAACTGAACACCCAATGAGATACTTTTATGACAGAAAATTTGACATGGTATCCCAAATTCCTGTTCAAAGAAATAATTCAAGTGTGGGTGCAGTTAAGTTCATGGTTACAAAGGCAACATCTGATTTAAATAACATGTTAAGTGATGTATTGAACTGGAGAGTGCTTATCTAGCTGTCATTGGTAAATCTATCAGTATTTACAGCTTTCACTATTAGCTTTGAAGATTTTAATAACTTATCCTTATTTATATTTGGCTAAAATTTACAGAAATAAGATCTGTCTCTCCTTTCCAAAGAGCCTGACCAAGAATACCCCTACTGGAATCAGGTTATACTGGTTATAAATGCAGATAGAGCACAGTAATTTGGCCAAGGCAGCCTTTTCCCTCTCTTTATTCATTATGAAATGAACTTATTTTCAGAAACATTCTCCCAGTCTAACCCACAGTATTGTTTGAGTAATTAGTTTGGTGTGTCCAGAAGACTGGTGGAGAGAGGAACATATAACAGCTATATAATAGCATGAGATAAACCAGGTAAATGAAGGAAGGGAAAAAAAAAAATCTTACTGAACCATGACTTTTCTTCCCACTGAGCTCTAGTTATGTCTAGCCTAGTCCTATGGGGGAGAAAACAGAGGGATGAGAGAAGCAGAATAATTTTCTAAATTAAACAGTCACATACTTCCTCTTATGACAGGAAGTTTTCAATGGACCATGCTAAATTAATGTACTTTAATGAATTTATAAGCTATGATGCAATGGAAGCTTTAAAGCCCCTCTGAAAATTGGACAAGAAGTAGCATGAATCCATTCAAATTCTGCCCACAAAACAAAGCAGCTGGATATTTCTGGAAAATAATAGCAGTGAAACAGTTAGTGCACACATTTAAATTGTCGTATTTTGGCTTTTGGAGTTAAGGCTAAGACAAATTGGCAAATTCCCACCTCCCAGAATTACTGCTTCAATTTGCCTGCACATTGCAAGAATACTGCAGCTGATTATACTCAGAAAATAAATCACCCCATCCAGAAGGCTGAAAACTGCAATTTTCCGCCCAGAAACTGAACATTACGTTGTCCAGAAACTCACAGGACTCCTCAGAGAAGTGTTAGTGCAGCATATCAAGCACTGCCTGCTGAATCAATTCTGATGGAATTTTAGTTTCTCTTGGGACATTTAGCATGTGTCTACTACGATAGGTAGGTGGACAGGAAGAACAGCCTGAGACCACATAAAAGCAACAGCAGTTTCTAAAATTGTTTTGACTGTGAAGCAGATGAGATACAAGATGGTTATGGGTAAGAACTGAAATGTGTATTGTACCCACCAGGAATCAGAGAAAATGGGTTATACCATATAAGCTTACCATGTGTGCAGATTGCTTAGTGTCTTCATTATTTCCCCCCCTGTAGCCCTTTTTGTTTTTAATAAAACATTCTAAGTTTTATGAAAGTCGACTGTTACAGCTTTTATCAGTTATGGTATAATTTAAAGAATATATTTGCTCTTTCTTCTAGTATTCTCAGGATATGTTGTATAAGTCATTATTCTGTTACTTCTCTTTTATGCCTGGTAGGCAAAGGCAGCCACTTAAAGCGTATCTTGACATTATTTTCTCTAAGACCAAAGAGGGTTTCATATATCTTCCAGCTGTGCTCCAAATAAAAATGCATAATTTTGAAATATGCATTTATTTTTATTCTTACAGAAATTGCCACTCTTCTATGACTTGCCTTCCTACTTAAGAAAATATAATTAAACAAGCTGTAATGAAAGAGCTTCTCTCACTGGGATGCCATTCTAGTGTCCAACATATTCCACAATTGTGTTTTCCTAGATACTCTAATTAAATGTGCTTGTTTGTAACCCTTCATGGACAATGTGGTTCCAAACACTACCCTAAATATTCATCATCATCCTGCTTGCTTCTAAATATTATCACGTGTTCTTTGTAGCCACTACTTCCCTAAGCTGGAGTTCAAGTTCATATATTGTAACGTGAGTGTGGGAGCTATCTGGTGAACTTCTATGTGTGGAAACAGCCAGCCATTAACTTTTTGTTCATATATGGTATAAAAAAAGTAATTTACAAATGGTAGATTCTGAAGCATACAAACCTAATTTTCATCAAACTAGCACTTTCCATTTATAGGTAACTTAGCTGTACACCTGATTCATAAGAACAGAGGCCATATACCCTCTAAGCAATACAATAAAAATCAGCCTACACAAAATTTCTCTCACTGTTATTTCATTTTACTTGTAAGGCAAGGACATCACTAAAATCAGTTCCGGGTCTCCAAGACCTGTATCCTTATCATAGCAGCACCTTTTGGATCTGGTGTAAACATGAGAGGAACTGTTCTCACCACACTTTTTCCCAGCAGTCAATCTGTGATTAAAATTATTCAGCCTTTTGTCTCTTGCTTGTATTGGGAAGGATGATAAAATGTGGGAAAACTCTGGAGGCAGGTATTTCAGATAGCTCTGGATTAGAGATTTGATCTGCATAAACCCTGCTGTAAATAAAAGCCTAGTGACAGTGAAACCCTTACCAAATGCACATGCCTTTCGAGAAACAAAGTATCAATATTTTTTTCACATATGGCAAACATATTCCAGAGAAGCAACACAAGCAGCAACAGAAAGAAAGTACAAAAAGAGTAAGCCAAACAAACAAAAAAATCCCCCTCTTCAGCAACTCTAGACCATTCTTGCCCAGGTTAATCCAGAGAACTAAGTGGACACAGCAGCATTTACAACAGCGGCTGCATGAGCAATTCCCTTAATGGGGCTTACTGTTACTAGTGTACTTTTCCAGTGCAAGAATTTCATTCTGCTTTACTGCTACAGAATCAGGGTGCTGCCAGACATTAGTTGTAGCTGGTTTTGGTGATAAAAACCAAAAGTTCTTATTTCACAATAATTTTGTCACATGATGTTTGTTCAAAAAAAATGGAGAGAAGTGTTAATCAGAAGTAACTGCAGTAGCACTTCTGTGATCTATAGATTTGGTAATTTTCAAGATAGAACTCAAAATACAGCAATAATTGTAGCACGTTAATCTACTGAGAACTCTCTCATTTACCAGTTTGATCTGCTACTGAAAAGAGAAAGCTACTTTGCCAATAAGCAAATACCTAAACCAGTTCTCTATTTGCAGCTGGATTTTCACTGCTTTCCTGATGACCTCTGGAAGTACACCCTGTTTCAGTATACAATCTGTTTTGGTCAATTTGCTTTACACCTCAGCAAGTGTTTGTAAACAAAATTGTGGCTTTTTAGACCATCCTTGGAGACCACTACAGTGGCTGAAAAAGAGAGGCCAGCTCTTTTTTAAAAACTGAGCCATTACCAATCCAAAAATCAAGCAATAAACTTTCATGATTAGCAATAGCTGCAATCCATCATACACCTTTGTTTTCAGGAACAATCATCTCGATATTATGACATTCCATAACGTACTATTTCATTATCATACTAAAACAATAATCACATTAGCAAGGTTCCCGTCTCCTTTCCTCGCATCAAGAGCTACACGCAGATATTCCTTTTAATTGCTTCCAGAGAAACATCTGGTCCTGCCAACGCAATTGTAAGAGACCACAGTGCATCTCTGGGTATACCTGACCACTACATACAGCTTGAATAGACTTGTTTTGGGGAAGTCAAACCACTTCAGCCCGAACCATTGCTGAAACAGTCTGGATCCACAAACAACTGTAATACTCCTTCTTCTGCTTGCAGTGTGACAATGAGCTTTCAAAAATGTGCTAGAATCAGCTACTTCTGAAAGCTGTATTGATATATTTGAGAGAAGTATTAGTAAAAAATATGGTTCAAGACATCAGACGCTGCCCACAGAAAGCAAATACTTAATGGTTTAGATTGAATATGAACAACCACCGTTGGATCTGGACAGATAAGGACACCCAGAAAAATTAAGATAAAAGGTAGTCTATTTAACAGAGGCCAGCCTAACCACCATAACATAAACCAGAATCATCTTTGGTGGAAACTTTTGTTTGATAAAGCTGAACATTTTTCAACTCTAGCTATCTAAAGTTTTCATTGGCTGTTGACTGTATTGTTTCTGTAGAAGCATCGCTTACAGCCCTGTCCTCCCATCGTTTCCTGAGTCTGATACTTCCTCTTTGGGGACTCAAAGTCTCAATCTCTACGTTATTATATTGTGAAAGACACAACATGCTTTCTGTGGCTGACTGCAATCTAAGATCCTCACTGATAATCTGCTGGCTTCAAGGCAAGTCTGTGTGTTGGCTTTAGCAAAACCTGGAACAGCAGTAGTTTAGCTTTTAGACTCACAAGAACATAAGAAAAGCAACACTGGGACAGATCAAATATCCATCTCTGACAGCAACCAACAGAAAAGAGCGTAAGTACGAAAAAGCATAGATACTCTCCCAACTGTGACTGCAGTGCTTCTTGCAGAGGTGGCACCTCAGGTATATAACAGTCCCCAACAGATTTTTCAGATTAATTTGTTGAGTTCTTTTCTGAATTCATACACATTTCAGCATGCACTGTGCCCTGTGCCAAGGGGTTCTGTAGCCTAATTGTGGACTTCATGAAATGCAGCATTGTTTTGCTCATGCTGAATCTACTAGGTGTTACCTTATTTTGCTACCTGTTAGTTCATGTTCTTCAGTGGATAAAACAGTTGTTCCCTATATATTTTCTCTATTTCACTTGCAGTTTTATACACCTTTACTTTAGTCCTCTCTAACCGTAACATGCAAATCATCTCTCTTCTAGGCTGAAGAGTCCTCTCTCTGTGTATCTAGTCACTGATCCTGTGTTGTAACTAACTGAATCGTTCAGTTGCTTGAAAACAAGAAATAACAAAACTCCAGACTGGTTTTTACTGCATCACAGGCTTGTAATTCACCTTAATGTATTTCCAGTTAAAGTCAGCCTCAATGAGAAAGAAGTTAAGTCAGAGTAGACTTAAAACCCAAGCTGGTAACTTATTTAAAAGGATAAACAGATTTGAACAAAGAATAAATTAATTTAAACATATCTCCACTAGAATTCTGGTGGAGATATGTTTCTATTTAGATTGGTTTTTTAATACAGAGGAAAAGCAAAGCAGGAAGTGTATCTGTCTTCATCATTTCAATATCCACCAGGGATATGAAGCTACGATTGTCAACCACAGGAAACTCTGTCTGTGAAGAACCATGTTCAAAAGAGGAATAGAATACCATGATTTCATCTCACACCGATAAAATTCAGACCCTGTGCACACCACCTTTGCAGTTCTGTTGCAAGTCAGACATCCATTTAAAGATGTCTTCACAAGACCAGAAGCTATGCCGCATCTGCCTCTGTGGGAAATTACAGAACGTTGCCAGTTTAGAGTCAGTAACAGAAGTTAACCAGGCAAGAAACTAAATTGTGTTGCAAGAAAATGCAGCATGCAGTAGATTAGGCTGACATATGCCAAGTAGGAAGGTAAGCCCAATACCCCTTGGGGTGGTCAAGAGAAGCAGCAAATATTTCACATACGACTTATCAGATCAGGTGGAAAGATGTGCATATGAAAAGGTTATGGCAAAGAAGGGGAAAAAAATCCCAGAGAAGACATAACTCCCTGGTGATTATGATGGAACTGACACAAAACTTACCATGCCAATCACCTGTGGGAGATACTGCGCAGCTGAAAGATTAAGTGCTAAGTGCCAACACAAAACCATAGAAACATGTTTTATTTGTCTTTATGGTTACACAGACTATGTTTATGCATTTATGAGTTAACCTTTTGTGACTAAAGTGAGACTTACAGAGCTAAATTAATGCTCTCCTAACAGGTATTTTCAGTATTTTACTCATAACTCTCACAAACTCCTAGCTTTGCTTCAGAAATTTAAAATGTACTTATCCCTGAATGGATTCCTCAATCATGGTTCCAGCCACTTCAAAATAGCAGCAAGGGATAAGTTTGAAGTCCAACATTGCTAACATTTTCTAGGACCACCGACACAAAGATGATGAAGAAGTTCAGTAATGCTATGCTCATTCACTAACACATGTGGAAAACCCTCAATGAGAAACAAATCTAACATAACAGCAGCACTAACCAGCGACTGTCGGAACAGGAAACACTTCTTTGGGTCAATACCACAGGCAAGGATGGCAGCAGTGGTGTCCAGTATGTTCTGGCGCAGGACAGCTGGTTCCTTGGGCATGGTGAGAGAGTGCATGTCCATAATGCTATACAGCACTGAGCTGCACTCTTCCTGCAGATTCACCCAGTTCTGAATGGCTCCAAGGTAGTTACCCAGATGAGGTGTCCCAGTTGGCTGGATACCAGAGAAAATCCGATCCACGACCATATTCTGTTACAAAGCATTGGTAAAATTAACACATGCATTTTTTTGACAGATTCTTTTATATTTTAAAGTCATTAATAAAGCCTCACTTACGCCTGTCTCTTCTCTCCTCCTTTCAGTGTATTCATGTATAACTTACCTCAGGATTGACTAAATATAATTGCAGAAAGTCAGTCAAAATACTCTATCTTACTGCAGAGAGACTGACAACTAGTGTAATTTTAAGCTGTCAGACGGCATACGCAAACAAATGTAGCTGTAAAACAAGCTGTAAACAAGATTTCTAGATCTCAGAAACCAAGTGGTAGATTCTTTCATCCTTTTCTGCCCCAAAGCTGTATGTTTCTCTTTAGTACATTATCCATTCTGATACAGAAACTCAGGGTCACAGCATAGAGAAATGCAAACATTTTTGTTGTAAACATATGCAGTATCCCAGCAGATTGCCATCTTAACTCCCATGAACATTGAAGTCTTATTTTTCTAGCTGCAAAGAACATTTTGAGCGGTGCCTGAAAGAAACCTAGTCCTTGACCCAAAGGTCAAAGAATAATGAAAGAGATTATCAAAGTTCTGAAACTACCCATCTTGGCAGCAATAGAGTTTCAAAAAGGGCTCTACAAAGAAATACTGCTATAGCTCAAGATCACACCTGGAATACCGTGGATGCATCAGTACCAGTAAAATGTCAACATCTGAAGAGAGTTCACAGAGAAGCAGCAAAAAATTATTAGAAGCTGAGGTTGTGAACAAAGATTAAAAAGCTCAAAACATGTATAGCTTGGCTAAGTGACAGTTACCACCTCGGAAAGTTTGTTTTCCTGCATCCCAGCCCTTCATCTGACCATTTTCTCAGAGACCCAAGCTGTCAGCATATGATCAATTACCTCCCGACCTTTCCAAAGAACTCCCCCATATTCAGAAGTAACTCGGCAATGCTTTATGTGAAAATGCCTGCTACATGCCAAGTTGTAAGAGCATGCAAGACTGCTCGATTTATAAACGAGGGTCCCACCAACCTCAGCAGGGAGTCCCAGTCACAAAGCTGCACAATACAAACCCTCAAACTCTGTTGTGCGGCAGGAACATCAACTTCACTATGCCTCTGGCCGCATGATTTTTTTCCTGCTAAATTTTATAAGCAACATCTCTAACCAAGTAGAGAGAATTCATTTACTGATGTAGTCCATTTTCAATTCTGTGAATCGCTTAAAAATGTATGGTGGAGAAAAAAATAATACAGTCATATAACTACAAAACCACACAAAATGGCAGCAAAAGTCAAGAGTCAAGTACCATTATTTTTAACTATTAAAAAAAGGACTTCAAATTGACTTAATTCATTTTGACTCAGACTCAAGAATAATTAATGAGAAAGTGTTTCCAAGTGGAATAGGCCTTTATTTTTTTTTTAACATGATCTATAGTTCAGAAAAGTCTAGCCCATTTCCTTCAAAATTTGCTGAAAAATTCTCTTTGAAAGCAAAGTAAACCTGTTTGTCAGATCAAGACAATTTTCTTATCCAACGTTTAAGTGTTTGCGCTGACAGGTAAGAGCAGGTTTGGGCTGGCAGCCTGCTAATTTCTCCTGCTCACATAAATGCCCACACATTTAAGTCCAGGTGGTAACCCCCTCACCCCATCCCAAACATCTTCTTGACTTCTAGTATATTCTTGAGTCAGTTTCTAAGTGCTCTTGGAGATCCTCCAGAACAGAAGCTGCAAGGTAGTCACTGCAATGAAAAGCACACCATCTGCTCCAACAATAATTCTAACTCCCAGTTCCCGTGCTCCAGTCCTTGACCACCTCTTTTCTCCATTACACAAAAATGAAATGATGCTACTCAATTCCTTGTTCGCCATTTGATGCCTTGTTTTCCTAGGAACCTACCTCAGAGGATTTATCACCACTCACAGAACTCACTCACCTCCCACTAAGCTACTACCTGGTCCAAGGACTGCAGCCAGCTTCTCGATAACACTGAGAAGGGGCAGGTGCTCACCTAGAGAGGGAGGCATACAGCATCCCAACATACATAAATTAAATGAAGTCTTGTAGAAACTCAAGAAATTCAGGATTCACTAGGCTTCAGAGCTGTAGTTCTATTACTAAGTGCATAGAACAGTTGCTAGGCAATGCAACAGGTCCTTTACAGGCATAACATTTGTCTTTAGCTTCCCACGTTCCTGCTCTTCACGAAAAGAATGAGAACTCAAGAAGAAAACAAGGCTATAAACAGATGATCACTAAGATGGTGTTCTGCCCCTACAGGGATCTCAGAACAGCTGGTGGTTTGTCAGAGCACATTTCCTCTTCTCATCTCCCCATCTCCCCTCACCCCGTTCAAATCCTGATGCTCATTCCCACAATTATTTCTCCCCAGTGCTGCCTGCTTTCCAGTGCCCATTTATATGCCTGTTTAACCACACTCTTTTTACACAGGCTATAGCTTCTTACAGCCCTACTTTCCATTTTCTTATCAGACAGTTTAATCCCTCCTGTGTTCCTGTATTCTCTTCTTCCTCCACTTGTGCTTTCCACCCCCCGCTTCCCAGAAGAGGTCTTGCATGGTATATCAAGACAGTAAGGAGGCACAGAAAATGCCATATGGTAAGGAAGCTACTACTGCCCTGAATCCAGTGATTTTATATAAAATATATTTCCTACCTGCACTGTTAGAACAGCTAAGAAACTTCATAATGTTCTAGAAATCCCCTACGGATGTGCATCAAATAAAGTATGTTAGGATGACCACACTAAAGCATGGTGCAGAAACCTGCACATTTTTCAACTGCAGTCTAGACAAAGACAGCATCACCTGAAATGTCTACTGATGTTACTGCTTCTTCTCCCTGGAACCCTGAAGCTAGTGCTACTTCAGTGCAGGAACAGCTCTACCCCCTGGGGTAACTGTTATACCAGAAAGCAGGAATCTCTGTGCAGTCAGCACAGATCAGCTCATGTGCCAATACCTTCACCCAAAAAGAGCTGGCACACTGAGCCGGTGGAGAACAGTTCTGTCTACAAACCTTGTCGGTCCCAAGTCACGCAGACTCCATTCCCCCCTGCAGTCCCTGCTTCTTATGCTTCCCACAACATGTTCGTTATCCGCCTTTTCCCCTTCCCGGTCACTGCCCAGTTTGTAGGTTATGTCACTATGAACAAATTGGATGTATTCGAAAAATTACATCCCCTACTTTGAGTACAATATACTCAAACAGATGGTACAAATGCAATAGTGACATTTAAATAGGCAGTTTGAGAACGTTTTTCACCAAGAAAATACAAGACTGATCAATGTCTCAAATAAACCATACATTCAAATTCTGTACTAACTCCAAATATTTAAAGGGTAACAATGAGCTAATTAAAGATGGGTTTATTGTAATACTACATAAGTTAGCATCTGGTGACACACTCCATGTTGGAAAGAAAACACTCAAGTACAAGGTAAAATGGGCACAGTTTCATATGAAGAGAGAACAAAGTTCTCTGTCTATCCAGTAAAGAGAATACCTGTGAAAGCAAGCATGGCATCTTTAATGGTGCTTGTATGTTCAAATGGTAAACAACTACTCATAAAAGGTTTGTTCAGTATATGGGCAATAAATACCAAGTTAAACATGAGAAACAAACAGTAGCAGTATTATACTGAGTCTAAGCTCAGCAATTACTTAACCTAAAGTATGGAATTTGCAGAAACAAGTAAATCCAATAATGAAAACTGAGCTGGGCTGGATCTGGGTAAAGCACTAGCAAATACATTACAAAGAACAAACCCACTCTGGCTCCCAGCTGAGGGACCAGTTGACTACAAGTCTTTCATCTTTAACTCCTTTGATTCCATTTAACAACATAAAGTACGAGATGTTACAGCAAATAGGGTGGTATGAAATATTCCATTGTGTTAGCAGAAGTCTATATTAAAAAAAGCCCCCACAAAACACCCTTAAATGAATCTTGGATTTCTAGCACTAAAAATATACAGAGAACATTGCTCCTTTGGAGAGAGTTTATGTTCCCTGTTTGTTCGCTCCGTGAGAAGCAGCGGGCAGCATAGCAGCGTGGCAGGGGAGTTCTGCCTGGTACCATGAAATCATGGGGCTGGAATGTGCTTCAATGGAGCTGTTAGGTCAGGGGATGGGAGCTGTGCGCTCAAAAGTACTGGAGTTGGAAAAGGATAAAAACAAAAGGAGTGAAGACTTCCCAGTGGAGCAGAGTGAAAGCCACAAGACATGCAGCTCCAGCCCACAGGCACTCACTCATTCAGACATCTGTAGTATGCACAGTGTGAGCCTGCTGTTCGTATGTTTAACTCTGTGTGGTGTGTGCACCTACACCAGTAGTGCTGCATGTTAATCGTCACTCCTGTTAAAAGCATAGTATCTGACAGATGTTTTAACATCTATTTATTTATCTCAATAAGACTTCTGCATGGCAATTCCAAACACCACAGTGCATTTCTCAGCAGCATTTCTAAATGAAGCTTGGCCCAAAACTCATCAAGATTCAGGTGTTCTCTTACCTAACCTCCTTGTTCACGATGAGATAAACAACTGCTGCTCCTTATACTGAAAACCTGTCAACTTCCAAATGCTCTCAAATAATCAGGAATAAGCGTTACATGCTTGTCCCAGAGCAGGATGGCTGAAGTCCGGCCCCGACACCCTGTAGCGTGGCCATATCCATTTTCAATGCAAAAGAGTTGACTGGAAAAGATGACAGCTTCCAAAATCCAATGCTGCTCTCTTGGACCAAACCAGAACTTTTTCTCAGTATGTCACACTTGTAGTAAGGAGAGCTACAATTGTGAAGGCCTCAATTCAGCAGTCAAAACCATACTCATTCCCAACTCATGAGACTAATGTTCAAAACTGGAGAACACACCAAAGTTGCCAGAGTTAAGGAAAAGACCCACGCAGATCAAAACGTCCTATGTCACTAGCCAATTCTTAGTACCCTCACTATACCTTTCATGTTTAGCTTTATGAGTGCTGTGAGTGCTGAATACAAGTATTTACCTGTTGAATACATGTATTTGCCTGGCATGGTCAACAGAAAACTGCTTCTCAAATATGTAGTAAAATCAGTCATAGTACAGTTCCTCCACTTCACAAAGAGGTTACACAAATAAAATCAAGTGAAAGCATTCACAGGACTTAAGTTTTCAGAGCCTCTCTTCTTTATAACTCCACATAAATATTGCCATCATACACTTGAAATGACAGCAGACAAGCTACAATTATAAGGGAACCTTATGCCTACTCTTTCATCTCTGTGAGTTTTAAAACCAGAAAAAGCTAGCACCCATGCAAGGAGGTAGGAGAAAGCTGCCAACAGACAGGCAACTCTCAGGATTGCTTTCTCCTTTTAACTTGGTATAGGAAAACATTTATACAATTATGTAAAAGTATACATAAACATTTGGCTGGTTAGAGTCCAGTTTAAACCTATTATTTAACACAACAGACCATAAGATGATGACATTAATCCCGCCCTAGAAGTACAGAGGCAGTACATCTCAGCTTCTCAATCTACCCAGTGATGGGGGAGACGGACACTTATATTTTCAAGACCCCCATCAGCCAGATATAGAGATATAAAAATCAAATCCCAAAGAGTCTTTCGCTAATTGTATCCTTTGAGTAACTGAAGGTTAAGGACAAAGCTTCAGACTAATCAATTTCTTTGGACTTTGTTCATAAATCTATCCCAGCAAGCTAACTGATCAGATATAGGCTTATGCCTCTATCTATAATGTATCTAACAAATACTTCCATCTTTAATTAAAAAAAAAAAGACTTGCTCACAAGCTCACCTGTGGGCTGAAACACATGCAAGAGATTTCAGACCCCAAAAATATGCTGTTACAGAAAATTATGACAGTATTACAACAGCAGCTGCAACAGACATCACCCCACAACCCACAGTGGTGGTTACTATTCACATGCTATAGCATTTAGCCGCTCTGCTTTATTTTAACAGCTATTTAGTCAGGGCAGAACAGGTGAAGAGCCAAGTGAGATCTGCAGCATCAGAGCTAATTCTAAGCACAGGTGGTGGGCACGACAGAGAGCAGGAAGTCGACAGGAGAATCACTGCTGACATCTACGACAGGAAAGATTGATGGCTTCCCTCTCTAGTTTTCCCCACTGTGTAGGCACGCAGGGGGTGGGGGAAAGGGACGGAGAAGCTGCTGTGCTGGCGACATAACACACCACACAGCCTCTACAGCACCAGCACTGATTAATGAGACTGGAACAACTCAGGAAGCAGCAAAGGATCATTCACAGACTTTGCTCTTCTTGTTATAATTTTATCCGTGGTGGTTCATTTCACCCTAGCTGTCCCAAAATGAAGCAAGTTGAAATTTGCCAGAGGAAAAAGAAAATGTGAAAGTCAAAGGGAAGAAAGACCAGCATTAAAGAAAACACAGACATGAGTAAAACATACAAATTGGAAAATTTGAAATTTCAAACATGAAGATCCTCCCAACAGGGATCAAAAAGGGAAGAACCACCCCCCCACCCCCAAACCAGAAACTTGCCTCAACCTCAGAGACAAAAGAAATTCTTTGGCTGACAGAAGTTCCCCAACTACTGCATCTTTTGCATCTGTCTACAATTTTTTTATTTCCCTCATTAATACTTAGCAACTTCAAAGCTCTCATTCCTAAAATGATATGCTCACCTATTAATATTGGCTTAGCAAAACCTGCCTTCAGACAGCTATTAAGCAGCAAAATGAAGGGAAACCAGACGAGTCAGATTTTACTAGCTAAAGCATAAATTTTAAAGCCTAATTGGGACAATTTAAGTGTTAATGTTATTAGAGATAGAAAAAAACTTAAGGAAAAGGGAAACTTAGAAGCAGTCTATGTACTACAGACTTTGCTTCATTTATTGCTTTTTAAGCAATTACTTCTCAGCAGACTTGCTGTAGAAAACTTTAAAACGTGTTTATCTTGAACTGGTAATCCAATACATCAAATTCATCTGGTACAAATGCTATTTCGTCATACTTAATTCTTAAATTAGGGATTAAAGATCTAACATCAAATTAGAAAGAAATATATTTAGACCAGAGCAAGTTTTCAGATAAATAGCTTCTGAGAAAGGATTAACTCATTGCCCAGAAACTGAACTATATTAAGATTTAAACAGCACTGCCTGGTACCCTTTTCTTGAATGTCAAATGCATTTATATTTAAACTTAAGTAAGATTTTAATATTTATATTTAAAATGAGAAACACATTTAAAGGAGGAACATTCACAGCACATACTAACCCCACCCTATAAATTTAACTCTGCCCTCTAGGGCTAGCAAAAGAATACAGTATAACTGCATTTGGGTTAGGCTGCCCTCTCATGCTGCCTTGTTAAAGATGACTAAGCAAATGGATCCTTTAATGTGGTATGCTGCGTCCCGCAAATGTATTCTCTCATTTGCCTTTATGAGCTCCACGTGCCACTCAATGTGCTAGTGACAGCTGTACTGACAGGCGCAAGGATTATCTACAGCAGGTTGCCGCAGTTCACACCGCCACGCAACAGAAGGTACCTCTGGACCCGAGGCAACCACGGACCCTTCCCTCCCGTGCCGAGTGAAATAGGTTATACAAACTCTGGCTAGGGGACTTGCGAGCAGCCAGCAGTCTACAAAACAGAAGAGCTGGCTCAAGTACTCTGCAGAGCTTCTAGGACAAGAAGTGGTGATAACATTTGACAGAGCGGGAAGGGTTTGTGCACAGCCGGTGAAGGAACAAGCACTGGGTCTGCATGCAGCCAACGGTGCTCACCAATCTTATTCTAAACCACGATGTCTTCCTCAGCAAGGAGACAGCCTAATAGTCTTATTTTTTTGTGCTATGCTCCTTCCCTACAGTTCTCCACATCACCTGGAAGGACAGCACGTTACAGCTCCTGTTCAAAGCTGAGCCATACCCAAAAGAAGCAGTTACAGAGCAGGTCATACGCACACTGACACATGCACTACTTCTGCACCTCCTGGATTTCAAAGGCTTACACAGAACTGCCATTAAAGGTCTCAGATGGTCCAAGACAGGCAGCAGCCTATCAGCCTTAACCCCGCATCAACCATTCTCAAACCATTTACTTCCCTTTTTTAAGCTAAGGCAATAAAGCTTCTCCAATCAAACTACCTAACCACAAACATTAACTGCAGGCCTTATCAGCCCATTTCACCCAGACTCAGTGAAAGGGTAAAGGACTTAACACTACGTTCTTACTACCACACAAGTAAGGTGCTACGAGATAAAGCAAATTAGTGCCTCACTGACAGGAGGCTGCAGCAGGAGCTTAGTGTGCTGAACTATCAGCAGGAACATTCTGGCCAGTCAGGCAAGGAATGAAGGTCAGGCCAGTTCAGTACGTGCTGCTTCCAAATCCATTAGATGACACAAACAATGCTCAAAGCTGAAAACTTGATAGTTACAGTACTGTAGGCATTGCTTGGAGAAGGTGACACAAGGGAAAAGGCGAGGGAGAAGAGACACAGACTTATTACACTGCAGAGAACACCCCTAAGACACAAATCCATAGAAAAACTAGTTTACTGTTCATTGAACAGTGTGGCTGAAGTAGCAGCAACCAAATGAAAATTTGAGGGCACAGATGCCTTCTGGAAACAGTTCTTCGAAGCACCCACCAGGTCTGCCTTCCTCCTGATCCAGCTGCAGCCCCGTGGGCTGGCAGAAAGCGCGCTGGCACAGCGGCAGCAGCCCAGGGAGCGAGCAGAGAGCCCCAAGCTCTGCCCTGGGACCTCACCTAAGGGGAGTTACTCCCCATCAGTCAGCTTAACTTCAGTTCTTGGAAAAATACAGGAACAAATAAAGAACTTACAAGAAATTACAGCTATAAACAGCAGACAGCAGTATTTCTCAAGAACTGGTGATGTCAGATCACTCAACCTTCTATAGCACAACAGATGCTGGAATGGAGAAGTACTACAGGTTATATCCTGATTTTCATTAAGTTCCAATATTATCTCAGTTTCCCACAAGCTAAAGAAATAGCACCTCAAACATAATATATGCTGTGGGTGGAACTGGACAGACAGAAAAAACCCCAAATGGCACTTATTGATGGCTTATAGTGGTTGTGGAAAGATATACCAAACACAGTTTTACAGGGTTTTCTCTTGGGTCCAGTATTATTTAATATCTTAATATCTTCATGAGTAATCTGGATGATGAAATAAAGAGTATTCATTAAACCTGCAGATGACACCAAGGTGGAAGGATGATAAGGGCTCAAAATGATATTGACAAAGTGAAGAAAGAGTCTAAAAAACCAGCATGCTATTTCCCCAGCAAAGGTACCTGGATCTATACAGAAAGGACTACTCAACTGCACAAACACAGGAAGGAGAACAGCTGTCCAGGCAACAACTGCAGAACAGGATCTGGAATTTGTACCATTTTAGAAGGTGAGTATGAATCAGTATCATGCTGCTGCAAAACCACCACTTGTACAAAATACAGCAAAAGTTGCACAGGAATATATTAATAGGGTTAAAATCCAGAAGACACAAAACAATTTACTCATCCTACTCACGATGAGGATGGCTTCAAGCTGGTGCACTGGGAGATGTGTTAGGTCCTGTGTTTCAAAACAGTGGTAGAAAAGAGGCCATAGAAGTACAGTCAAGTCCAGTGAAAGACCTCAGAAATAAGACTATGGAGGAAAGCCTGAAAGAACTGAGGTTTAGTCCAGTGGAAGGAAGACTGTGGAGTGACACGGTCTTAAACATGCCTTCAATATGTAGCCTTCCACATATGACTTTTGGGACCATGGTTAATAGGGTAAGAAACAATGAGCTTAAGTTGCAGTAAGAAAGATTCAGACCAGATGTAAAGAAAACTTTTCAACAGTAAGAAAACATTTAAGAAGAGTGCTTAGAGAGGTTCTTTATTTAAAAAAAATAAAAATACACGAGAGTGTTGATAAAGATGTAGGGGCAGCTGAGTTTTATTTTGGGCCAGGAAAGCACCAGATCACCTCTAGCTGGGTCTCCTCTGGTCCTCTGAGCCTATGACCTAATATAGGCATGATTAACATCAAAATGCAATGACCAAAGAGGATGGAAGAGAAATTAGACTTCTGTTTAGATAGGCTAGATCTCATGGCATTTTAAGATTAAAGTCTTTCTACCTGCATTTAACAAAATTTAAGAATTGAGGCCTTCTCACAGGTAGCAGCTGAACACTGATATGCTTTGAAAAACCACTCCATGTTGTCAAGAGATGTGAAATACAGGTGAACATTTAATACTTGTAAACTGGTATACACCTACGTTCAGAAGCGTACACTACTTTAATAGAATAAAACTGATAGCAACAAGTGAAGAATTAGCACTCATTTTGCTACAATACAGACATTACTATCAAAATGTAGAGAAAAGTGTATTGTATTTCTAAATTATAAACATAGGTTATTTGATATATGAAATGTTGATCATCTTTTAAGTTAATAAATGAAACCATTTTAAATACCAAAAACATCACAATCTTAAAGCAAAACAAAAAGCTAAAGAATGCCCCCATAACTAAATACTTCCCTCCCAGAGAAATTAAAGAAGTTTTATGTTTTTGATCACAGTAGTATCCAAATCTCTTAAAAACATCTGATCACTTTTGCTCCTTCTCTGACCTCTAGCTGAAAGAGAGTTTATTTTATTTTTTGTATATTTTGTTCAAGTGAGGAGTCTGCTTGCTACCAAGATTGCCCTATGGGATATAAACAAAGACTATCAACTTACATCTAGACGGATGTTTTTTAAAAAATATTTTTTGTTTGGAATTACTATGTTTCTTCAGAATATTGTCCTAGAAACTCAAAGAGTAGTTCATTTCCTCTCCATTATTTTATTTGGCAATTTCCTGTAGCAAGGAAAAGCTGGCTTCATTTCACATGGGGCCAAAATTAACACAGCTGTTCAAAAACTTTCACCTTGTGGTCACTGCCTGAAATTCATCTCAGGTGAAAAGGAAAGTTTTAAAACCACCTGATGGCTGCTGAGAGGCCTTAGGATGTGGAAGTCTCAGTAAATTCCCTAATGGTGCACACAGGCACAAAGAAAATGCTACAGCTGGTCCTGCTTGTCTATGCTGAAGAGAATTCTATCAATTTAAATGTTTGCAACATAATAATCATACTCATATCAGGGACTTTTACAGAATTTAAAAAACTTTTTCTGAAGACAGACAATACTTACAGACTATATTTAAACTGGTTTTATCAGTGCAGGTTGGTCCTGAAATCACCAGACTGGGCTGTTTCCACAGAAAGGACAAACAATGGATGAGGAACAGATGAGGGGGACAAAGACAGAGAGGTTCATTTGTGCTCAGGTCTTGCCCTCCAAGAAGATGTAGCCAAGGCATGTTCCTGCGTCCAGGAGCACAGAAGCTCATCTGGATGCCCTAGTTCAGGTACAAGCACTGACCCCAAGAAGTAAAGGATCAATAAAAGCTATAGTCTCTTCTTAAGGAATTTAATCTAAGGTTGAGTTGAAGACAGGATGAGTGTAGTGTCTATATTTCCATTGAACAAGCAGACTGAATTTACAACTGATGAAGTTTTCTGTATACAGAGCAAATTCTTTGCTTACACAAGAAGAAGTTCTTGTAGAACTGATATCTAACAAGCACCAGAATCTTCAGCCACTAGCACAATAAAATGCTGCTTAAAAAAGTCTGCCCCTTGGTCACTAACATCTAAGGAACGTAAAAACAAAAGCAATACAGGTAAGGATTTGTAGCAGTACAATTAAGGGTTATCACGTTTGAGACGTAAAGCATGTAGAAGTTTACAGAACATGACCTGTGAGACTAGAACGGCCACAGCACACACCACCCAAGTCACAGCAAACAGTAGTCACGGTCCCGCTTATTACATACCTTGAGCCCAGAAATGTCAAATTAAAAGTTCCCTAGTTTGTGTGTGACACTTACTGATTTGTCTTAAAGATGAGCTCTCCCTTGCTAATTTACTTGTATTATTCAAACTGGCCCACAGGAAGCCAGGCAAATTACCAAGTCTCAATTTGGGTGTACCCTTTGGAGTACATTAGTGTAAAAGAAGCTGACTATTTGTACTGCAGGTATCCCAGAGTTGTGTAATATACCATCTTCCTCTGAGTATTGCCAAGTATTATACTAGAGGCTTACAATCAATGTTGCATGCCCAACTGTAAAAATGTCCCTCTGAAGGGAGTAACAGCACCTTTGGCTGTTCTGACCTGGCTTAATGCTTGCTGAACGTGCAAAGTGCTGACATTGCTTTAACTCTGCAAAGATCTCCAATATGGTTATCTTGCAGAAAAAGAAACAAAAAAACCAGTGGAATTGTATGAAGAGTGGAATGTGTACTCATTCTTGGTGGCAGCAATTACATGGGCTAATTTGTTGCCAGCAGAGATGCAAAATGAGATTCGGTCAGGAATTCAGAGGGCTGGACCCCTCATTCCCTTTACATAAGCAACAAAGAGGCTTTGAAATGTTTGAAACTGTTTTGTTCTTTCCATGCAAACGGAAAGCACCCTATGGATGCCTATTAAGTAAAGTCTTTCCACATCTTGGCAAGTATGTGATTTCAAGAAAAATATTTGCAAATGGATAACCCAATTCAAGTAGAAGTCAAAGACCACCTTTGAAAGAAACTTTGATGTGGCTATAAAAAATTATATTTAGGAAGGATAGCATAACATGGTTCTGTCATCAAAAGTTTGTACCTCCCCATATTTCTTTGCTGTTGTTAATGTAAAAAGCCATGCTAGTAAGCAGAAAAGTGAATGCCCATGAGACCTAGGATTAAGGCAGAATCCCTGAAAAGAACTGTTCCTGCTGTTGGATAAGCTCAAAACAGGCCATGTAGCAATCTCACTGCCAAAAGACAGGGATATTAGAGTATCTACAAGTGTGAAAGCAAGTGACAGAAATAGTTGCTATGTGAATCTTTGGTGAGATCATCAGGAAGCCTGGAGACTTTTATTAACAGGGAAATGTTGCTGTATCTTTTCCAAGGCACAGCTAACATGGCAGATTCCAAAGTCTGAACTATGCACCTGGCAAAAGTAAAAAAAGATAACGTGAGCCTAGGAAGTTGTGATGATGCTAGCAATTCATTTTTTGGATGCTGGCCAACAACCTTCCAAATGAGATTAATAGTTCAGCATCCAGATTGTGAGGAGGACACTATGAAGACCAAGGCATAATATTTGACTGTCACTGAGTGTATGTGACCAGAAATGACAGTTGATGGGATTCAAAACCATATATACTCCATCTGTCAGAGTGGGAGAATGTATACAATTTCATCTCACTTTAGCTTCTGAATACTTCTGGGAATTAGAAGAGTTATACAGGAGCTCTGAGCCTCAAAAATGGAAACTTAGCACTATCCAACCCTGGGATCTTTCTGAGCAGGAACATACATATTAACACCCACGTAAGTAGGTGAACTAGACAAGCCGTTTCCCACTTGGAAATATCAACAAGAAGCACTTCATTCACCTTCTAATGTGCACTGTAAGGCTCCAAGGTAATCTAAACAAAAAAAAAGTTCCTAGTCTGTACAGTTATGAAAGTACCATCTAAATACAAATGAAGCATAGCAGGGTTTTATCTGCCTGGTTATGAAGATAACATCTGCATCCTGGCAGGAGTTTATAACATGACCTATGTGCAAGACCATGAAAATTGAGGAAACCCCTATTAGTGCTCCCTCCACACAACATAGTTCTTCATTCAGATACTGTGCAGACATCACCAAAGCAATTGGGTAAACTTCACCTTTCCATTACTTCTGCCAGCTCCAAGAAGTGGAACCAATCCCTAGCACAATTCAAAGAACTCGAAGTTAAAAGTAAAAGCAGACATTTCACTTCTGGTAGCAATCATCACATTTCAGCACAAGAACGAGGGAAATGAAAAAGTATATATACTTCATTGTATATTTGTGTGTGTGTGTATACATATATACAAATATATATCTATTTCCTTTCCCTCGCAGTGAGAACTTCAGCACACTCTCAAGGTGGACATCTCTGGGGCAAAAATGTTTGTAATCCTGTCCAATGGATACATAGATTTGCCTGATACAAGAGAAAATTTTAAAAATCTGCTATGCGATTTGTCTGAGTTGGGGACTCCAAGAATGGTATTGTTACAGTCAACAGCTCAAATAACCAAAAGGAAAACAATTCCAATTCATTACTTACGAACTCAGCAGAGCTCAAAAAATATACGATCTAAGGTGACTT
This sequence comes from Astur gentilis, assembly GCF_929443795.1. Lineage (NCBI taxonomy): Eukaryota > Metazoa > Chordata > Aves > Accipitriformes > Accipitridae > Astur > Astur gentilis. Next base: position 1,961,416 of record NC_064900.1, on the reverse strand, counting down.
AACTGACTTAATGTTTAAGGGTTTTCTTCACTTCAACTTCTGATCCTACTGTAACTCGAGTCAACTCCACAAAATGTTTGTTCATCTAACCCTAGAGTCCCAGCATAAACCACAACTTGTGTCATGGAAAAAGTAATTGTTGAATGTCTAGAATAGCACTTGCTGTATTAGTAAATGGAAATTCTATCTGCCAATGAAACAGCATTAAAACAAGACCCCCAGTCTGCGGTCTAGAGAGAGAGGTGATCCACTACAGACTGTACAATTCACAGTATGTTTGTCCAACGTATGCACCAGAGAAATTTACACAAAACTTCAACATCCAGGACTGCCAGAGTAGCATCTTTCATTAAACTCACTGTACAAAAACAAGTTAATAAAAGCAGAAGTCTCTCAAGAGAAAAAACAGGCTCCGCCAAGAGACTGAAAGCAAGGACCAGAGGGGGAAAGAATGGTGGGACTCTACCCAAGCCCTGCCAAGACGCCAGAATAAAGGGCTGTTTCCTGCTAAAACAATCTACGTTTGCCAGACTTTATTGTTAGAACTCCATTATGGAAATGAATAGGACCCGTTCACGCCTCAAAGATCCTTCATTTCTGTCTACAATGGGGGCTCTCTCCTGTGCAGCTACAACAGTGGCCAAAATTCACTAGAGACAAGGCATTAAGCAAGGCAGATCAGGAGAAGGGTCTCTATGACTGGAAGGTCTAATAAATCTGTGTGGAAATCTGAGTTCTCTCAAACCCAGTGAAGACCCAAGAAATGTATATTCTCACTGCATACTAACTTCCTTTCAGCTCTGAAAATGATACACAAGCTAATGGTTTCATTCTGGCATAGAGAACACTTCCAATTCTTTATCTGAAAGATAAGCCAGTTTCCCTAAAGGATTAAACATAAGTTATTTAGTGATTAAAATAAAAACAAATGACTGGTTAGGAAAGAATTCCATTCCCACCTGGATAGGGGACACTAGAGGTTTAGTCCAAAGGCTGGAACATGTTGCTAAATCCAGCTGGCTTCAGGAGCAGTCAGGTAACGAAATAACTTTTAGCATCTCTGCCCAACAACAATAGTCAAAAAGGGTTAAAATTCAGGAAAACAGGAATTTAAAAAAAAGTTACCAATTTCTACACATGAATCTACATAGAGGCTACTTGTATTTCAAAAGCATTTCTCAAGTCACTTAGATCTTTCCTAAAGGTCCTGTAGATTATAACACACTGAACAACCCCATACTGGACACCAGGAAACAGCATGGGTCTTTGCTGTCTAACAGGTATCTGCATTTCCAGCTTTTTTTCTGAGTCAAAAGCACTTTGCTACTTCCAAACTTCGTGCTCTCTGGAAGAAAAAGATGCTACACTGGGGACTGTCACAATCATAAATCCAAGGCAGGCACTTAAAAAACTCTCTGCAAATCCATCAATCTCGGTACAGGACTGCCTGGACAGACGTTCTGAAGTTGACCTGCTGAAGTAACCTGTGTATGTGTGCAGCTTGTTACACGTATCTGGGGACTCATTTCATTAATGGTTAACAAAGTGACCCTTACGTGACAGCAACAAATTCAAGATGGGAACATGGATGCTTTTAAATTGTTTGCATTTCATTCATAATACACCTGAATGATACTAAAAATTGAGCTCTCTCTCCCACTATAGTTTTAACTACAATCTTTGAAATCCTTAAGGATTAAGGCCTGGTAATTTCAGTTACTTCCTTTCTCCAGAACCCATATGGTAACTATAGCTAAAAATTTTAAATTTGCAGTCTGGAGAAAAGCATTTTAAAGGTCTCCTCCAAAACAACCCTTCAATTTTTATCTAACTGCCTTTTTCACAGCCACCTTCATTAAAAAATAGGAAACATGACCAGTCATTAACATGCTAGCACAGTAACAATGGAGTGATCAGGTAGCCTGAATACAGAAAGAACAATACTTCCTCAAAAAATGAATCCAATTTCATCAGAGCCAACCAGTCTGAAGATCTCTTCTTAAAGTACTGAGAATACTAGCCAGAATCACTGAGGTTCACAGAGGCCTAGCAAAGGATCAGAAGACCAAAAAAGGACAAATGTCACTCCTGTCTCCAAATATACAGGAAAATAGGAGCAGTCTGGGAGGTAGTCTGCTTAGCATCAATTCTCAGTGAACAAAACCCATCTTTTGCAATTCCCTAGAAGATAACTAGAGGAAAACAACAGCAAGCATGGATTTGTTAAGAGCAAAGCATGCCAGATTAGTCTAACTTTGGCCTCGAGACCCACTAGGCTGTCACAGTACAGGAAGACACAGTAAATGCGTCTTGATTTTAGCACCCCCTTTGGTCACAAACTGTAAAGCAAGCTAGAGAAACTACCTACAGGGATTTATCCTGTGGCATTTTTTTTCCAGATATTAACTCAGGTAAAGAAACAGGAACATTCCTAAGTGAGCTACTAAGATTATCAACATGTTGGCTAAGATTCCTTGCATTTGAAGGTCTTGTACTTGCAGTGGTCCTGACTAAACATTCACCAGAGATGTCTTCTGTGCAGCACTCACCACGAGGTAGAAGCAGCATTCTTGGGGCTGTGGGACTCAAACCAATCTTCTCTTTGTACAACCTGAACAGTGCCTGCTAGAGTCACTGTCCCGAGTTTCATTACAGCAAACCCAACTCTGAGTGCCAGAAAAAAAACAATCAAATTCTGGCACCAGAGAGGAAAGGGAATTATTTTGTGTTAAAAAAATACCAACTCTTGTGGCTGGAAGATGCGGTTCTGCATCACATAAAGCTAAAAGAGAATCCATGTCCCAATGCATCACTCCTGTGAAAGCTGACAAGAGATGAAGGTTGTGGGACATCAAAACGTACAGCTTAGCAACAACAATACAGCCATTGTAACAGATCACATGTGAAGGCCAGGGAAGGCTTACCTATCAAAGAGGGAAGACCAGGGTAGGAGAAAAGGCAGCAAAATGAGAGGATTATGTTTTCTTTAAAAGATGCTATCAGGAAGAAAAGCAATATAGATATTAGATTATTCTTACAATAACTGTAACAGTGATAACTACTTTGCTACTAGAAAAGAAAAATGGTGCCAAAGTCTCCTGTCTCCTCCTTGAAGGCAAGTAACATCTAAAAGCAGGCCTCCAGCTGGGAGCCTGGAAAGCCATCTAGTGATGTATGACACTCTATAATCAAAAGCAATAAGTCATCATTCTTCTGCTTCACTGGGGTAACAGTGAAGGTAGGTGGTAAACTACCTTCTGGTATGTCTCAAACATACTGTGCAGCAGGAGCTATGTAGATCAGAGAGTCTGAAGAGGGTATGTGCAATGCTAACTAGGCTCCTCTCTGAACAAATTAGAAGTCCGTTATGGGGTATAGAGGAGAAAAAGAGATACCCTGTCCAAGAGCTTGAGTTCACACCAATACAGAACTGCTCCACAGTTACTCACTGGCATTTGTAGTACTGCTGATAGGTAAGATTTTCTTCCCTAATCACCTAAGCACAAACAGCCCCTTCTCTTTACTTCATTCACTTCGATTTCCCCCCCCCATCAGCAGCTGTTACAGTTAGGAATGAAGGTCTGAATTGGAGGAAAAAAAAGCCTACACAGGCTGGGATTCGACCACTGGCCACTTCTGATCTTAAATGATTTGGCTTTGCAACAATGAGACTACAGAGAGATTATCAGTTGAAGATACTGATGGAACAGCTAACCCATGAAATTTGCTGACACAACGTGAGGCCTGATTTAGTAAGATTTAAGATATAACTGAACACTTACATTGATAGCCACAACTTCTAGAGCTTTGCTGACAGGACTAAACCTAATTCATATTTTATCAGGTCGTAGACCAACAGCTGACTGACTCACCTTAGATTAAATTTTCCTACTGACAGGTTATGCCATAGGTGGATTTCTCAGAATTTTATCAGTAACTCCCTGGAGTACCTGTTAGTTGCCATTTTTAAGAGTGTGTTACCAAAGGAACAGACTTGATGAAATGACTTTCTATAACCCTGGCTTAGAGACCACTGAAGAACAGTAAATCAAGGAATTTGAAAATAAGCTCTTAAAAGTCAAGATACCCAAAACATAATTAATCTCTCCAACAAAATACTACTTTCTTCTTAACCACATGTCTATATATTCTAGTTGTGCCCTAGAAATATGTATAAGAATTATAAAGGAACTTTTCCACAGCATGATAAATCCAGCATAACGATGAACTATGCACTACAGTGAAACAAAGCTGAAACCACAGAAATTACATCTTCTAATAACGACTGCATTATCAAACACTTAAACATCAAAACTATAAGGGAACCAGTAGATATATACTGCTCAAGCTTGAAGACAAACACATTTCCAGCTTGAAATTTGAATATTTCTCATTAGCACACAGCAAATACATGATCTGCTCCAAGCTGCCTGCCATAAGTAGCTGAACTACTCTGAAGTCCGGTCTGGCAACAGGAACAGCATAAATTAGGAAGACAGCTTTTTTTCTTCAATTCTTTTGAAGAAGCACTGAAGTACCACTTCAATTCCAGTGCAGTTCTTTTCAGATAGACCTAAGAGGGCACTTACAGTGAGAGAGGAAAGTGACAGAAGCTCACAGCGTATTGGACTTGCAAATTTAAAATCAGAGAAACAACTTAAATTACTACTGTTATCTGGGGGTGGGCAGTATGAAGTTACATAACCAGGACTAACTTTGGGCTTCTTGTTTTTTAAATTAAAACATTTAAAGAGTAATGGGAAGTACTTTCTTAGAGCTATCACATCTAAAGGACATCAGGTAACAGTAACCAGGTGACAAAGCACCTGATGAGTAATCTTGACCTGCAACTCAGAGGTGGTGAGGAAGTTCATGTCAGAGTGAGTATTATGATATAATAGAGCCAAGTTCCCTCAGAGCAGATTTCTATATTACACAAGATAAACCAGAACCCTTTGCTAGAGGAATGAAGGCAGGGGAGGGTGGGTACCTGCTAGGATATTGAACAGATCCCAAAGAGCCACCATGAGTAGCTGGAAGAATAAGCATATACAAACCCTCTCAATATTTTTCAAGGAACTTTGTAGTTCTTTTCTAAAAATAAAGAGTGGTTTGAGGCATCTTTGCAAGATCTGCATGTTGTTTGCTTTGACAAACATATTACAGGGACAGTGTAACTGTTCAGATTTGAAGTCTTAAAAACCTAGCAAGACTTAGATACACATAAGTGAAATGCAATCACAACACCTGAAGGAATGGAAACACCCAACAAGCTCATTGAGTATGCCATGACAAGACTTCTTAAGTCTTCTATATGGTAAAAATTCAAGGTAGTCTTATACACATATGAATTCTGAAACAAAAAAATATAAGCAGAAACCTTACCTCTGCCTTACAGTAACACCTAGTAGGAAGCAGACAGTTACTAAGTAAAATATCGGTTATGAATGTTTCATAAAGGGATAACAGGTTCTCCCTCTTTCCCTCTCACTCTGCCTCCTCAACAGAAAGGGCAGAATCGAGGTAATTTGCATGCTATTAGCTATCCTGACAACTGAGATATGCCTTCATTTCTTAAGTTTAACCTTAAGAATCCTAGTTCTGAAGTAACACAAGTATTTCTGAAACTTGTAGTTTACCCATACTCCCCACTACATACATCAACTTTTTGTGTATTAGCGTATGTTTTAGCTTGAAATTCTCAGAATAACAGCTCCGTGGTTGAGGGTAACAGAGTTCAGTTGCTGCAAGGTCACAGACAGCACAGATAACGCCAAGAAACCGAAAGCCATCTTTCATCTTCTACATACCCTATTTCTGCTCACAAGCAACTGACACCCATTCTGGATAAAGTGTTCCATTATAGAAACATCGCATACCGTTCAGGATTTGGATGATATACAAACGCGAGCATGATTTTCATGAAAAAGCCAGTTGTCCAGCTAAGGGAAACAAACATTCACTAAAATGATACAACATTAGTACTACTGTTATCAGATTGTTTTAATAAATAATTCTTTGACTCATTTTAAAAAACAAGACTACAAGCTACATAAAAATTTAGATTGGTGAGGCAAATAATTTAAAGACAGAAAACTTTATGAAGGAGGTTGCGTACAACCACATGCTCACCAAATATATTCCTACCTGACTTGGCCGACTGCTTAGGGTATCTTCCCAAGTGCAATCAATTGCTCCTCTATTTCAATTTTGTAACAGAATTTGGAGGGGGGGGGGGGGGGGGGGGAAATGCAAATTCCTGTTCCTTATGGTGACAATGAAAATCCCAAATGTGTGAAGCAAATTTAACCGCTACCACACCCCACCGAAGCTGTGTAAATACCAAGGCAGAGGGCTGACATACATCCTCTAACTAATGTTCAGACACCTATGCAGGTTTGCTTTTTTTTCTCTTGGAGAATACAGAAGCTTGTAGCCTGTAGCTGCATTTAAAATCGGAAGATAATGCTCTAGGGAACAAAACTAAAGACGAAGGCTGAACAACCTCCACTGGTACCTCAGCACTCGAACGACCACCAAGACACGGACCAGCCGCTGAAACCCCCCCTCACACACCCCTCGCTTGCTGGCTCAGGCCTCCCTCCCTCCCGCGCCCCTAAACCCCGTGTGCCCCGTCGAGCCAAAGCCCCTACGGCTGAGAAACAACCAGCTGGAAAGCGGGACCGAGAGACCGGCTGCCTGAGGGGCGGCGAGAACCCACAGCACCCGGCCCGGCCCGGCCCGGCCCGCCCGCCTTTCTCCTCCCGCCGCCTCACCGCGCATGCGCGGCGCCGGCCCAGCCACCCGGATGGGCGGGTTGACGGTTGGGCCGGTCCAACCGGAGAGACCGGGAGGGGACCCCGCGTCGCCGGCCGGTTACCTGGCCGAGGGTCCCGCGGTGCAAAGCCCGGATCAGGCCGCTCGGTGTCGCCATGGCAAAGGCGGGAAGGGGCTGGGTGGGTAGGGGGGGTGTGAGGGGGAAGGGAAGCAGGGCAGAAGCCCGGAAGGATCAGCGCATGCGCTCAGCAGTAGTGTCGCCCCCCCCCCCCCCCCCGGTCCGGAGTGCGCATGCGCAGTCGCGCAGTGGCAGCCGGTTGCAGCGCGGGCGGGTCCTGTCAGCGCGGCCTTGTGCAAACGCCAGCGCTTCACCTTTTTTTTTTCTTTTTTTTCCACGGGTCCTGCCTCATGTGGAGGTTGCCCTTGAAATTGCCCTTCTCAGCAGTGTTTCCCCCCCCCGCCCCTGTGTAACCTCCGAGGTCTCCCCGACCCCTGTTCCCCTCAGGCCGCCTGACTCCGCTCCCAGCAGTGTTTCCACTCAGAGGTCCACAGCCAGGCCCCTGCTTGAAGATTCCCGCTTCTGCCTGTCTCATTCCTCTTTGCTCGCCAAACCAAAGCCAATCCCCACAGAAAACCCTGAAGAGCTGCTCTCTGCCCTGAATCGGCTGCGGTTCATCCCGAATGCCGAGGCTGAAACAGCTCTTGTCATCTCTCACCCCTGATGCGGTGCGTCCCTGAGTCTGGCCTCTGGTGCACCAGGTAACAGAACCAAAACAAGTAACACTGAAGTTCTGAATGAGGTTTAACGTGCTCCTGAAGACCTTGTACACAAACCCTGTGTGCCGGCTCTTTTGGGAAGCGTGCCAGGTTTCTCCCCAGTTAATTTCTACCCAGTTCAATTCCCAGGCTGGGAAGCCACAACGTTGCTTTTTACCAGTGTTCAGGGGAGGTGAACTGTGGCTCAACTGCAGGGCTGGAAACACCTGCGGCAGTGACTGTGGGAACCTGCCTCTGCAGGATTTGGGGAAACAAACCAGGAATCGAGAAAGCAGGTGTACTTGTAGGTCTGTGATCAGTGGCACTACGCATTGTACGGGTGATCATTTCCAGTAGCCAACTCAGTACTGAGCAAGGTTAGTCACTGAGGATATTACCATAGAATGTTCCTAACTAAAATCCTGAAGTAATTTTAATACCTAAAGCCACTGTAAGTTTACATAATTGTTTGTTTATTTTCAGTTTGATGCATTGGTTAATAACAATTTTCAAATTTTAAAACTGTGTATGTACAGTGCTTAGTACATTGGAGCCTAATCTTCATTTAGTTCCCCAGACTCTACTATAATACAAATTGTAAAAAATGTACTTTGCACAGTCAATAAGAACTTTAACTTGAACCTAGAAATTGTACATATAATTTTTTCATCATTTGCATCAACACTATAGATAATTGTTTATAATTTGAGCTGAAAACCTCTATGATGTGCACTGTTCATGTTTGTCTGACATTTTTATTCAGTGTTATGTTTCAGCAAAAATGTGTCAGCTGTTTTTGAGAACTAGGCAAAAATCACACGAAGCTGGTTGAATTGTAGGAGACGTCAGGGAAGAAGCAGAAAAATGGAGAAGTCCAGGTGATATTTTTTGAGATTTTCTGGTCCTAAGGCCAAAAATATTAGACAAGAGCCTGTGACTGCTCTGCTAATGTGAGACTGAAGACGTGCTTTGAGTGGAGCATCAGGTGACAACCCTGATGGTGGGAGGAATGCACAGATGCCTTAGCCTCTTCTCACAACTAGAACTGTTCTCCATTGGAGACTAATTGGGGCAGGTGGAGCTGTCTTAAACTAACACGGTGAAGAGAGGTATGCTGAAGAGGCAAATGGAATATAAATTCAGCTTCAAAAATTGTAAAGAAGGTTGAGATAACGTGATAAGGAAATGTTAAGACAATTTTTCAGTTGTAAAGAATTTAAAACCAAATTCTTTTCCAGTATGTAATTACCAAGGAGAAAGCTTTCAGCATCTACTAAATATAAATATTACAATGTCATTGTAAATCAGTAAGTCAGACATTGGTTTGAGGCAAAATGATGAAGAATAAAGCTACGTGGGATTCAGTAATAAAAGACTAAAGAATGAAGGTATAGTTAATACTACTTAAAAAGTATTAGGGTTAATTTTCAAGGTTATTAGAATTTGAGTTAATAAATGGAAGAGTAAAAGGTGATACCTTTTAGACTTTTGTCTGTATCACAGAGCATTCAAATTAAACATACCAGAGAAGCACACATTAAATGACTAAGGGCTGATTAGCTGACACCTCTCCAAAAGTACTTGTTAAATTTGAATTGGGAGACTTCTAGCAGAGTTCTGTGATGACCCGTGCTTTGCCCTACTCAATACTGTTACCGGTTATCTGGAAATAGATAGTGAATAATTTATGTTGAAATGTGCCCTTGACACAAATATTGAAAGACTTGTAAATAATGCTATAAACATGGTGATCACTCGGACCATTCAGATAATAGAAGCGTATTAAAACAAAGCATGTTTTAAAATCAAATTGAAACCAAAGTTAAAACTTGAATTAAAATTGTTTGGTTTTTTTCTTTAACCAGAACCGAGCCTGAGTTATTACTTTGAAGTCTTTGTTGAGCCCAAACTCAAGCTGAACAAAAAGAAAAAATTCAATACAATATTTATGATAGCTCTTTAACACAAGACGAGCCCACTACTATGACAGAAATCTAGTAGGGGCAGAAGAATAAGCGCGGGATATTCTTGGTGCAGGCAGAGGGAGAGTGGTGTGAATGTGAAAGGCAAGTGAGAAGAGGAGGAGGTTGGCTTGAGAATCCCAGAGAAGACAAGACAGCTTGCATCCTGAGAGATGGGCAAGTTAGGGGAGGAGAAAGATTCACTGCTCACATTTATTGCCCTCTGAAATCTCCCACTGCTGCCGAAAACTCTTCTGACCTTTCTCATGTATGATTCCTTTACAATTTTCCCCTCCCATATTACCCCAATACACGTTGTGAATCCATTCAAGACTGTTTAGATGTGCAGAATCTGCTACTGAGCCCAAATTAGGAAAATACCACTAATCGCTGAGCATGAACCAGAACTCAGTCAAAATATCACTAGTGCAATTCTCTGGGTTTAATACTGCCAAACTGACCGTTGACTTACTTAGAAACAAGAGTTCTAGACCGTGTCTTTCAGATGAGTGTGTGTCTCCTGGGACATGGTGATTCTGCAAAAGATCTAGAGTTTGTGTTGGACAAGCAACTCTATTTGCTAGTGCAGTCCTGTTGCTGAAATAGTCAATTAAGTGATTTTTTAGTACTGGGGTACCAGTCAGAAAATACTAAGTCCACTTTGGGTTTCTGTGCTTAAAAGAGGTATTGAAAAATCAAGGAAAAACTATAGACAATAGCCATAAAATAATTTAAGAGAAGACTTAGGCATATGCTCAAATAACTGATTAGTTAAAATGCAGGATAGTGCTAGGAGCAGAACAGAAAGTCTGTGATTCTTTTTTCCAGGTAGAAAGACCTCTGTAGTTGGGCTAAAACCCACAAAACTTCTATTTGCATGAAGCCTTGAAGAGGCAGTGCTTTACACAGGACCCAGCCTTGGTTGTTGCACAATGTGAAGGGGTCCTGGGAATTAGTTAGGGATGTGTAGAGAGTTTTTATGCACAGCCTGTTCATCTTATTTAACATAGGAACTGGAAGTTGGTTGGTTGTTGGCAGCAGATTGTGAAAAGGAAGAATGGTTAAAGAAGCTGAATAAATTTTGAAAGCCTGGCTTTATTCCTTGCCACTGCCAAAAATCACATGTACTAAAATATTTTGCATTCCTCACCTGCAAAATTAGCAGAAATCCTGTGCACTCTTAGCTAAAAGCTATTGTTTTGTTACTGTGCTTCTAATATACCATATGCTAAAAACATGAAACAGCCTAAAATATTAGAACCTATGTCTGTTAATTTAACATGTAAGATTTATGTTTTATGCGTAATGTGTTTGTGCTTTAGCTCCCATCTTTAAAATAGAGTAAGAGTAACAGCTATTCAAGTCAGCATTGTCAAAATAATTTCACTAATACTCTTGAACCATTCACGTTCTCTGATAAAAGTAACAAAGGACAATGTAGAAGGAAATTAGTAATTTTCTACTCAATTGAGGGATTATGACAGAAAGTCCTATAGTAAGAAAATTTTAGGACACCATTTTGAATAAAAAATATTTTAAAAAAATTAACACTAATCAATGAAGCAAGACCTTTGCAAAAAATAGTATGCTATCATATAGCTAGAGACAGTATCATAATATTTATGCAGAAGAGAGGGAAATAAATTAAAATCACATCACAGAGTTGATGGTGTCATTTCTCAATGTCTGAGTCTTTGATCGTGTTTTTTAATGTAGCTTGGGGGAGGGGTAATTCTAATTACAGTTTTTATTGTTTGCCTCAGTATTGCTCAGGTACCGTCTAAAATAGGATCCCTTTGTGCTATGCATTGCTCAAGCACGCACCAGGTGACAGCCCCTGCTCCAAATAGCTCATAGTCTGAACACACAAAATGGACACAGATCAAAGAGTGCATGACACACGACGTGATAAATGAATTTGCAGAAATCTCCATGTAAATATTGTGACTCCCATTGTTTTTTAAGTGAAGGATATCATTAGCAAGGTACTACCTGAATGAAAGAGCAAGGAAGGGGGATTTAGGCAAACTAGAGCAGGCAGAGAGGGGACACCAGGTAGGGTGGGATCGGAAGAACAGAGTAAGAGAAGTTGGAACAGGCAACCAGAAAGCACAGGAAAGAGTCCAGTCAAACCCTTCACATTGTCATGCATAAAGAACTTCACTTGAGACGTGCAAGTTGGCACAGTTTAAAAGCACATCTTTGAAATTCTTGAGAGCCTAGAGGTTAGCAGCAAGACTGGCTGAAGAGGGTGAATCAATTACTCTTACCTGTTTCATTTTACATTTTACACACGCTATGGAAGAATCTTTGACCATTTTTATACATCTGTCTGTTCAGTGAAGCTGTGGCAGGGTAGTCATTTGAAAGTGCTGAAGATCTGGCAGAAAACATGAAGTGTTGTATTATCTTTTGTATGCTGAAACTGTTGATGCTATCGTAGCATTGCAGAGACCTGTATCCTGTGAAGTTCAGGGAAAAACACTGTACTGGTAGCCACTGAGAAATAAAAACACCTAGAATCTTCTGAAATCTGTAAACCTTTTCTCCCTATAATATGTTGGGGAAAAAGAAATCTTTCTGACATGTTCTTTTGTATTATCATCAGTTATGGTGACTGTGTTCTTTACATTCATTTTGAATCTGTGTTTCCTGTCATGAGCAGATTAAAAACAGAAGAGAGTGGAGTGAAAGTTTTCTATTGCAAACATCTGTGTCTGAAAAAGGATTGTATTTCCATGTCCTGGAACATCAAGGGGAAAAGCTTGCCCTCCCCAGACACACACCTTTGGTTTGCAGCAATAAGGAGTTTATAGACAAGGTTGCTTTACTATAGTAAATAGAAAACCCAATTCTGCTATTATTTCCGGTGGTTAATCCAGCTTGGGTGTCTGAGGAGACCTTCGATCATTGTTCCCAGCAGAGAGCTCTCTTATTCTATATCTCTAAAATGCTTAACATATTTTTGGGTGTAACATAAGCATTGCTTTTAGTAACTCCTCTCTTTTTTATCTGAAATTCAATTCTATATGCAAATATTGCTGTCCAGATAAGTGTTCTTAGGGACTGCCAGTAGAAATGGTGAATGGACATACTTACCCTCTATAAGTTAAATGAAATCCACAGACAGAAAAAAATGGCTATGTCAATGGACTTCACAAAGAAAAAATTAGTGCTGACGTGTCATCCATATCTGTCTGCTATTAAAGAACACAAGACTGGAAAAGGAGAGAAAAGATGTGGTAAAAAGCACTGGGGGCCAGATATACAGTACTTTCTCATGCTTTCTGGTATTCTTTCAGGAAGTTAGCCCTGGAAAGAGGGAAATTTATTGCTTTAGATGCTGCCCTGAGACCTTCCTATCTCCTACATAGATGCCCTCCTTTTAAAACTTCAATATACTAATATGCATCAGTGCAAATACCACCCAGAAAATATTTCACTAGATTCATGTACTCCCTCACCCCCTTGTACCCAAAGATCTGTTAAATTGTATGCAAAACTGGAACAAATCTGGGAAAGAGTTTGATAAAATCATGGTCTGGACTGGTTCTTCAGTCATAATCATCTTGGGCACTGAGGAGGCTTTTGCTGGTATGCAGCAGCAATTCTTCCTTTTTCTGAAATGAAAGCATGTCTTCAAGTAACAGTTCATGGACTAGAGTTTTACTTTGGGCAACATTATTAGTGAGGATGGTCTTCTCTCTCCTAATCATTCCCCCCATCTGCCAAACCTCCTTTGGGTATACTCAACTGATGGTGGTATTTCCATACCTGTGAACATTTCAAGACTGCAAATATTATTACTAGAATTAATAGAAAAATGAAGAAAACCTAAAAGTTTTAAACAAGCTTGGCAAAGTTAAGAAATTGTCTATTATGAAAAATCTCATATAAGCAAACAGATTTTGAAAATTTAGGAACAGGTAGGAATTCTCACGGTCTGAACCTCTGCTTTGTAATTCTGGTTGGTCAGTTTAGTAAGAGAACCTCACAGCTGCCTTTTTACAATGGTAATTAGCATGACACCTCTCTCACTTTCTCTAGAGGATATATTACAGTGTGAACATTTGCCTGTGACTTATGTGTCTGTCCAAGGTTCTCAGAAGAGAGTCTACAAAGAATAATGAAGTGAATCCCTCAACCTGCTTATTGGAATAAGGATCTTAAAGATGTGAGAGTAGGGTACAGAGAGATCTGCTTGCCTAATTCACATTTAAATCAAGGGTCATTAGGCACCAGACACTTTTGAAAAGTCATTGATGTAAAACCTATGATTTATTTTTATAAATTGTTCCATTCCTAAAAAATATGCCCTATTTCCAATCTAAATTAGTCTAATTTCACTTTCCAATCTTAGTTTGTATAACCTCATTGCCTTTTAAGCTGCAACACGTCTTACTTTCAGAAATCTCACCTCTTATAATCAAAGTTTGGTTGGTTTTTTTTTTCCTTAAAGAAATGGCATGGACTGCTTTTTTTCAAAACTGTCATAAAATAGGCTTTACACATTTTAAATTACAATTGTGGCTTCTTAATCTTTTCAGCTTTTCCAAGCCTTTCTGTTCAGGGTAAGCACCAAAATGTGCCTCAATACTGTTGCTATTCTCAATATCATTTGTCTGCTTCTACTCAGCCATCTGCTAAAAAAAAAAAAGAAGTGTTGCTAAGAAAGTTTGCAGATGATGCACAGATTGATAGAACAATAAATAACATTTATATATCTGAGAATAGTGTTAGCTGCTACACTGCACTGAGAGCTTGCATTCTTTCTATCATCTGATCTCTGTCTACCAATTTCAGTGTCAGTGGTTTCCACAGTCCCCCAACTTGTAAGAGTGACACAGGTTTTTTGTTTCCAGGTGTGTGACCTTCCCCATTTACGTGTGTTCAGACACATTGCTTGAATGTGTTCCCCTTCCTACCAAAGAACCCAGCTGTATGTAACTGGCTCTTTTGCGATCCTGTTTATCATTCCACCAAGCTGTGCATCATCTGCAAACTTTACTAGCAGTGCTTTCCTATTTTCTTCTATGTACTTAATAAAAATACTAATTGCTAAAATGAGATCAGGGGCTTAACACCTGTTGAACTGGTAATAATTTAACATCCATTTAATGTACAGTTCAATATACGCTTCACTGATTGTTTTATGTTAATTTAAAAAATAAGACTGTCACAAAGTACCAAACTAAACACGTTACAAAAATGTAGATATGGCACGGCCAAGTGTATTTCTAGATACCAGAAAGACTGAAGTACATAAAATGCAGAGTTGTTATAATTACCTCTAAAAAATCACTCACGTGAGTTAATGTAATATTAAATAACACTCCCAGATAAAGGTTTTCAATGTTAATTTTTTATTTTACCATTTATATGCATGTTCATGGCTATGCTCTGACTATTGTGTTCCCATCTGGGGAATGCGGAACACCGATGGTTTATGGGATACTTTGGGTTTGCAGCTGCTTTGTTTCACCAGAGCAATGAAAAGTTGCTGAAATAGACTCTAGCACCCTTTGCTTTCTGCACTCCAAATCCCTGCTGTTTTGTCACCTCCCACCATTAATTATTCTTCAAACGCAACCCCGTCCTTTGCATTCCCTTAGCCTGGCATTATCCTCTGAATGTATGAAATTCCCCAGGCTTACATCATCCCGCTCCCCTTGTCTGCCAAACTGGCACTTAATTCAGGCAGAGTCACTGGCTGCCCAGAGCATCAGGTTGGTTGGGGGTGACGGCAAAACCTCCCCGCTCTGCCGCTTTGCTTTTCTTATGCCCCAGACTGGGAGAGCCAGGCCGACTGCCGCCGCTGAGGGAGCGAGGGCATTGCGTGGGCACCGGCCCTGGCTGGGCTGGGCAGGAGAGCGGCACGGCCGAGCAGCATCGGTCCGCGTCTCCAGCTCTTCTGGCCTCTTGGTGATGGCGGCAGCGACTGATCGGCTCTTCGTGACTTTTCCCGGAGCTCTCTGCCTCAGCTCCTCACCTTTCTTTCCTCCATCTCATGGCAGAAGTGACCCTGCCCCTTCTCCTCCGGGCACTGAAATACGATTTTGCCCACACTGCTTACGAGCCTGGAGCCAGCTGTCTCCACATGTCCGCTTTCGTCTCCGTCACTCCTCCAGGGAGGGTGCTCCTGGCTTCCCCTTCAGTGCAGAAAACGAGCACGCTGCCTCCCACCTCCCTCTCAGCTTGTCTATAAAGAGGAGCTGGCACAATAGGTGCTTTCCTCCCAGATGCTTAGTATGAATGGCCGTACTTGCTGTTATTTTTTGTAACTAAAAGTTGTTTTGTTGTTGTTGTTGTTTTTTCCCCCATGCAGAATTGTTCCCTTTTGGACTGGCCACCATCATCCATTGTTCTCCATGAAACAGAAACTGCCGTCACCCTCGGGGGAGATGGTGGCTGCCTATACTGTGAGGCATCATAAAACACAGACCCCGTTGGGAACAATGGGGAAAAGCCTTCTCAACGTGGCCACCAGCAGAGGCCCCGCCACCGCTCTCAGCCCGTCCGGAGCACGGGGGAGCGGAGCCACGTTGAGGGGAGGCGGTGGTCCACCGAGCAGCCTCTGGGCCCTGCCCGAGGGGAAAACAAGATTACGTGCAACAGGAAAACTACCCAAACAAAACCAGCTTAATTACAAGAAGGAAGTGAAATAAAGTCTTCGTGCAGGGTTACAGTGAGTTCCACTTACGTGGGAGCTAGCAGAGCTTTTAGCCAGTTTTGTAGGGGAGGTTGAAGTCCTTTTTGCTGCTCTCCCCCGTTGATGCCTTGACTTCCCCTCAAATACTAAGAGACCAAAATCGTTATTTGACAGCTTTAATGGGAAGCAATTTTTGTCACAGAATAATAAGCGTTTCGTCTATGAAGATGTGATATTTTTCCACCCTCCGTTTTCACTGGGCAGCCTCCTACCTCATACACTCTTGAGTCGCTGGAGTCTGTGTTCTTTTTACCAAGATAGGAGACAAAAAGAGATCTAATAATGGGTGGTCCATTTTTTTAAATGCCCGATTTTTAATCTCTAAGCAAATTAATATATTCAAATACATCTTTGAAATTACTGAAAAATTTGTTTTGCAATCCAACCACACATATTGTACTGTTAAGGAGAGTACACTGTGTTTTTCATACAGACTAAAGAATAATCAGTAAAGCATGCCTGAGTTTGAAGATTCTGCTCTGACTCTAGAGTCTTTAATTGCCTCTAAAACACTCATTCAGTGATAGAAAATACTTTAAAGGATGATGAAATTTAAGGGCATACATCATCAATAATTTTGCGCAAGCCATACTGTAGGAATGCTGTGATTATTTTCGAAAACAAGCATTGTAATTCAAGGAAATAAATGGGCAAGATCTTAATAGGAATTCAAACCATTCAGGTAATTTAAATCGCAATTAGCATACTCACCCAAGTCAAACTGTCATCTGTTAAAATCCCACGTACACAAGGCTCCAGATCTCCATACTTTTACATTTACAATTCTATGGGATGAACAGTCACTTGCTGCCATTATTCTTCATAGCAGGAAATTTCCTCTTCAGCAGAAGTCTTAACCCTGCCACAGAGCGCCACTAAAAGCCTTTATAATCTTGCCTACGGCCATTTCAGTGGCTTTGTACTTAAATTGATAAAGTTGATCTTTAAAGATGCAGTATATGTTCTCTCCTCTTCAGAGTAGGGACTGTAATTAACTTTGGAAGTAGTGATTCATCTAGAACGATGAAGCTGCATTCTCAACTGAGACACTGAGTTACTGGTATTATGCACCTAATAATGGGAGTTTGGGAGCTGAGAGGCAGCTTTTTGGTTTCGAATCATCCATACATCCCACTCAGGGTGCTAGGTGTGCTCACTGCCTTCCACGCTGGCTAAAAGAGGGAACACCCTGTGTTTAGTAATAGCAAACAATGGAGGCTACTGCCCAAAGTAAACATTGAATGCAGGGTCAGAGGATTGATCCGAGTGAATGAAACAGTGGAAAGCGAGAGGGAAACAGGCAGGGAGCAAGCCCAAAAATCATGGTACGAGAAATGAAGTGAATACACAATGGCCTTGAAAGCAAGCCAAAGGAAGGAGCTTTTTGAGCAAAGCCCTGACTGCAAGCAGATCTGGGATCATGAGCAAAGCAACGGATTCTTGTTCAATCTTACTATATTTCAAGAAGCGGGACTTTGTTTGTAGTAAAAAAGGATTACTTCAAAGAAATACCTGGCTCTTGTAATCAATTTCTCATTCTAATGGAAACAGCCTGCTATGTTGTGCGTACGGGCTAACTGCTCGGGCCACGATGGAGTTAGACAATGCAACCAGAGAGAGCAAACGATGAGGGAAAACAGGGAAGGAGGGCAGAGGGAGATTTTTAGAAAAAGACATGGCAAAATGGAAGAAAAAATGAAAACTTGCAGGAAATTAATCTAAGGCACAGAGAGAAAAAAGTATGTAGTCAGGACATATTCTTCAGGGTGATAGTCAGTCAGCTGGGAGATGCTAGTGGCTCTGGGGAAGAATAATCCCTAAAGTGTACCCATGTTTGAATTTCTGATAGAAAAGAAGACCCTGTCCCTCCCGTCCCATTGCCATTTCAGAAAAGCAGCCCTCTCAGGCAACCAGGCACCGCGATGGAGGGTTAAAACACACGAAGCTGCTGCCCATTTGGAACACACTCCGTCTCCTTTCACATCTGCAGAGCATTTAGCTGCTTGCATCTGGTTGTGTTTGCGCAAATATAATTCCATATTCACTAATAATTCCCGAGGCTAAAGGCCCCTCTCCTGTAACCTTGTTAATATTCTCACAAGGCCTGGTGTGAACGCCTCACAGCATTTGGATTAGAATTCAGTCTGGTGGGTTTTTTCCCCCCCCTGTCTCTTACTCTTTCTCTCTCTCGTACTTTTCTGGCCTCCAGTTTCCTGGCCACCCACATGACGAGACACTCTCCCTCCCGCTCTCTCCCCATTCTCAGTTTCAAGGAATTTCCTTTTGTCAAAGGCAAAGTGTGATTGACATATTTTCCCCCTCTTAAGTGCAGTCTTCTTAAAACTTGATTTAACTATGTCCTTATGGGGCTCGTATAATCATTACCTAGGTGAGAAAGAGACCCCCTGCTCCCTCTCTACCCTCCGATCTTGGGCTTCAAGGGCCAGACTGCTGGCTACTTAGCGCTTTTTACATGTTTTTTATTCACTTTTTAAAGATGTTTTTATTAATTTGGTGGTGAGGAGGAGTTCCAGATTGACAGCATTGGAAACTGAAGTCATTTGTTTGTCCACAAAACAGGTACCACCGAAGCAGCAGAACTGCCGGGCCCCTATCAACATGCCGTGGGGTCCCCTTTCAAAGCACATCACCCAGGCCAGAAAAATCACCTTCTCCTCCGGCCTTACTGGGGAGAAGGCAATCCAAATTTCTAATCGGTCCTCAACCCTGATGCTAAGACTGATAAAAACCTGAGCTGGAGCTCACCCTGACCATAGTGTCACAGGAGTCAGGGACGTAAGCATTTTGCTTGTTCACTTCTGGTCACTCCTTTCTTTAGCACGAGAAACGATGGTTTCCCGTCTTTCTCCAGCCTATTTTCCAGGTGACCTGCTTGGCATGGACCCTGGCCAAGTGCCCACCCCAGGCAGAGACCAAGGTGTGCCATGGTGGTGGGGACAAGGGGCTGAAGGAGAGCGGCCGTGCGGCTTGGGAAGGTGGATGGGCTGCTGGCAGAAGGAGAGGAAGGCGAGTCCCCAGGCTGATAGCTTGGAGTCTTTAATGATCCCCCGGTTAATTTGTATTGGGCACCCTGCTGTACTGCTCTGGTTTTATCCGTGTCATGTATATTGGGACAGGAAGGTAAAACTCTGCATTGTGATGGCTGTGGGTTGGCTGTGGGAATTCAGTTGAAGAGGTTGCTCAGACCGTGCTGAACATTTTCAATACAACATAGGAAGGACTATTAACAAGTTTTTGACTAAATATTTGCAAGATCCTAGCACACCTTTTAATCAATATGAGAGCAAAACAGAGTTTTGTTTTCTGTTTAACAGAAATAGTCCTGGAAACTGATTATTATAGGCAACGTATAAGGAAACATTTATAATTAAGTATGTTGAAAATTTATGCCACATCGTTATAATGCCTTGTTTTCAGTTGTGTATGAACTTTGCTACATTTGAAATAAACTAGGTGAAATTTCCCATGTCAGGGATTAATCTCTGTACCTTACATCCTTCTTCTCCCCTTTCTTTGAAAAAGGGAGGAAAAATAATTAATTGAATTTTCAGAAAAAAATCAGGGAGACTTTTTTCTCATGTACATGCTAAAAAAAAACCCTGAAAGGGATACCAGTAAGAATTAATAATCCCTACCTAATCTGGATGAAAGACTTGTCTTTTGATCAGCAGTTGGGGCGGAGGATCCCTCTGATGTCAGGAATGTATACTTGCCTATTTCCGTGAAAATTTTCCCACATTTACTCAAGTTATGAGCCTCAGAAAGTCCCGCTTCGCACAAAGACATTAGGAATGCATGTTCTCTGAGGGATATCTGCCCGTTCTCAAGCCCAGGTGTGGACGGCAACCTTCTCTCCCACTGGAGCAGTGGGGTACGTGGTGTGGTCGTGTGTCTCAGGGCACAGGAGATGAACGGTGTTGCTGCCTCCGCTGTGGTTTCAGTGCTTGTCTGACAGAGCATGGGAGAGGAGAAGGAACCTTTCTGACAAGACTGCAGAAGGTAGGGAGCTGGGACCAAAGTACTGGGAACAAAGACATTGGGACAAAGAGCTGCTGGGCTCAATATCCTGATGTTTTGAGGAAGGGTGGGGGGCTTACAGGTAGAACTGGAAACATGACGGGGGAGAGGCATGGACCTCAGATGCTTGTCTCCAGAAAGAGAACAGGAATTTCCACACATTGGAAATTCAAAAATTAAATATAACAGAATAAAAAACGCCAACCCAACTAGAAAATTAATGATTCAGGCTTCAGAGCAGAGTTTGGATGACGTGTAGTAAATAAGATATGACCCACCTATTGAACAATGAGTATAAAAGAAGACCTCAAATATACAGGATCTTCAACAGAGATCCAGTGGAAAATTGTTATGTGGTTATATAATTAAAGACGGTAAGGTAGCTCATAGATAGGGCTGAAATAAGGTCAGGCTTATTGCAGATGATCCTTAACATCCGAATGTTTGACTTTTTGCCATGTTGACAGTTTCTTAACTTACTGCTATTTATACAGTACATAGACCTGGTATAGCATATAGGCCAGGACCTACACTGCTGTAAAGTGAGTTAGATTCTGTATCTCATTAATGGCTTAAATTAATTAACAACTAGTTACCTTAGCTCTGGCTCCAAGCCACAAGGATTCAAAAGAATGCATCCTTTGCAAAGGCAGTTTCTGTGTATTCTGTAATGAGATGGGACCAAAAGGTAATGATATTAAAAAAATCCTTTCATTCTTGTCTTCCTTTCTTCACACAAACATGTGCAGCTGTGGCCCATATCTGCTGAAAATAGTCATCACCACAATATGGCAATGAATATTTTCAACTATTCTTTTAAGAAAGCTTTTATCTTTTCTTGGCCTCACAATGTCTCCAGGCAATCTATCTCCGGGCCTTTGTTTAGTGAAGTATTGTTTCAAGAAGCATAGCCCAGGGCTTTTTTTCCAGTATGTGCCTGGGAAGGAGGTAACTTGTAGTTGGCTTCAGCAGCTTATCAGATCACAGTCCTCAGCCTTGCTGCTGCCATGTGCCAGGACTGCCTCCCTTGCCACGAGGAGCCTATTCCCTGGCTTTGTGTGCATTTGGCTTGCAAGCTGGCCAGAAACTGGTGTCAGGTACCTGACTACAGATATTGGTAAAACACTGTATTTACACATTATGGGAATGTCCCAAATTCCATTGCTGCAGAATAAATGAGTTAATGAAGCTGTGAGTGAAATGCTTCGAGAAGGTGTTGCGAGAACTGTTGTTTCCAGCTCTGAGGCAGCTGTACATCACTGCAGTGTTTTACCCCTAGCTCAGGTTCTCACAGTTATTTCCATAACTGCAATTCTCAGAAGCTTTTAAAAATATATAAGCTATGACTTCTAGAGTGTGATTTATAGAAAGTTCTGGATGGGCCTGTGGGAAGCAGGGGCTCCGACTGCACAGCAGAACAGACTGTGCCCCCCGGACCAGCTCACGCCCCTCATGATCGATGTTCTGCCCTTTCCTCTGAGAGGTTTCTGTTGAATGCCTTTTGCCACGCGCTTTTGTGCACGTCACCTGTGAGACCAGTTCTCCACCCTTGTGTCCTGCTGGGCCACTCTTCTGTCTGACGTTTGGTGAAGCATGTCTCGCCTTCATACTAGCTCAGCCTCAGGACTGTGGTGTGATGTTCGGATGGTTTCTCAGGCTTGCAGGACTGCCTTGTAAACAACAGTGCTCTAGGTGAAAACACAGAAAGCAAATTCTGCGAGTTGTGAAGCAGCCTTGGCTTTCGGAATGACCCCAATTAGTGGGTGGGTGAAAGTGACCTGAAACCTGCTAGAATATTTGTATACTCTGGTTTTTTCTGAAGAAAATCCCCTCTGTTCTCTGTTGTCAAAAATTGGCAGTAATAATCTTTCTTTTTAAATTCAAAGAAGCAAACAAATAATCCTGTACCTTCCCTGCCAGACTGAAATATCTTTAGATCTTTTTTCTCTTTTAAATGAGTGTTTGGAGGGAGTGGGGGGAAGAAGGAGGAAAAGCAGTTTGAGTAAGTTGCCGATGGAGCGTCTCAGTGTATCAGGTGTTTTCCAGGCATTGTGTAAAACAACCCCTGCCTCAATGTGCTTACGGTCTCAAAGAACAGGGTACAGAAAATCTGGAACTGAAAATTGGGAATGGGATGAGGCTAGTAGCAAGCAGCATCATGGTCCTGGAAAATAGGGCTGGAGGGATCTATCACTGCCAGGGTCCAATTTGGAGAAAGCGGAACACAATCCAGACAGCATTTGAATCACTCCCTTGTCATCAAGCACCTGTGAAGGCCACGGGCAAAGTATGCCTCACCCCCTTTAATGGCCACACCAAATATGAAATGGCAGTCTGCTACTGCTGCTAGCAAATTGAGAAACAGGGACATTTCTGTCCCTTCATTCCCCCCTGCCCCAAGCAAATAGCAAGCATGAGGGACGACAGGCCTTTTGTTATTAAATCAGTAGATCCACAACTGTACTGTGAACATTGATAGCAAAGACAAATGGCTCTATTAAAGATGTGGAATAAGATAGTAAGAAAATCCCAGACCAAAACACTTTCCCCTAGGAACAGGGCAAACTGGGATATGGCAACGGGTGTTTCTGTTCAGACAGAAGTGATCAGGAGCTCCCTTCCACAGCCAATATTGAGCTGCCTGCAGACGCGTAAGGTGCTGCTGCGGGCTGAGGGGTGGGAGAGAGAGCCGCCTTTGGGCTTTCCAGAGACAGCTCCTGTTCCCAGGGATGCTTTGGACAGTGAGTGGCATTGTTCCAGGGGCTGCAGCTTGCACCGAGAGGGTTTATACACAACGTCAAATCCCTCCTGTCCTGACCCCTCCTGACTCCCGGACATCTGTGAGGGAACACCCTGAGAGGGTATCTGTAAAGAACCGTTTATTTTGCAGTGAAGGGGTAATCTCATAATAACCAGGGAGTTTCTCCAAGTTCCTGGGAGTACCGAGTGAACGTTGCCCAGTGTTGCTGGCTGAAACGCTGCTAACACAAATACAATGGAGGCTCTGAAGAAGGCAGAGCGGCTCAGCACCCACAGCCCGTGTTTATTTTCTCCAGAGATGAAGGGGGGACTGCAGGTCAGCAGGAATTGTGCATTCTGACTGGTATTTATTGACTCAGAAGTCCTTGCTGACAGACAGACAGACAGACAGGCAGGCAGGCAGGGAAGGGTTCCATTACAGTGACGTCGTTTCTTTCCCTCTTCGCCCCTGAGGCTTTCACTGCTGACACTCTTTACACATTGCTGTGGCTTCTCCAGCTGGTGCTGGGGCAAGTGGCAGCTGCCTTTCACCTCACTGATGCTGGAAGCCTGCGTGCCCCTGGGGAACACGACTGTCAGGCTTTCAGCTACGTACTGCGGCACATCTATCAGAGATGTAGCAACAACACCGAGCTTCGTGTCCAGCCTTCCCGCTGAGACCTGGGTTAAGACTGGAGGTCTGGGTTGGATGCTGAAGGTGAACTCTGGGTGGCTACTGGGGGTCAGTGCACGGGGGCTGTGTGAAAAAGAAATGTGTCCCTGCACTGTGCTCAGCCCCATTTTCACCTTCCCTTCCCTGATGCAGCCACTGCTAATTAGGTCTTTGATTGCCCTACTCTAATACTGTGCTTTAGGAGAGATTCCAGTCCTTTCAGTAAGTGATGGTGAGGCAGATCTACTGTCAGCTATTCACAGGGATGCTACGACACTCTGAGCAGGCTGCGTTTGAGCCAGGGGTCATGGCTTCAATACCTCTGATTCCTAGTATGGTTCCTCCAGAAGATCCCTTTGGATTTAAGTCCATGCTGGAGACTTATACAGTCACCTATGCTCTTAGCCACACAGGGCAGGCTTTTCTAGTGAGCCCTCGCTGGCAATGCAAGATACCGGATCCTTCATCCTTTGTCAGAATGGAGAAACAAAATGTCCATGTTTAAATAGCGTGAATTGTTTCTCTTGTCCCCACACTCTCCATTGTTTTTTTTTAAGATGAATTATCTCACTTTGAGTCCCGTAAACCAAAGGTGGCAGTTTTGAAAGGGTGCAGCAGGCTGGAGTACAGGGTATCTGGAATGCTTGCAGCAAAGCAGTGTCAGTTAGATCAGATCGTAGGTTCTTTACTCACTTTAGAAACATCATACTTGCAGCATGGATAAGTGAAGCACACTGATCTCTTGCTTAGTGACATTGACATTAGGGATGCTAAGAAGTTGCAATATGAGGGTGTCCTTTCAGATTCAGTCTCTACGAGTATGCTGTCTCTGCAAATACAAATGCATATGAATGCGAACCCAAGCATCAGATAATTTAGTCCACTTCTTGATTGCCAGTGCAAGATTACGTGCAACAGTGCATGTTTTGGTTTAACAGTCTTAAATGATGAGGTATCTTCCACATTTGGATTCTGGCTGTTTTTCTAGTAATTCAATTCATGCAGTGAGGCATGGTTGCAACACTTTCTGTTCTGTGACAGAATGCTTCTTACATCACCTAACATATATGGAATTCTTTTCAGGCTCTACCTCATTAAAAACCAATGCTTAGATCTCCTGCCTCCCTAATGTACAGGGGCAGATCTAGGCATATTTTCACTTTGAAAAGATTTCCTCTCCTTTTCATTAATGACAGCTGTACAGCTGTCTAAAGACTGTTGAGATTTCCCTCTACACTGCTGGATGTTTACTGTCTTCGTAATCTCTTTGTGGAGAGCCACATGCTTTCGTTCCCCCAGTAAAGCTCCTTTAAGCATAACCTTCCCAGTAAATAGGAGTAAAGAGGGAGAGGGGTTCAATGTGTGTACAGTGGATGCCAATGATGGGACGGTACTGCAAGGAAAAGGAAAACCGCTTTCCTGGCTATGTGTGTTAGCTGCTGAGAATGTCTCATGTCAAAGGGCTGCAAGAGTGGAGGTCTCTTTGCGACGGTGCATATAGAGCACCTTCAGGGTGCTTATAGGTGCACATAAACTTACAGTTCTAAGTATAAGAAGGCCAAACCAAAGCCCCCTAAGCGTTTTATTATCTAGTCTTGCTGAGCGTTAGGTGTAACGGGGCAAAATGTTACAAGCATGCAAATACTGGGCACAGGTATCATCACTCTAATGGGCTTCCATGCCTGAAGAGGGAGTAACTGGACCACTGGGTCTTACTTGAGGGCTGACTTACACAACTGGGATCTCCCAAGCTAATTCCTGTTTGAATAAAAGCACATATGTCGAAACAAAGCAAACCTTGATTTAAAAGCCAACTTGATGATTACCAGTCTGTTACATGACTGGCCCACTGTTAACTTTCTTTTCTCTATCTTTAATCCACTGCTTTTCTGATCTTTCCCCATGAGGTGAATGTCCTTATACCAGTGGCTGTGATCCACAGATTTCTGGAAATCAGGGGACTGCTTCTAAAGAGTCTATGAAAGAAAAGCAATTTATGTGTGCTGTGCTGTAATCCATGTATGTGAAATTTCTAAAGAAGATAGCGTGTCTGCGTGCCCATTGGGGCAGGCAGAAATGTAAGATGAAAGGTTTTTCCTCATGGAAAGAAGCAGGGGATTGAAATCTTAAATTTGTGGCAGTTTTCTAATCTTTAGGTTCCTTCAGTTCTTCTCTGTTTCAAGAGGGGCGTGGTGGCTGGTACTTTGTGGGTTGATGGAACCTCTCAGGAGTGTCCTGTACATGCAGAAAGAAAGGATGCACAGTACAAGGGGTGCTCGCATTAGATTGGAGTAGATCAGTTCCCTGCTACCGAAGTAGGCTGTACCTGGCCCAGATTCCTGTGTGAGGCCATCTTGGACATGACATCCATGCACAGGGAAGATGCTGACATTAAAGAGTGAAAGTTACCTCCTTGACAAGAGCAGGCACAGATACAAACATGTCCAGGATTTGGAGATGAAATTTTTTTGGTCCTGTGCAAATTACTGTAAATCAGTTATGTTTGGGCTCTAATTCAGATCCTATTTAATCCCTCTGAAGGACACTCCATTGTGTTTTCTTTCTTTCACCCTGTCTCTTGGTCAAAGTGCTACTATGGTCTGTTCAGCCACCATGTTAACATTTGATCCTAGCTTTGCTCAGCACCTCTGAGCCCCTTTTCTTCAGGGCTTGTGGTTGCATCTGTTTCTGGCAGCTGTATTCTAGAAACAGCTTCTTTTGCTGTTTATGCATTCAGTATAAAATAAGTGACAGCCAGGCACAATGGATGTAATAAAAGCTTTCATGCATCATTACCTGTAGCAAGATCTTTTCCTTGCAAACCTCAGTAAACTCCACTTAGCTTAGTTACCTCCGTCACTGCAGAAGAAGAAACAGACTTTGTGGTTTGCCTTCTACCAGTGAATCCTCACCAATTAAGGAAGCTGACCACACAGACAACCTACCTATGTAGTGCTGGTTTACGATCTTACTGTCATTGATCCATGGCTTAGGCCTAGGAAAAATGAAGTTCGGTAATGAGATTAGAGGCATATTGAAGTATTTTTTTAAAATAGCAGACGTCTGGGTTCTTTGACAGATCTCATTTTAGTTTTGTTTCCTTCCCAAAACACCTTGTGATTTTCTGCAGTCAGGTATTATGACATGTATACCATGTGATGCACCTAACTGATTCTCCACATAAATACATACTCATAATTTTGTAGGTTTATAAGTTTAGATACCTTAACTGATGCTGGATATCCACAGATACTGGATGCTGTGTATGCACAGAATGAAACTAAGGTATAGTTATAAACTGGAAGCTAATTAAAAATATCCCTGATGGGGTCAAGTTTGTCCTTCAATGATGCCACAGCACACTAGTTTATATTAACACACGTTAGTTAAGCACAATAGTTGAGTTTAGATCAACAAATTGAAATGGAACCACACAATAGCTGGTTTCTTTCTGGCTTGCACATACTTGTTATATATTTAGGTCCTACTCTGGACAAGCAGAGCTCAGTGCAGTAACATATTTCTTTTTGCTAGCTTTGCACTTCACCTGATGGATTCTGGAGAACCATTAGCTTCCACTCTTTAACATGTAAGAATGGCCAAACTGTGGCTTGCAAGATAAATATTTCCTGACACACGGTTAGTCCACCATGCAGACCATTTCTTGCCATCCTCTTCTGAAGGCGTGTGTACAGAAAGCAGGTGATAGACTTTGTGGGTTGTTCTCATGGGCAGTGCCACCAGGTAATCCCTGCAGTCTTCATTCCCAAAGACACATGTAAGTGACATGATGCCATGTGATAGGACACATCAGGTGATGGAAATCCAGCTATTGATCACATAACAGATACATATCTGGGAGCTTAACAGAAAGCCTCAAGCAAAATGTCCCCTGGGGCCCTCAGCAGAGAGGTGGGGAGTCAGTGCTTTCCCAGGCGTAATGCACTCCAGCTATACCTTGTGCCTTCTCCAGCACATTGTCCATGTCCTTATACCAGATCCTTAAAGCAAGCAGGATGGCCCAGGTGAGCAGCACCATGGAAACTCCTCTGTGTCCTGGGGATTTCCAACTCATTAGTTCTGCCGCTCTTCCAGTCCTGGTACAGAGGCCACAGTGACACACAGCCTTTGTTTTTGTACATGGGTCCCCCCTACTTTACACTATGCTGGTTCAGCACAATCAGAAAGAAATCAGTAGGAGTTAAAAGATACTTTTCTGAGTAAAGGAAAAAAAAGAATCCTCAGGAGATGAATCTGGGTTGAAGATTGAAATACAAATATGAAGAATGAAGAGGTAACATCGCAACCTGGTCATCTTGTTGAACAATAGTGCATTTTGACATACGTAAGGATAGGGGGAAAAATAGCTGATAAAACTGTGTTCCCTAAAATAAGCAAGGGTACACTCACCTAGTCCTGGGCAGAAATGTAGTTTTTGTCACTGGCTCTTGAGTATATGTTGTTAAATTAGAAAACCCAAAGCTTTTGGGTTGAGGTTTTGCAACATAGTTCAGTTGGATTATGAATCGGGAATTATGAAATCTGAATGGCAAATGGTTGTTGTAGATGCTTTTCTTTAAAGGCTTGACTGCTTCCCCTTTTGTCTAGTTTTCCTTCTGTGTGTACCCTGTGTGTCCCTACTTTATTTCCACATCTCTCACCTGCACGTAACATGCCTGTTATTAACATGTACTGTTAATACTGTAGACTTAATTTTCAGAGGGGCAGCACAAAACCAGAAGCAGCTGCCTTTGGCTTCAGCTGGAATTCAGCACCTCTGAAAATCAGGCACTAATGTTTTTCAGTTGGAAGAACAGATTCCCTTCTATAAAATAACGCTTTGCATTTACAATTTAAAGAACTTCCAATCTATGCAGGTTTTAAAACACTGTGTACATGCTCCATTCACACAGGAATCTGGCAGCCATTTCTAGGGAGCATTAAGCAACAAGATCTTGTAGTGAACAGTGGAATTATTTTTTATTTAGAGATTACATAACTCTGACAAAATGGAAACCAGCCCCTGTGCTTCACTGTAGACCAGAACTTTCTCTTCCCAGATGGAGGATGACCTTTAATTGTGTCAGTTCCACCCCACATCCTCAGAAAACAAGGGCAGCTGCTTCACACATGAAGGGAAGCAGAGACTGAAGCAGCCATGTTGATCAAGGATAGCTCATGACTGAGGTAACCTTACAATAGCTACACGAATTAGATCCCATCCATCAGTCAGGTCTGCGAGAGTCTCCAGGCAAAAAGAATTGATCTTAAATGTCACAAATTGAATTAGCCCCTGCCTACCTTTGTCCCGTTAGTGGCCACTGTCACAGCAATACTGATGCATCCAGAAAAGCTGCCTGTCATGGTTAACCCATGGGGGACCAAGCAGGGTCTGATGCTAGCAGTGCAGAGTGACACTGCACTGGAGCTGCTCACTTAGCAGTGGCCATATGGGAGGACTGGGCAGATGGGGAGCTGATGGTGCCCTTGGGCTCAGTCTGCTGGAGGAGGAGTTGCCATGTGGACTCCATGTAAGTGGAACTCAGCAAAGACAGAGAAACCAGAAACATACCAAGTATTCTGCTGCGAGTTAATTCATCAATACTCCCATACATGCCTTAGCAATAATTGTCCTAAAAACTCCAACACCACTTATGGTCCCCTATCTTTCGCTTGTGTTGTACCAGCCACTCTCCTAAATGTTCAGGTTTTTGATTCTCTTCCCCTGTTCCTTTAATGTCTTCATGGTGCTGAGGGGGTGGGTAGGCAGGAGGTGCTGGGACCCCTTCTGTGGAGCAGCTGTGATTGCTTCCCAAGGATATGCAAGAGTTGGGAAAGATAGTGAGGCATGATTTTTTGCTGTATGCTGAAAGGCTTTCTCCATCAACCTGAAGAAGGACCTAAGAAGTGGTGAAAAGGTATAGAGTTGTCAGCCCCGAAACAAAAGCGTTCGCACAGTTGGGAAGTAACTGGACAGTGTCTGCGTCCTCTGATGAGCTGAGACAATTCCATTACCCACAACTGGCTGTAAATCAGCAAGTCTTCTGCTCCGAAATAGGCATTCGGTGTTTACTCTGCTATTCCTTAAAGTTCGGGGCTCTCAGTCAGAGAAATGACTTCAGTGCAGCGGTTGGCATGGAGTCACAGCAGTAAAAACTTCATCATTTCTTTTGACAAAGTTGTCACTGAACGCAGTCACACGCTAAAATACAATTTTAAAATATGAATTCGCTTTGACTATGTTTAACTTTCTGTGAACACTCAAGCAATTTACTTTTATTGACAAGAAAATCTGTAAAAAGTCAATGTCAAAGATACATATGTGTGCATTTAAGTAAACTAGTTTTAAGTTCTCATGCATAAGCATTCAGTTTTGAAGTGCTTACACATTCCCTCAGCCAAAGGAATGGAAACAATACAATGTGATTTATCTGACCAATCAAACCTAACCCAGACAGCTGCAGCGCAGGCTTTCCTGCTGGCTGCTATTTCCATGCCGGCAGTAGAAGAGGCTAGATGCTTCAGATGATTGTATTTTTGTTGTGAGTTGGTCATTCGGCTCTTCTTGCTGATGACTCAGAAGCTAGAAAAAGCACAAACCTGCCTTGAAGGGTCAAATATGAAAAGTGAAAGAGCCCACTAAGACTGGCACTTACCACACAACTGCCTATTGGTGGTATTCACTAAATTTGGCCTTTCATTTCTGTATTTAAATATGAATATGTTTATAGGGAACAACTTGCATGCTGTGCTGGGTATGAACTCCACCTCCCCCCCCCCCCCCAAGTTGATTCAAAATCATTAAAAGAATTGTTGGCAAGTTCCATGCAACAAGTAGGATATTAGGACAAAATGGTGAAAAATGTGCTGACATTTGGTGTCACAGTGTTGTTCTTGTGTAACACGGGGGATGCATGACATCATCACTGAAATAACAGCTTCAAGCTATACCCGTGTAACACTCCTGCACGAATATTCCTATGAAAAATTCAGAAATGAAAGGCAAAGGCCACATTAAAAAGAAAAAAACACCACCACCCAGAACCAACATCTAGATCGCTCAAGGATATGCCAAAATGCTGGCAAAGCAGCCACCAAACCTGAAGATGTCTAAATGCCTCACAGGTCTGTACCTTTGCCAGCAAAGCTCCTTGTGATTGAAGAAAACCGGAGTGGCGTGAGCGGAATTTATTCCCCTGCGCACCCCCTCAGGTTTTTGTGATACCACAGAAATCTCTGCCTGGGATTCAGGCAGGTTATGGGCGTACTTCTGCCATCTTCTCCTCACCCGGTGATCCCACCTGGCCCCACAGGTTAGTTCTTAGTTCTCCGTCCACGCTAGTTCTTGCCGTTTCATTACTCGTCTTTTCCTCACTCGTCTTTTCCTCCAGCTTCATCTGTCACAGGGAGGGTCTGGAAGAAACTTGGGAGAAAAGGTAATCTGAGGACAGATCTTCCATGTTTTCAAGGGGTGCGTTTTGACGGAGATGTGGGTTTGGAACAAAATGGCGCTCGCAATACCATGCTCCTCAAGTCCTGTATTTAATCGGTTCTGGGGGCTAAAGTGTGTTTTCAAACAAGGACGTCCCTTTAAACAACAACAAAAAATATTTAAAAAATCAGAAAAAGTGGGTGGGTGGGTTGGGTTTTTTTCGTTTTTAAACCTGAAATCAAAGCCAGATGCATTTATAAATTCGTGAATACCGTCATTTGCTGCTCGTCACCGACCCCCCCCCCCCCCCCCGGTTCAGGTGGAACCCGAGGGCAGCCCGGCGTGCCCATTGCAGGGAAGGCACCATTTCCCCAGGCGGGGGGGATTGATTGGTTTGCCCCCCCGCTGCCCCCTGGTGGCGGGAAGCCGTCGGCCGTTCCCCAGGCGGTGATGGCGGCCGGGGCCGCCGTGAGGGGAGGGGGAACAGGGAAGCTTCTGGTGGCCCCTGCGAGGGCGGGAGCGGCGGACATCTGCTGCACACGTTTGATTTATTTCTTGTTTGGAACGGCTGTGTGAGTGGCGCGGTAAATCTGACACGTTTTCTCAATCTGTCCCCCAAGCAGGTAGGATTGACAGCTGGAGAAAACCATATATTCTGAGCGCTAAATAGGTTATCCCCCATCCGTAAGAAAGAAAAGCAGTGAGCTTTACAACCGTGCCTCCCAGCCGTGCCCTTGGTTTTGACTTTGCCACTGGCAAGGCTGAGTGCCTGACCCCTGCTAACGTGCGGTGCCTTTAATAAGGAGAGGGAGGGAAGTAATTTTATACTCAGCGTGTGAGTGATTCATGTTCTCAAAGGGGATAAAAATGTTATTAGAAAATTCTCCTGCCAAATGTGTGGCAAACGAAACCAATTTATTAATGCTGTGAAGCCAATGTGTGAAATTGGGATAAAAGGTGAGGTGCGGTCTCACCCCTGTGCTTACTGTGGCTGAATGTGCTGTGAGACAAAGGGCTCTTGTCCTCGGAGAGGGGATGCTGCTGTTGTGACCGCGAGCGCTGGCAGCAAACAAACAAAATGCTTTCCTCAGCTCAGATGCACTTCAAAGTGTTGGGGTGAGAGATGCCGAGTCTGAAAGAGCGGACCTTGATTGTGAGCCATCGAACTGCTGCTTGAAACCTGTAAAACATTGTCAGGACACCTTTGAAAATGCTTTTATTCTTTCCATAGTTCAAGGCTTCCTCTTCATTTAGGGTTATTATTTATTTTATTATGTGTTAAGCAGTCTCAGCGTGCTCTGTGTTGAACAAGACACAAAACAAAACCAGTCCCAGACCCCAGAATACTCCTGATTTGAAACAAAGTCCACACAAGTAAAGCATGGTTTTGGAGCCAAGCAAGAGGCCCAGACATGGCCCATGCTTTTATACTAATGTATTTTACATGGGATAATGGTGAAGGTGACCATATGTTCAGTGCTAGCTTAACAGTTGGACTCGATGATCTTAAAGGTCTTTTCCAACTTAAACGATTCTATGATTCTCTGAAGTACCTGTAAAGCAGGTGCTGTACTATTGACAAAAGCAAGGTGAGAGACGTTTGTATTGAAGTGACTCCTGAAGGGTCAAGAGTCCTCTGCCTGGTGCCCTTAAACCGAAGAAGTCTGTGACTCTTCCTGCATCCCCTTAATTTTTGTGCTCTCTGCCAACAGCATGTTTGGTGCAACTGAACAAGGCTGAAGCACCACAGATGGAGCTATAAGCAGGACGGGCAAGTCTCAGCTCTACATCTTTTACCTCATATGCAAATAGTGTCATCTCTCTGTTTTCAGCACCTGGAAAACATCAGCATCCGGACAAAGAACAGTCAGGCAGAGCCTGTCAGGACAGAGGAAATCTGCAGGGGAGCTTCTGCATTGAAAAACCTCATCTTCTCCAGAACAGAATGTACTCCTTCATCTAATGGTATCCGACTTCAAATTATCATGTAAGTAGGCATGCTCAGTTCTTCTGGATTCCTTTCTCTTCCAGAACAGCTCTTAAAACATAGGTACTAATAACTCCGTTTCTTAGCTGCAGGTATCTAGAAATCTGGGCCTTATTAAATCAGATTTTGATTTCATTGTGGCAATCATCATCTCCAAGGTGGTTTGTTGCATTATTTTATACTTAGAAACAAGGCTGAGCATTGTTCTGATCAATTTCTGGAGAACTATAACCCAGCCATTAGCTCGCTTAGCCCATCCAAGCCCCATCTTTCTGCTCACCTTTCATTCCAGAAAGCACTTACCATATTATCCCCAGACTCTGGCAGTAGGGCAGAAGAGGTCATGTGAAGTCAATCTTTGAACAAAGAAGTGAAACGTATTCAGCATATTTCTGAACAAGAAGTGTGAAAACTGTCTGTTGTTTTTTCATGCTAAAGACGAATGCTCAGAAATTTGATGAAAGACTGTAAGAAATATAATTTAGCTGCTATAGTCGAGCACACAGACAGTATGAGTGGCTGCATATCTTTTTTAATTTTCTTCATGGACTTGACCTCTAACTATTGTGCAGATTTAACTATTCTCAAAAGTATGAGAGGTTTGGTTTGGGGTTTGGGGTTTTTTTTCAGTCTAGCTTCTATTAATGAATCTTGTACTGATAAATTTATTCAGATATGGAATTTCTTCAAGCTTCTCTCAGCTGCCATTGTACCATTTTTCTGCCTGCCATTTAACCAGCAAACTCATTCCACAAGATCTTATGTATTTTGTCTACATCAGGGATAAATTAACTAGCTTCTGACATAATATTAAAGTTTTAATAGCGTAAGTCACTGAGCAAGGTAGCTCAGCCAGAGCTGAGTGATCCAGAATCCGAATTAATTGTTGGGTTTAGTATAAAGTACCCACAGTCATCTGTCAGGTAAGTGTCTCCATCTAGCTCAGTTTATGGCTGGAGTTGAAAGGTGAAGTTTGCAGAACCAACAGCCCAGTCTCTGTACTCCATGTTGTCAGATTACAGCATTCAGCTTTCTTGCCATTACACACAAATCCTTTGAAGAGCGAGGTAACCGCAGCTGATTGTCAGGACATAGCATTCTGAAGTAGAGTCCAAGATCTCTAACACATAAGAAGACATAAATAAATAAAACCTACCACTGACTGGCAGAAAAAAAGATTCAAGCTCCATATATGCCTCAGAGTTCCCAGCTTCATGAGAGGGTCCTGTGTCATAGTCCTAGTCCAAGGCCCACAGTGTTTTTACCTTCACAAGCTGGTCATTTGTGCAAGTTCCTGGTTCCAGTCTCTCTTAACTTTGTGGGTGAACTTCTACATACTCTACATTTTAAGAACAGCTTTGAGACTCAAAGCTTGATTCCAGCATTTGTCCACCCTCTTTATGGAAGTGAGCTCACGAATACCTGGCTGAAGGCTCACTCAGTTGTTACAGACAAGGAAAAGTCTTAGGCATTTATTGCGCTTTGAAATACACTCAAGTATACACTTGCCTGGAGTATGGATGTACTTAGTATTTCCTGTCTGATCCGCTGTTTCCATGTATTATTTGGGCCCTTCAACAACATCAAGAACCCAGTATATTCAATCCATGGACTTTCCCAAAAGGGCCTTCAGAGCAGGTAGAATCTGTAGACAACCTAGGCAAAGGGTACCTGTGCCTAGATTAAGGCAAGATGGACACCTGGAACTGCATCGCAGCAGATGGAGTCTGAGATGCATAGCCTGTTCAAACTGTTGTCCAACAATCTGTTAAACATATTCCCACCATTTTTTCCCTTCTCTCTCACTAACGTGAAACTATCACTGCAATCCACTCAGGCATCAAGAAAGCCAGGAAATTGTTGCTGTTGATAGAGGAAGAGACGTCTTCTCCATGGGTTCCCTGGAGAGCATTGTGTTGTATTTCATGAGATCTAAGAGTTTACAGTCTAGTGCTAATTCTGGAAATGCATTCCCTGAATAGAGGCTGTTATTTTCTTAGTTCCAGTTTGCAGACCTATTGTCTGAATTGGCTAATCCCCTGCTAAAGCCTATCATGGGTCAATGATTACAGAAGAATATAGTCTGAATAGCAGTAAACACAATAGAAGACAAGTAACTCCATGAATTCTGGAATTAAGGGAACATGGCTGGCATCTTGTGGTAGTTTAACTTTGGTGTCTAATAATGACACCAAAGAACTGAAGCTCTTCCTCTAATTGGCTTCAAGAATGGCTTCCTGAATGGATTCTCTGGGGTCAGTGAAGAGCTAAGCTTGCCTTGCCATCTCCCCATCAGCAGGGAAGCACTAGTAAGGGCTCTCCTCGACAGCTAGTGATTGTCATGTTAACTATCTGGAGTTAATATCTCTGAAATATTGTCGCTTGTGTCAGATATAGTTGAAACTGGCTAACCTGTTCAAGCAACATTGTGAGAAGAAAGAGAATAGAAAGGAAATTGTAAGCAAACTAACATCACAATCTTCCACATTCCCCTTTGACAGCCCACATGTCCTTACAAGTATTGCTTCCTCAGGAAGTGTATTACTTTACCCTCTGAGCAGCAAAACCACCCAACAGTCCTTTCTGCCACAGTTTGATAATTTTGTATATTGCATGGAGACTTAACAAGCAAAGTGATGGAAAGTGCAATTAACCAGTTTCTGATGTCACGTGTGCTGATGTGTCAATCCTCTGGAGCTCTGCTGAAGTCACTGGAATTACTCTACATTTCCACTGGTTTGAGCAGATCAAAACATAGCCTCATTTGTGCTGTAACTTACTTTCTTAGGGAAGCATAAGAATTTCCATTTTGTATTACAATACTTAATTGGGAGATATTTATTGTTACACTGTTATTATCATATGGCCTAACTGTTAGTGGGCAGAGTCATGTCTCAATGTAATTTTGTATTTCCTGGAATCCCAGATCCTTGGACATCTCGGACACCGCGCTTTAGGCAGTAGCAGTACAGATGTGACTGAGCTGTTATAACCTTCTGGTATTGCTTTCCCATATAAACTGTGATTTATAGCTGTGTAGCATATCGTTTGCATTTGTTGTTGTTTGCAGCTATATGACAGCAGTGCTCTTCACAGTGTGCCAGAACTGTATTTGGCCTCAGATGTTAACATTTTCACAACAGGACTGTGTGATCTTGGCTGGGGCTAGTTTGCATTCATATGTATATGCATATGTATATGCATTCATATACATACCCTCTTGTGCCTCCTCCGCTGTTCTGCGAATCCATTTGATGCTGATCTTAGAATCATAAAATCATAGAATCATACAATAATAGAATAGTTTGGGTTGGAAGGGACCTCCAAAGATCATCTAGTCCAACCCCCTGCAATGAGCAGAGACATCTTCAACTCAATCAGGTTGCTCAGAGCCCCGTCCCATGCGACCTTGAATGTTTCCAGGGATGGGGCATCCACAGCCTCTCTGGGCAACCTGTGCCAGTGTTTCACCACCCTCATTGTAAAACATTTCTTTCTTACATCTAGTTTAAATCTACCCTCTTTTAGTTTAAAACCATTACCCCTTGTCCTATCGCAACAGGCCCTACTAAAATGTTTGTCCCCATCTTTCTTATAAGCCCCCTTTAAGTACTGAAAGGCGGCAATAAGGTCTCCCCAAAGCCTTCTCTTCTCCAGGCTGAACAACCCCAAATCTCTCAGCCTGTCCTCACAGGAGAGGTGTACCATCCCTCTGACCATTTTTGTGGCCTCCTCTGGCCCTGCTCCAACAGGTCCATGTCTTTCCTGTGCTGAGGACCCCAGAGCTGGATGCAGAACTGCAGGTGGGGTCTCACCAGAGTGGAGTAGAGGGGCAGAGTCACCTCCCTCAACCTGCTGGCCACCCTGCTTTTGATGCAGCCCAGGGTATGGTTGGCTTTGTTGGCTGCAAGCCCACATTGCCAGCTCCATGTCCAGCTTTTCATCCCCCAGTACCCCCAAGTCCTTCTTAGCAGGGCTGCTCCCAATCCCTTCATCCCCAGACGGTATTGATACTGGGGGTTGCCCTGACTGAGGTACAGGACCTTGCACTTGGCCTTGTTGAACCTCATGAGGTTCACATGGGCCCAGTTCTGGGGCTTGTAAAAAAAAAAAAAGCAGAGGCCCTGTGCTGTGGTACTGGTGGGGCAATGCCATGACTCAGATCTTGTGCAAGTAGCACAATTACTCTGCTTAGGGAATTCCTCAAAAGGGAGTTGTGGGCCGTGGGCTGGCACTTTCTGTTGAAGTAAGCCTGCCACCTACACAATGTACAGTGCTTCAGCCAGCAGGAATGTTCATTACATGGGCTGCTTTCTGCATGGAGCAGTAACTCTGGACTCCTTTTCTGTAGACTCAAAGAAAGACATTTTCTTTCATCACAGTTTACTCTATTCATAATGCTTATCTGTAGGAAGCCTAGTATTTGTATCTCACCAATGAGATGTTTCAAAGTATTGAGACTTTTTTTTTGTGTACTGTCTCAGCAAGAGTGGTTTGCCCTGCAAGGAAAGATGAGGTGGGAGCTGAGGTTTGACAGCAAGGCAGGCAGGGGCTGGGACCTCACCGACAAAGCAGCACAGTCCCACAGCAGCCAAACCGTGAGCAGGGCAGGTCCAATGAAGGTAACAGGGCTCAGCCAGGAATCCAGTAATTGCCACACAAGTCCATAGGGACAGGGCAGGTGCAAGGTCAAGCCAGGAGGTCAAGTCAGTGAGTCAGGCTCCGGATTAATGTGGTACAAGGCCAGGCACAGGCAGGGACCAAAGGTGAAGCCCTAAGCCTTAGTGCAGTCCCTGAGCAAAGCTGGGAGGCCTCCGACAAGGCGTCTTACAGCTCTTTGCATGGCATCTGATCCAAGTTCCACAGTTGTGCCATTCCAGAACTGGTCTTGGTCCAGGTGGCCAAGCCCCTTGGATGGGGAAGGAAGAGGTCACAGAGCATGGTGATCGCTCAGAGCAGGCTCTGGTATATATTGGGACACTTTAATTCATGCATTTATTCAGCAATCATGGATACCTGATAGATTCACGTTCTTATCTAGTCTCCCTGTATCTGAGACATAATAGCCAAAGTTACCTCCTCCTTCTCTTTCATTTACTTTGGGAAAGCTTTTCTTCATTATCACATTTCAGAAAGCTTGAAAATAACCAGTGGCCTTTTTGCTGTCTCACAGTCACCTTGTGCACCTCTACCTGTCTAGTGTCCCTGCTTAAGGGGGAAGATTTATCTTTATCCCAGTCGCCATTCTAAGAAATAATACAATTCAGAAGCTACTACTGTCATGAGGTACTATCTGAAATAGTTTTTCTGTACCAAATAGCTGTTCAGGTTGTTCATATTCACACGATTTGGTTTTTACATTCAGCTTTTTAGTGCATTCTTCTCAGTGGTCAGGGGCTTGCAGGGGCCATCACAGTTCTGGCGCTTTTTGAAGAAATATTGCTTTGATCAACCCAATGTCTACGCACAATGAAGGTACAGATTTTTATGCATGTCCAGTATCATATGGGGCATGGTGAGTTTTAGCACATCCACTCCCTGTAGACCAGACTCTTCTGCCTTTGAAAGACTTTCCAGAATTACAGAGTATTTTTCCTTATGGACTCAAAATGTTACAGCTTTGTTTGGAGTCTATTCTGGGCTGCTCATGCATATGGAAAACATTCACCAGACTTTCTGCTAGTTCTAGGCTGCTGATTCCCAAAACAAGGCCATTTCAGGCAGCAAGGACTAGGCAGCATTGGAAGTAGTTGTCTGGAACAGAGGTAAGACAGGAAAATGAGGCAGGTTTGATGAGTGTTCCCTAGTCTTATCTTTCATTTAAATTGTAAGTAATGCATTCACCCAAACATGAGGCAACTTTGAATGGAAGATGGTCAATATTTTCTTTTCTGTGTGTGAATTTGGGAAATGGGATGTTTAACTTTGCACACAAGACAAAAAGTAAGGTGTTTCCCTATATTCAGATTACAAACTAGGTCAGGATTGTCCAGTCTTCCAGCACAGCAAGCCCGCTACTTCGAACTGCTTCTGTCTCTGTGCTGGGAAGCGTGCCTCCTTGGGAAGCTGGCTGTAAGCAGGGGTCATGCCTGCCCTCCTCTGTCAGGGAGGGGAGTCTATAAGCATTCAATATAGAACGAGACACTAATGTGGAGTGGGAGTTCAGAGTGTATTTTCTGAAACTCTTTCTTCTGCCATCCCACAAATTGTCTTATATTTAGGGGAGTCTGAAAGGTTTTTTTATTTTTTATTATTACAGTTTTGAAGAAGGCCTTCAAAAGTACAAAGTGAATTTAAGATACATCTTCCTGATTTTGTAGACCATCTGTAATAATAAGAAGCCATACAATATGGATGCTCTGTTTGTATTGGTGGGACATACTAGACTCCAGTAATAATATTTAAGTATTACAGTGTTTATGACCACAAAGGAAGAATGTCCTGGTAAAGAGCTACGCTGGCATTTCCCATTGCCTAGACTGCGATTTCCTGATTGAGAGATGAAGGTCAAGGTGGGAGATGTACTAAATATGTGCCATTACAATGAAGAGTCTTTCAACAGTATGTGTAGGGGCAGTTGGATTAATTTACCTAAAATTTGGGAAGCACACCTTTAAGGAGTTCTTAGTAGCTGAGTATTGTCAGGGAGCAGTGAGGGCCAGCTGCACCCTAAGGGATGGGAACCTGGGAGCTGAGGACAGTAACATGCCCGGCAGGGCAACAGCTTTACCAAGCAAGGTCTAGTTCCACCATACCCAAATGAGGTGAGCAGAGCACACCAGGACGAAGTTCAACCAAGAGTCCAGATCATCCGATAAGCTTGTGATGATGAAGCAAGTACAAGGTCAAGCCAGGAAGTCAATCCACAAGTCAGGGTCGGGTCTGGTGAGGTTAACCGGGGTCAGACAGTCCAGTGATCGTGGGGAAGGTCCATAGTGACAAGACAGGTCCACAGTCAATGTCCAAAACAATGGGGTTCAAGATCAGGCACAAGCAAGACTGTGGCTGCTCTGGAGACCAGTAGTCCTAAAACAACGCTCAAGCAAGGGCTGAAGTTAGCCCAGAGCTGAACTTACTGGGAACTCCTGGGCCCATGGACAGAGCGTGTGGGAGAGGCCCACAGGTAAGGCTGGTCAGGACAAATAAGGCCTATTAGTGCAGTCAGGGCCCTGACAGCTATTAAACTGAAAATACTGTAGGGCTAGTTAGAAATTTGGCTCATTGTTTAGATGAAATTTTATTCTGCACAAAATGCTCTGTAAGTACCTTTCCTATGTGCTTGAATTCTGCTTGAACTAGCCCATGTGAAAAAAAACATTTTCTATCAGGAAATAGATTTTTCTACCTAAATTGATCACCGTCTAGAGCCAATATGAGCTCATATTTTTAGAATAGCAGTGGTGAACACAGTCAATTTCTCTTGTCTCATAGATAAAATGGCTTTAATGGTTGGTCAAAAGTGTTGTTAGTTTTCTAGCTAAAAAGGCTCTAAGTATATGCAACATAGTTTTCACACAACTAGCAGCATGGCGTTTTGAGAGCAGTTCAAGTAATTGGGCTTTACATGGGTAAAACTCCAATCCACAGTTCTGGTCAGGAAAATGTGTCTGCAGCAAAGAGTCCTTCGCACTGTTAGATTAATATAATTACAACTCTTAGTGACTGCCATCTCTCCTAGCACTGGACTATATGGTGTTGGAGTCAATACTCCACAACTGAGTGGAAAGAAAGAATGCAAGATAATAGGAATAACATATGCTGCTGTCTTGATAGGATGCTGAGCATTGTAAATCAGTGTGGACTTCAGCCAGAAACAATCTTCAGCCCCTGCTGAGAGTGTCAGCAGCATAGAGTTCCCCAAGTTTATGTCCCTTTGCACAAAACTTGTGCAAATTTGAGCACCTCCTCTCTGGTCCAATAAATTCTGAAATAGGGAGGTACTGATTCTCCATTCCTGGAACTGTTGATTTTGGTCTCTAGGGATTTGGCCTTTTTTCTGTATATTTCCCCCTTAAAATATCTCAAGTTGAATGAAATAAAAATGTTTTTCTACAGTGTATTGGCAGAAATAATAGAATATCAATCATAGATTCCCAATATATATTCAGCCAGTGCCTACAAGCCTGTTCAGATGTGCTGAGAATGGACAGTCAAAGCCGATGCTGGCCATAACATCAGCTAGTAACACCTTGTCTTCAGATTAATTGCATCACCTTACACTAAGGTTAAATAGGGTATTTGGAAGGCAGTTTATTTATGCTTTTGCTCGGGTTTTGACAGAGCATGCCCTTTGTGGTTAGCTCTTTGAGTGAAATTCCACAATCCCCAGCTGGAATGTCAGTAGAAGTGGAAATCCCTAGGTGGTGAAAGGTGTTGCATCTGTAGTTGGCCAAAAGTCATGTGAATAAACATAATTTCCATGACAAACATAATCCATAGACAATGAATAGCATGACTGCATGGAATGTCATCAATTTATTTTTATCTGCATGTAGCTGAGCACTCGTAGGATTCTGTATCTAGAAATAACTCATACTGGGATCTCTCCTAGACTCCTCCTTACCTATTAGGTTTCTTCCTTTTAGGTTCATGTCCAATTTCCCTCTCTCTTAGGATGTAAATGGTGCAGCCTGCAGAATTCTTGTTGACCTCTCACATAAAAGATATTCCTTAGAAAGCAGGAAATGCAACTTAAATATATGGTCTGAAAAGGAACCGGCTAGATCTGTTAAATACCACAGTTAGTGCCATTCTGTAGAAGTAAGTCGTCAAAGTGCTCTTATTGTGAATTTCCACATGAGGCTGATGCAGCGTACTCCTACCCTGCTGGAATAAAGTCTTTTTTTTTACCCGTTTGGAGTTAATGGGATGCTATACACTAATAGGAAAAAGAAAGTAGGTAGCCTTGGTGTGATGAAGTCTATTGGTTGGGAAGCAGTAACTTGGAAAGGGAAGTCCAGCTTGTGGTGAATGACTGAATATGACCTTTTGGTGCAGTGCTATGGCTGAGTGAGCCCAGTGAGTGACAGCTGGGTAACCACTGGGTGTATAAACAGACAACACTGAATAAAGAGATCATATTTCCTCTGCAAACAGCATTGGTAATACGTATCTGGCACTAGATGTGTGCCCTGTTCTGCTGTCTACGCTTCAAAAAGGTGATGAGAAAATGATGACGGTTTAGAAACAATTACAAATATGACCGCAAAGGGAGTCTTCATAATGACAGAGCAACTCAAATGGAAGTTAGATGAAAGCTCAATGATCATCTGTGGGTAACTATACAGACCGAAGATTTTGATCAAACAGTTCAGACAAAGGCAGAAATGACCAAGAGACTGCAAATTTACACATTGCGAGATAGGCAAATTCACACTGAAAATCAAGTTCAGACACTAATGGTGAGGCCAAAGAGCTGCTGGAAAAAACTCATTAGCAAATGCAGTGTATTCCTCTTTACTTGAAGTGACTGAGTAAATTTACATTATGGCTGGCTGTTTGCCTGTGACACGTCCTCCAGCTCAGCAAGAAGTTTTTGGGATTTATATAGGCTTTCTGTGTCTTGTACTGCACTGGAAGTCAAGATAACCTCCCAGTTTTCTTTTTTTAGCCATAAAATCTAAAAGCCTACCTGCTCATCTGCTTCTTTGGCATGTGGGATTGCGTAGTCTCCCTTGTGGTGGGCTTTGAGCACAATCCTGAAAGCTGAGATAGTTTTCTACTCAGAATGTACAGGAAGAGTGAATTAAAGTCACTGGGATCATTTTTCAAATTCTCATCATAAACAAAGAAGCTTGCCTATGCTTATTTCAGTTTTGTTCTTGTATGAAAATGTCACGTTTGGCAAATAACTGGGATCTTGCTGCTGCTGCTGCTTGTGTCTTCACCTCATTCCTCAGTTTCTTTGGGCCAGCTGCAGCTGTTGTGTTGGTGCTGAGTGGCTAGGAAAATAATGATCTGGAACTCAGCAGCATATTGTGTGCGAGCAATGAATTTATTGCCAAGAGTATGTATAAAATAAATTACTGCCACGATCCGTTTCGAAATCCTCACTTTCCTTAGCTATGGCATCTCCTTAGACAGCTCATCCGTCGCTGGCAGTCTGGCAGGGACTGGGTGTACCTGGGCAGGAGTCTGCAATTTGGCATGTGACGGCAGGAGGGCGAGAGAAGGAATCAGAAGGGGCTAGCTGAAAGGCTGAGGGTAGATTTTGCTCTGTCGTGGTGTGGGGCCAAGGTAATTTTTCTGAGGCAGGCAGCTGTGAACAGCTGGATGAGGAGAGCAGGACCAAGGTGAGAAAGAAGCAGGACAGAGCCACATAGTAGGATGGGTTAAAAGGGCTGAAATGGAAGGAAAAGGAAGTCTTCATTCCTTTCCAGGCTCTGGCTCGGAAACTGAGAATCACAGATTCCTTTTTTATTCACTTACCTGTGAATAATACTATGAGAGGGCTTAATCTCTATGTGTAGGATTAAAGAAATTGACAGTCTAATCTTGCTGTCAGGTATTTGATAACACAGCTACGACCTGGGTTGGTTGAAAAAATCACTTATCCTGTTGGTGAGCCATACATGTGCCACTAGTGTGCCATATTTTTGTCGTCCTACTTTTTCAGCATGAAGGTGAAACTTTTAAAGAAAAAGTGTCATATGGTCGTGTAATTAAAGGTAGAACCATAGTGTGCATCCACAGGAAAGCCTTATTAATGTAGGCAGCATAAAAACCAGGCACACTAGTTTATTTCTGACTTCTGTCATTGCAATGGCTACTACTGTTTTTATAACTTTGTTCTTCTGTTTTTTGAATAGTATGGTTCAGCCCGGCCGGTAACCTCAGTCTAGAATCTAGTAGGTAGTGACTGCTTTTTGCAAGACTTGCGCCT
This sequence comes from Astur gentilis, assembly GCF_929443795.1. Classification (NCBI taxonomy): domain Eukaryota; kingdom Metazoa; phylum Chordata; class Aves; order Accipitriformes; family Accipitridae; genus Astur; species Astur gentilis. Next base: position 1,917,462 of record NC_064900.1, on the reverse strand, counting down.
GAGCATGCTGGTGTTGCAACTCAGCCTCTGCTGAAATCCTCAGTCTGCCTTCGTTTTCTTGTACTCTTATCATTCCCTTCCTATGGCTTCCCTGAGTCCCAGCTGTCCAAACCAGCACATGCCGAATTCTGCTGCCCATCTGTTCATCTACACAGAGAAGCGTGACCACATCCCCACAGCCTCAACCAATTTCTTTCACTTCCTGCTGTCTTTGGATTCCAGATAAAGCTTTTTTTTTAAGAAACCTTCCCCTAATCTGTCCACTTACTGATGTTAATGTGTGTGCTTTCATTTAGAAGGAGGCTTTATCATAATTGCACTGTATTGGCTGTATTGCCCTCCGAAAAATGACTGTGTAAGTAAGTTTGTGACTAGAGACCATGGGAGAGGCATGCATTTCTTTGTGTCTGTTCCCACTATGCATTCAATCCTGGGTGTCTGCACATTTCAGCTGGCACCTGGTTTCACCAGGAAGTTCTTGTATCAAGAATTTGCATTTATCCGTTGCTATGTTAGCAGTAGCATCAAAAGCCCCAGTCATCAAGATGGCCGTGTTATGCCTGATGTTATATGAACGCATGAAAATACAGCCTCTTCCCCAAATTGCTTACAATGTGCTAGCACCACGCAACTCATACCCCTGCAGCAAGCAGTTCTCTTCTCATTTTATCCCTGGTATGGATGCCTGCAAAATGAACATCATCTGGAGGCAATGGATCATTTTACCTAGGCCACCAAACGTGTGTTTGTTGCTAATAACTTTGGTTCACTGTGCAAGCATGGGCAGGCAAAATGAATGGTCTGGATTCAGAAGCCTTTGTACCCCAGCTCCACTCTTCCCCACACATTATTCTGTAACGTAAGTCCCTGATCTATGGACGTTTGTTTTATAGCCCTATGTAAAGTACCATGTGTTTTACAGAACAGAACAATAGTCACAGCCACATTTTCAGTCAATGTGGTTTGGGATTTGGATGTCTTTCCTCTCTCTCTCTTCTCTTTAGGTCACTGTATTGTTTTCAGAACTGGCATATCTCAGCAATCAGCAAGTTATGTATGATTAGTCTCTGCTTTACCTGGGAGCTCCTTGAGTCCTGTGCCAAGAGTTTGTCACAAGTTTAAGACATGCAGTTTTTAGAAAAGCTAATCCCAGCAAGGTGGTAAAATTTAGCTTCTTTTTTGCAGTCATGACATCCAAGCAGTGAGTAAGCCCACCAGAATACCTGTCTGGCAGTGTACACAACTGTTGTGCCGGTTTGTAAGCCAAACCACTTCAAGTGATGGCCAGTGAAAGCAGGACACCATTGCCTGGGAAACCAAATAAATAGAAGCACACAGCCATCCATCACTGCCATCTGGAAAAGATTGGGCTGAACGTCTTCCTGTCAGGATCTGCTACAGTATTTATTTGTATAGCTGAGCTTTGACTTTAGGGATTTCAGCAAAATATTCCTGTCAGCGATGACTCAAAGAGAAGATTTGGGTCTGATTGTCAGGCTAGTGTTAATTCCTCTGTTCAATTTTGCAAAATTACAATTGTAACTAATAGTTGCACTTCTTTTTTCACATGTAGGGACTTCACATGTGTGGAAACAACATGTAAGAGATTATCTCATTTTGGCATTGAGTACACGTGTTACCAAAGCACCATGAATGATCATGAATTGGTGACATGTACAGGTGTAAATGATTCATGATGGATGAGTTTGCTCCTCCAGTATATGTCTAAACCTGATAAGAAGCACAAGTTTTTGCTTAACACAAGTAGTCTAGTGGGTTCTCCTAACATCAGAAGATAAACAAAACTGAGAGATGGAGTTATTTTAAACATTAAAAATAGGAACATCTGAATGTACAAATGTACAAGGAGCTTGTGAATCAGATAAGTAGTTCTGAGGATAAGGCTGTGCTAATGGATGTATATTATAATGCAGTAGACAGATCTTGAAATTTAATAAAGTGATACTTAAAACTGGAAGGACAGCATGAGGCATACAAACTATACAGAACAGAAGAGGGTAGAGGCAGTTTTAACTGGCTACAACTCAGCAATGAAAAGCGTACCGATTCATTTTAAATGAGGACACAAGAAACGGGAACAAACAAATGTAAATGTGTATTTGCTGCTAACCACCAAGGCAGAAGAGAATAAGAACAAAATGTTCTCAAACCAGCAAATGCCACAAAATGCCAAGTTTAGGGAGGAGCGTAAGCTTTATGTATGCTGATAACTGTCAGAAATTCCTTTTAGTCAAAGAAGCACAAAATAGTTTCCTAATCTGAATGGGAAAAATAAATTTATTTTTCAGAAGGGAGGGAGTCTAGTCAGTGAAGATACTGTCTGGTATCTGCTTTGCCATCTGAGAGGGCTGGAGAGGATGAGGGAGGCAGAGAGTAGTTTGGCACCAGGACCCAGGAGGTTCTGCCGACAGAGGACATGGAGCAAAGTACTGAATTCACTAGTGTAGTGAAGAAGTAAAAGAAAGAAAAGGAAAAAAAGAAAAAAATGGAGAGGATAAAAGAAGATTAGGAAATGTAACATCAAGCCCTCAATCCCATGTTCATTGTTTACTTAATTTTTACTCCAGTTGACTCCGTTTGACTTCCATGGGAATTTATAGGAAAAAAACCACAGTAAAGTAGAATTGGGCCATTGAAATTTTGATTCTAGCAGATGAGAGAACAAGCACCAAAAAATGGATCCTCAGTGGAAGAGGAAGGGCAGCCATGTGCATTCATATCATCCTTTTCTGAAAGGACATAGTGAGGCTGACAAAAAGCTCATTCTTGCCATCAGTGTCTTCACTTTTACACCCTTCCATTAGTGTTAAATATGTAAGAGCAGGGAAATCCAGAGCTTTTCCACAGATGGCCTTCAGTATATCCCTGAGGATTCATGTGGTCTAAGAGAGGAACCGTTTTCCTTGCTGGGAGAGCTGTGTCCTTCCCATAGCCCTCCTAAGAAGTCACCATGAAGACATCCTCACAGAGTTTGCCTTTCCCCAGAGCCTTCTCTTGCAGAGCCATTGTAATTACAGCACAAAGAGCAAGCATTCCTTTATGAAAAAAAAATTTTCAGAGAACAAGAAGCAGGCAGCATATGTAACGAGGGGCTGTTCTGAGACGGGAGGTTTGAAATGCAACTGATCCATAAAGGAAAATGTTGGGATAGAGAGCATCAAAGCAAGAGTTACCTGAGACTCAAAGGGAGAGGAGAAGAGCAGCAAAGGAAGAAGAATGAGTTAATGCTTAACCTAGATTCTTTAAAATCTGTTTTTCAAAGGGGAAGGAAGGAAGGAAGGAAGAAGGGCAAACCATTCAGGGAGCATGAGTTGTTGAAATAGATCTCAGAAAGTCTAGCCCTTGGAAGGATGGCTGCCCAGGAATATAGATGATTTCAAATAATGGGTAACTTCTTACATTATTTTTTATTTCTTGCATTATCAGTGTCATTTTCTAGACAGGAAAATGGAAACACAGTGTACTTATTCTGCGGGAGGAAATGCAGAGATTTAATTAACACATTCAGAGAAAGAACCACTAATAGTCAAGAACAGAATTCAGGAGTCAAACACTCTTTAAACTGCAAAGCTGAAGTGAACATATCTGAGAGTAAGAGTCACTATTAAGGAAAAAATCATGCTGCAGAAGGCCTTGGTCTGGCCAAAACCAACTGCTGCTGATTTGCAGGAAATGTATTTATAATAGCTTTGGTCCAGAGAAAACCAAACCTCAGAGTACATGCAGACAAGGATCTTCCTTACCTTTCAGCTTTTTGCTAAGACGGTCATTCTTTCCAGTTGAGTGACAGTATGTGCTGCCAAATAGTTTGCAAGAGCAATAATACATTGATAAAGAAATAAACTAAGTGATAAACTAAGGTGAAATTATATGCTTTCAGGGATTGTATGATATGGTGTATAGTTTCTATATTATTTTACAGGAAGCATTATGAAACTGTCAGACTTGAAAGCAATGGCATCAGAGCAGGAGATGAAATTTTCCCAGTGACTGGCTGGCTTTCCAGTGGAGAAGGGACCTTGGCATTCTGTGAATAAAATCTAGAAACTCCTGTCTCCACTGAAGCTTAAAACAACAACAACAGCAAAAAGACAAAGAGGAGAATGGAAAATGAGGAGAAGAAATAAAATTAAAAATTCCCTCAGCTGCTGGAATGTGGCTTTATGTTGTTGGGATAATAACTCTGGGACTTTTATATATCATGGTGATGTATGTACTACCAATGGTTAGATAGTTAGATGGACAGATGTTTGCAGAGATGCTAAAAAAATCACACCTGCTTTCTATATCCAGTGTCTTGCTTACTGGGAGGACTCACTCTAGAGATGTCAAACAGCATTGCTTCTGCATTCCTTGGATATACTCCATCAGAGGAGGCAGCAGTTTTATTTTCTGCTTAGCTCTCTAGAGAAATCATGATGCACAGTTATAACTCGGTGGTTGTATTGTTAGCATATCCCTGATGACTTCAGCTCGCCTCTCTTCCTGGGCAATGATGCCTTCTTTGGCTGAGTTACTGGCATGTAGTAGCTAGCTCACAGTGTCCTGCCAACATGGAATGCATTATCAAGTCTTCTGGGTGCAGATGTCTTTTTATTTTTGTTACCTTATATTCTGTCTGAGAACTTGGAAAAGGGGAGCACTGGTGTTTTTCTAAAGTCACCTCACTTCATGCTGCTAATTCATACTATTTACCTGTGTGTCTTGTGACAGATAATATTTTGGTTTATTTTTTTTGCAGAAGGGATTGTGTTTTTCACCCTTTGTCCATAAAAATAGCGTATTTGTATCTTGAGGGGGCCAAAAGTGAAGGCTGAAAACATAGAAAGAAATTAAAAATATTACAATTTATTATTTTTAAGTATATTTCATGACTTTTAAGTGAGTCTAACAATTTTCTTTCATTTGAGTCATGGTTTCTGAACTCTGTGATTGACAATGCTTTAGTCTGAAGCTAAAGGGGAATTTTTTCTGTTGGCTTCCATAGGTGCAAAACTAAACCACTATGCAGGACTCAGATCAGTTGACCTAATCTCTGCTAATAAACTCTGTTTTATTTTGTTTACATAAGCTGCCTCCAAATAAGCTGTATGCACTGGTCTGATGAGGGAGGGATTTGTCATTTTAGAAAAAAGATACACAGGAAGTCTCTGGTGAAAAGAAAGAAAGAAAAAAAAAGAAAATTGCCTGCTTGAACAGAGGCTAGATTTTGCTTTGATGAAGCCGCAAGGAATTTGAGCACATATGAAGAACGTCTTATGAAAGTTTTCAGAACCCAAGTAAGACATACTTCACCCCTTAAAGCATTAATGTAGAGCAAGCTCTCATGTCCCGTCTGGTGCATTAGCCACAGTGCATCAAGCACCTTCAGTTTATGACTCTGACATCACTCAAGTACCTTCTGTTCAATTGCATCCTTCAACCTGGGCAGTTGTCTTTATTCTAGGACACCTTTAAGTGCAGGAAGATGAGGAAGGCAGAAGAAGGACAAAAACACTACAGCTTATATCATGCTACTGACAATTATTTTAAAGTGATAGAAAATGAAGGAGGAAGCAGGAGGCTGAGTGAAAGCAAATGTAGAGCCCATCATCAAAAAAAGGAGGAAGATTGATGCTAGTGAATGCTGTGGCTGTCTCAGATGGCATGCAGGCTACCAGCTGGACTGTTAGCTGTGATATAAATACTTTGGGGTGTGGGTTGTTTTTTCTTTTTTAAATATTCATGGTAACTTCTTGAAAACATTTTTCTCATTTCTTGAGTCACACTCTATGAACTGTAAAGTCACAGTAATGTGCTCCTAGGCCAGGAATTGTTTAGAGTCAGTAGAGCTGGTAGATATTTTTCACTTGAAAACAAATTTTTGATGAAAAATGGCCTCTTTTCTGAAACCCTCTGTATTTAATGAAAAACAGAAAGCAAATATGTTCTTTGACTCTAAGTTAAGAGTAAATATCATCCCAAGGCAGTGTGAGCTCCACATGAAGGGGGAAATCAAAGAGTGGGAAAGCGCACACACTCCCTAGAGCTCCTTTCACTCAGAACCTGTCATTTCCTCCATAGAGGTGCTTAATTTAAACTGGTGCAGGATACAAATCTTGAATACCGAGGAAAATAACAGTTACAGGAGGAAGACTACAGCTGTTGAATGCCTTATTGGAGAACATCAGCTAAGGGCTGAGTGTGGTTGTCTTCAGATCTGGAGTACATGGCCTACCTGTTTGAAAGACTTACCCATACAATGATACCTTCTAGGTACTATTCATGTTAGTGTTACTCATAGTCTTCCAGTGATTCTGGAATATTTATGGTCTGACTTGAGTTCCCAAACACAGTGAGCTGTGGTTGAGGCATTTTTCAATCGAAACATAATTACCTTCGAGTTGTCATAATTTCCTGATGTGCTTAGTCTCTATTTAGAGCTAGTGATAAGCTAGATTCCTCTCTATTATTTAAGTATTTGTGTAGCAAATAGTTTTGGAGTCATATGTCATTGAACATCTCTGTGCTTAAACATAAGTGAACTCTCAAGGTCTAAATGTAATCCCCAGCATCATGCTTTACAGGGGGTGTCAGCCTTGCATTGTACAAGGGAGTTTGCTTACTGACTATCTTGGTGTTTCATTCAGTAAGCATATAGTGTAAGAGACACCAATACTGTGACTGCTTGCATTTCACTGATGTACTCTTATAAGCTGATGTCTTAATTACATTATTTGTCAAGGTGAAGGGTTACAGACAGTCCCCAGAGGCACAGATATGTTGAACAGGACCTCTGGTGACTTGGGGTTTTCTTATGGGAAGCTTATCCCAGATAAAGGTCCCTCTTTAAAGGAGCAACGAACAGAGGCCATGGATCACCTAGGAATTTAGCTGGCAGCTCTGACAGCTGTGAAATTGTCCTATCAGCAGTGTCATTGAAGGGAGAGCCACCCAGATCCTCAAACAGAGCTAAATGACTAGGTATCCCCTGTTGGACTTAATTTCTTCATACTTGTTCTTGAACTGAGTAACTTCTTCCCTAATGGTGCATCATGTTGGAATAAACTTTGTGCTTTTCCCTTAAGTCTGGTCTGGTCAGACAGCACTGGGAACCCTCTGCGTGAAGAAGTGAACATAGGGAGCGTGTGCTCCCTTAGAGGCTGTCCTGCACCCACCGCAGGTGTAGGAGTCCTTGCTGTTCTGCAGGACTGTCCTCCACTGAATTGCAAGGAACTAGACAGACTGTGTTTGGGAGGGGAAATCTCCCCTGGTAAGCAGTATCCACAGCTTGTTGGCAAGCAGTAGCAATCCTAGAAAAGGATTAGTAACTTGCTATTGACTTCATTTTTTCCTTGACTGCTAGTCTAATAGCACCTCTGATGTCCAAGGTTGTTTCATCTGTACCAATGTGAGCATTAGATAGCCAGTAGACGTGTATGGCCTTAGAATGGATGTGCTAACACATATCTCTGCTTATGCTCCGTGATGAGTTTAGTTCAACATGGCTTGAGGGTCATGCTATTTATTTTTTATTTTTCCTTTTATTTATGCTGACATTTTGAAAAGAATACATTTTGTTTACTTAAAATTTTTTGGAAGAGAGATTCTTACATACCTTCTAGCCTAGAATGTCACTCCTGGTAAATGAAAATAAAAAGAAACATTTACATACAACTATGGGGTTTTCTATTTTTGACCACCATTCTTTGATAGTTCTTTTTCTAACTTTTTGTCCTATTTCTTTTAACTGTGAGATGTTGATCTCTTACCTCCCAGAACTAAGAGGAAAGAGATTCTGAGTTTTAGGGCTCTACCAAGAATCAACGCAACCCGGAGGAATCAAGGATGCTGCTGAACCTTAGTCTGTCTGAAGTGTAGATATGCCCCCAAACTCAGATGGAAGAGGAACAGTTGCAACTAAATGACAAAGCTTATTGGTATCAGTCGAGTGTGTATGATTGCTAAAGTTAGAGCTGCAGAATTTTTTTTTCTGTTCAAAGCCTCTCTTTGATTTGCTTGCCACCATCTGAAATTTTCACCTATGGGACTCACATTTTCAAGTCTGCCCACTGGTCAGATTTTTTAAAGAGTGTGAGCAAAAGTGATTTAGTAATTCCTGAGCATGAGGAAAAGTGCAAAACCCATGCTGCCTGACTCTATAAAGAGGGACGGAAGTGCTTTAGTGATAAAACAGCTGCAGACAGAAACTTCAAATTAGGCAGAAAAAACTTCTTCACTAAAGACAAAAGTTTGTGAGTGTCCTGATGAAAATTTATTTGCTTTTGTCTGAATAACAAGCATTCAAAAATCACACTTGGTCTAGGCTCAGTTCATTTTAAAGAGCTCTTGTGGTACTCTTAATAACAAACGCCCACTGGAGCCTTTACTGTGTTCATTGTGTTTCCTGTATATAAATTATTTTCATGAACTGTTTGTCTGGCATACACAGTAGTGGAGGGCACTGTACATGTGTATTTGAAGTAGGGGAAATGGTATGGCAGAAGTAGGCAGATTTCATTGGTGCTGTAGTGTTATGATTGCTCTTTTAATAATTGCCTTGGCATTCTTGAGGTTCAAAATGCTACGGAAATACAAGTTATAATGTAGTTATATAAAATTAGAGCGGCAGTAAAAATGAGAGTGGGCTAGCGGCAGGAGAGGATACATGAGAAAACAATTCCTAAGCTGAAATGTGGATTAAAGGTTCATTTAAGCAGGTTGCCATGTAACTCTGGACTGACCACAAGCATGTTAAGGCAGCATTCAGCTCCTCTGTAAAACATTTGCTGGTCCACAGGAAGAGTTTGTTGCATTAAGTAATTTATGGGGTGCTAAGAAGTTCCTTAAGCTATTATTAAAAACATACAAAATCTTCCCTGGTTAGGACTCTAGTAACTCAGACTTCTAACTAAGCAGAACTGATAGGGCAGGCCTTTTGATGTTTAATGAGTTCTGAAGCAGATGTGAGATGTGATAGACAGGGGAGCCGGGGTGATTTAGTGCTCATGGAACAAAATGATGAGATCTCCTCCTGAAAAAGAAAATGTAGCTAAAAAGGACAGGGGTTTTTTTTTTCCCCTTTTTTCCCCCCCCCCCCCCTTCTTCCTTCTTGGTGCATGTGTTTTTGATTTCCTCACCCCGTGCCTCTCAGTGCTGGCTCGTTTCCATCCAAACACACACAGAACACTGAAAACTAATTAGCCCTGGATGCAGCCACAGGAAGTTAGCCTGCCAAGTCCCCTTTCCCCCACAATTCCTCAACTTTCTCAGCTTGCCTCAGGCCAAGGGCCTTGCACTGGGCCTCTCTGTGTAGGTTGCCAGGTCTAATTTTACAATTTCCCTTCACCTTATCAAGTGTGCCCCAGGCCCAACAAGGGGGAAAGGATCAGAGCCAATGTTGTGTTGTGGGCCCTTCTCCCCCACACCCAGTCCCCACCCACCTCTTTTCTTTTCTGCATCAATTTTGGGAGTCTTGGTCATATCTAGTTTCAGTGTTGACTTGTTAATCTGACCTTTGCTAATGCTTTTTAAAGGAACCAAAGAGAACTTCACCATCTTGTAAAACTTGAAAGTCCCTCCTCTCCAAGACTTTTCTTGAAGGTTAACAAATTTTCCCGAGAGCCAGAGGACTACAGGTGTCAACCATTTTCAGGCATCTCATTTCAAAGCAGAGCCCACCACAATCCCAATGTGAGAAGCCAGAGCCTGATTAGAAGAAAGCAGCAGGCTGGATGCCAGCCTACAGTGGGCAGAGTTATGACACGTGCAACTCAACTAGAAAACACCAGCATGGCTGCAAAGTTATGAAGGTCTAGAAGCATATTGGGGTTTTCTTCTTGATTCTTATTCTCAGTTGCTGTGTGACGCTTAGCGAAAGTCACTTCAGCTCTTTCGACATCCCTTTCTAGGCTGATGATAACAGGACGTGACCTCTACAGAGAGTACTTTGAGCTTGTGGATGAAAGACTCTAAAGTACATGACAGCTGTTAGCAAATCTCAGTGGAAAGGGGTGAAGAAGAAAAAACGTTGGGCAACTGAACTCCCCTCTTCCTTCTTCTGTGGTGTAGATAAGTGGGAACTGATGGCCTTGTTGGACTGTTGCCCATCCAGTCCAGTGTCCAGATCCCACGTGATCTAGAACAAAGTCTTCAGAGGAAGACATGAGGATCCTGTGGTACAATGGGTAAGAAAAGAGAGGAGGCTAATTTGACCTTGTTGTCCAGTCCCATTCAGATCTTCAGAAGTTAGAAAGTGGCATAAGCCCTCAAGTACTTAAGATGTTTGCTATTGTTGCGTGCGGCTGCTGTGGCTGTTTTTGAAAGCCACATAAATATCTGGTCCTTTTTTATTGCTGTTAGGTTTTGAGCTGTGCCAGTTTCCCGGAGAAAAGGGTTCCACAGTAATTGCGTGTTGTGTGAACAACGTCCTTTTTCCACAGGTGTGCTCTGTGAATATCTGGAGAAACTCATGCTACATCTGCTGGTGCTGCACCTGCCCTGTAGAGAGAGAACTCCAGCCTGCACGGCTGGGAGAGGGGGTTCATCTGGGAACCAGCTCTGAATGAACTCAGAGTTTGAAAATAACCTGAAGGAAAATATTAAGTACAGTGCTAGGAAGGGCTGCTGTAGGAAAGGAACAAGATCCTGTTCTTGTTTTGGTCTCCCCTGATGCAAGACTTGAGAAGAGTTTTGTATGAGTTTTGCAGTGAAGTTACATTTTAAACACATTTACCATCTTGCCTTTGATTTCCATGAATGTTCTTCCTGTAGGGTGGGTGGTGGCACCTGGTGTACCCTGTGTGGAACCACGCCTGCTGCCGGTCTCTTCTCACAGACTGCAAAATGCCTGTTATGATGTTTTATATAACATTTTGTATGTGTTGGTCAGAGAAAACCCAGTTACAGAGAAGTGACTTCACTGCACAGGCACACTGTTCTGGAGCAGAGATCAAACAGCAGCACAGAAATGTGATGTTCTAGACTCCAATTTGGATCATTCTTAAACGTGTGGTGTGTAGTTTGTGAGTAGTCCATTACGATGAAAGGGACTACTCCGGTGACTGGCGTAATGCTATGTTCAAGTAGCTTACTGAACTCAGGCAACCTAGATAATTTTTTAGGGGAAAAACCACAACCCTTTTCTGTGGATACAGGCAATCCTGTTAATCTGATTTCAGGCATGTCAGTGGCATTTGTAGCATAAGCTCTGCCGGGCAGAGTCTGTTTTTTCTTCTGCATCTGGACCCGGCACAAGTGGCCCCCAGTCAGTTTGGCCTGTCCCTATTAGAACTCTAACAAATGTAATTTTGGCAGGATGGCAGAACTAGCAGCCCACTAGTTGACCTATATGCTCTCCCTCTGGCTCCAAGTTTTAACACTTCTCAGAGTACTTGGAAGAAAATAGCCTCTTAGTTTTTTGATCTTTGCCCGAGTGTCAGGACTGTGGTCCAAGATTATCACATCGCTATTGGTTGCTCTGAAGAAATTTGTGAATCCCAGTGAGGGACAGGACACGTGCACCTTAAAAGAACAAAATGAAGACCAAAGCAGTTTTTTATGCAAATATCCATATTTCTTTTAGCAGGAGCAGAGCAATGCAGAAAATGGAGTGTTTGATAAAAATTATTTCTGACTCTTGTTTTGAAGTTTTCTGAGAGGTGTTACCAGATATAATGACCTACAATTCTGGAACCACAGCATGCATGTGTTGCGTCTATTTTCCAAGAGTACATGCCTCTATTTCAGCTCATTTTTCAGAACCCTTCACTTGTCCTGAAGAGCAAAAGGAGGAAAACAAAAGTCTAACATCAGAAGTTGGCTTCCTTTCATATCTGTGAAGTCAAAGAAGAGCTTATATTTTACTAGAGTCTTAGCAAAACGAGCCCACGTGGCTTGTCTTAGAGCTATGACATGTATCTGATTGCAAGCAGAGCTAGCTAAAACATTTCCATCTAAACTTTACTTTGTTAAAAAAAAAGGACAGTTTTTACCAAAAATGGGTGATTCCTCAAAATAATCTTCTTTTCTTTAAGTTGTTCACATATTCTTCTTAAAACCTAAACCCAAAATTTTAGAGTGCCATTTCTGAGTACTTTGGGGCCACGATTTGTCAGCTTTTGTTCGTTGTTCAAAAATGTGTGTTTGTTTTTCTTTTCTTTTCTTAGTTCTAGGCCTTTAAAAAGGAAATTTAAAAAATATTATCCATGCCCTTTTCTTTCCCAGTGCAGACTTAATGAGGCAGGGCTAAGACAGCAGTAGCCCTGACTTCAGACTCCAAGTCACCAGATGAATCTGCTGCTCCATGGTTATTCAAAACCTCTGCAGCATGGTGGGGTAAGCTCAGATCTATAAAATGGGGCTTGTCTTTCTGTACCTACAGTTTGTTGGCAATGGCTTGTATCCAGACTCCTGGAAGAGCACAGAATGTTATTCTGGCACCCCTCTGCCTCATAAGAGGGTACAATTGGATATCCACATGGCTCAGTCCTCACTTTGCTAATCCTTGGGTCCCTGAAGCCTGCTTCAGTCAGAACAGCACCTTTGTTTTCTATATTTGCTCCTTAAATAACTAATTATACCCTTAAGAAACTAGCCTGATCCCAGGTCTAAGCGTGGCATAGTCTTTGCTGGAGAGGGAAATAAATAGGTCAGAATTCATGAGATCCTGTTCAAAATGAAGGTATAATAACAAACAACTACAGCAAGAACATTTTCATCACAACTAACCTGATGCAATTAATTGTCCATTTTGTTGCATTTATATCCATTTCAAAGAGGATCTCATGTGAAGCTTGTCTGACATGCTAAAATGCTTAATTTAGCTTTCCCCCATCAAGTTTCTCTTTTAGAAATTTTCAAATTTCTAAAGTTGTTATTGCAAAAGTCCCAGTCTGTCCACTTTTGATAATTCTGTGAGGGAGAAATACAAATGTAGCCATTGGTGATGCCTGAGCATGGTGAACAGCTTCAACTGAGTGCACATGGTTGGGTTTGAGGAGATAGGATTGCCACATCTGAGTATCTTAACAGAAGGATCAAATTTTAAAATTTGTGAGAAGCTGATTGCTCACCACTGAATTTGTGATCAACAATAATCTCCCTCCCGTTAAATAGGCCTGAATATACAAGATCTTAATTATCTTTTTGTGCGGTCTTGCAAATCAGTCCAGGTTCCTTCAGGATCCTCCTTATCTAATATGGAAGAGGATGATCTATGAAGCCCTTTCTCTGGAAAGTGCATTTGTGCATTATATACATAGATACTTACCAGAATAACATTTCTGTTATGTTTTGCCATGTAAAACCAGTGTGTGGAAATGGTCTAGATCAGGACTCCATGCCTGATGCAACAGCCTCACCTGCTGCTGTTGTCTCTGGGAAGATAAAAGGAGCAGAAGGAAAGACAGCCAAGTTCAACTGTGATCTCCAGTGCTCTCTTCATCACCTTTGGTGATGTCTTCAGGCTGTGACCCTCAGAGTGCTGGATATTATTTTGGCATTAATAACTAGCAGCCTTCTCAACTTTTCCTCCACGTTCCTTACTCTGTTCCTTTCCTCGACTCTATTTCTGTGCCATCTCTCCATTATGTGTCCTCAGGCTTTGGTCTGCATTTCCCTTCATATACACCCTGCTCTTCTAATACAGGGAAAGGCATAATTCATATTCTCTGGACAGATCAAGCCCCCAAAAGAAAATCAAGCAAATGAGATAATAAATGAGTATAAACCACTTCCAAATTACTGTAGTTGGATGTATTTTTTTTTCACCCTCTTGTTTTCTGTATTTGGTAGAGCTGTTTGAAAAGTGTTGAATTTTATTTGATTTGGGCATTTTCCCAGAGAATTTGGATTCTTCCAGTAAAAAATCAACATGTCCCCAGAAGTTAAGATTCGCAGTGTAAAGTTACTCATTTACATGGTTTACTTGATGCCTCTCTTCTCCCTAGTTGTCAGACTTGTGTCTCGCATATCATCTCTCTCACCATCGGTCCTTTCCTGGTGCACCATTGGGACAGAGAATTAAGAAGTTATCTAAGACACCATACTAAAAGTCACCCGAAAAACAACTCTTCATAGATGCAAACTAACATTTCTCAATGGAAATGTCCTTAATGCTGCTGGTGCTGCTGTGCAGTACTGGTTATGTGGCTGCGTGGTGTCAGCTTTTCTGATCGATCTTTCCTCTGTTTGGAGCACTAGGAGGCAAAGATATCCTGTGGGCAGCTTTATGGTGAGGAACTTTTGGGACATGACAGTGAAGTTATATGTGGTATGTTTTGAAAAGGGCTAATGATTCTGATATCTAGTATTCTATGAGCATTCTACACAGACAAATACTTGGCACATTTCTGGTATTTATCAGTAACAAACAAACAGACAGCTGCATGAAGCAGAATGTGGCAGATGGGAACTAATGAGAGATAAATATTTAAGCTGCTATATGAAAAGCAAATAAAAATAATATCTCTTGTGAAAGTGAAATCACAAAATTAGTTACCCCTACTCTGTCAGTGGAAAACAAGAGATGACTCTAGTGCAGCTGACATCCCAAGAAAGTCTCTGATGCTGCTGTCATCTTGCATTGCCATTTGTGAGAAGCTATCTGTCTCTCTCTAAGATCTATACATGCATATAAACATGGCGTTTTATTTTTGAAACACGTGAAATAATTTAATACATGCTAGAAAATAACTTCCAAATGCCCTCTTTTGCCTGCACTCTTCCAAGAACATATGGGGAAGATAGCACATACTTCTCTTACAAAGAAAATGAAAATGTCATTGTTTTCCCCAAATGAATTTGAAAAATTGATTTTGAAAAAATGCATCTTTGAGATCAACCCCTCCCATATCAATACATCATACAAGAAACCAGTCACCTCTGCAGAAACATTTATTGGTTTCCATCACGTTGCATTGTTTAAAAGATGAGACAGCACGCTCTGCAGAGTGCAGAACTTCCTCTCTTCTCCTCTCTACTTTAATTGCATTTCTGTTCTCAGCATTACATAACTTTAAAGGCATGTTATAAATATTGTTCTGCGTCATAGATCATGTCTATAATTTATACAGCATTTTCACTTTGACATAGTGTCCTAAAGAAAAAGTAAAACATGGGAAATTAAAATAAAAGAAGCCACCCTGCCCATTTGAAAGGCATTTTGCTTTTATTTTGCAGAAGCTGATTTGATGTACTTTGCATAGCGTGATTATTCTGCAAAGTCAGTTTGGAAAGGTTTGATTAAAAACCCTGAAATTTTTTGAAGTCAGAAAACATATTTACAGAGTTATTCTCCCATGTCTATGGTTTCATGTAGTTGTTCTTGTTGTATTATTTTAAATTCAAGATGAAATCATGGCTAATTCCCACCCAGAGTGAGGTAACCAGATTAATAATAGTGGGGAACGCCACACTGAGAACACAGGCAGATGTGAGAACAACCAGCTTAATTCCATGAGTTTTACATACTAGAGCAAGAAAGAAGGGTGCTACAGGTACAGACATTTGGTTTTTTCTCAATTTACTCCAGCAAATTAAAAGTTCAGCTACTATGACAGAGAATAGGGTCATAATCCCAACACATATTACTCCTTGTTAAAAAATCCGTTTTATCGATAGGGAGTGTTTTGCTCAATTAGCAACCTCGCAAGCTAGCCTACATTTTCCCAGTGTTTCTGCTTATGAAATGATAACTATGCAAACTGTCACCTGTTTCATTTGGTGTATAAATATATTAAAATTTGTCTTACAGTTGAATCTCTCTGAGTCTCACGTGGCTGATCCAAAAGTGGCCTTCATTTTGAATTTTAGTAAAGAATGGATATAAATATTTAGGTATCATATTTTTCTAAAAATAGCCTTAACATTAGCATATCAAATGCTTGGAGCATCCACCCTTCTGCAGAGTGAAAGTTCTGAAAGGCTTTACCCAGAAAGTTAAGGGGTTTGACATCTTCACCTAAGCCATAACATTTCAACATCCCTGAATTATGTTTTCTTTTGATTTTTTTGAACCATATTTCATTATTAAAATAAGCTTGTGTATCGCATTACAGGCTCTGTAGCTCAAGTTCCCATTCTCTCTTGGGGGCTGGGTTCTCTGGCTGGACAACATCCTTCCATGATGTACCCAAAATTTAGTTATTCCCAGGACAAACTTTGTCAGGAAAGGAGCAGTATAGGAGGTGCCTATGGAGGTGGGACAGATCTCATGGAATGGTTTCAGTAACGTACAAAATGTGAGAAAGCAACGACAGCTTTTGCTGATCACACAGGACTGGGGACATCATTGGTACAGACAAGGTCATGGTTCACACAGGAAAAAGCAGATGGCTGTGAATATTGCTGCATAAAAAGGGGAGGGCAAGGTTGTTCAGAACAAGATAAGAACTGAGGGGTTTACTTGATTGCAGGTTGGCTGTGAGTGGCCGGTGTGCTCTGATTGTAGAGAAAACAAATGTCATCCTACAGTGTATCAAGGCATTTCTAACAGAGGTTGACTCTTAATATTGTGATATAAGAGTTCAGTGAGAACACAGTTCATGCCTGACAAAGGCTAAACTGGAAGTAAAATTGCAGAGGATGCCTGCTGGAGTGGCTGTGAATAGGAAACCTGTCTTATGTGTGGAGACCAAGACAATTTGTCTTTTTTTCAACTCAGCTGTGAGAAGACCAGGAAGAAGATACTAATGTTCTCCATGCATAATCCAGGGCCGGGCGGCCGGGGTACAGAAGAGCAATATAAGCTGAGTGACCATCCTGGCACGAGAGCAAATGGCTCTGAGCAAATGTGTGCTGTGAATTGGGAGAGTGAGGAAAAGCATCGGTAGGAATAATGGAAACTGGAAGCTGAACAAACTTTAAGACGGGGCTGGTAAATATTTTAAAAGGATTACATGATGTGATTGCCTGCTTTGGTGACTCGGGAGGTTCATTAAGGTCCTGTGTTCTCCTTCCTTTCAGCCAACATAGTCCTTTCCTGGACACCAGCCCTTGGAAGAGATGAGGGCTAAAAGAGACTACATGGGATAAAATGTCTGCCCACAAATCAACCGCAGGGGTTGTGCCGGTGGCCCCTTTGCACATTTTAAAGGATGGGGATTGTGCCTGTTGCCTCTCAGTGGACTGCTTCAAGCGGTCATGTGGCATTTGCCACAGGTTTGCCAGGAGCTGGGTAGAAAACTTCCATTTCATGTTTTCCATATGGCTGCTGTCTGGCAGATGACATCACCTAAATGCCCATAGTCCTGGCTCTCCCCTCAAAAGGCAGAGCGATTAGGGAAAAAACCAAACTAAACCTCCTCCCTGCTCCCCCTCGTCCCTAAAAAAAGTGCAAAAGTCAAAAGTCTTAGTGAATTGTGTCAACTCAGGAGCAACGACCCATCTTCAGGCTTCATAATTTGTTAATTATAAATTATAATGCTTAATTGCAATGTTGTTTTTTGTGTTTTTGTTTGGGTGGGAAGCCTGCAATTCCTGTTAATGCTTTGTAACGTACTTTGTGACATGTGGTAACACTAGGGAGAATAAAGACCAGGAAACACATGCGGCTGAGAGGCAGGCCCAGTCATTTTCCTCCTGCCAAGTAGGCTGCCTTCATATGTGTTTCTGGCAGCGAGCTGCATGACACCTCAGGTTCCCTCCCGTGTCTTTCCAAGAGTAACAGAGATTTTCTTCCTTGCAAAGGAAAAATGAAATCATGACAAAAAAGTAATAAAAGCCATCATCCCAAGGCATTCAAAGGAGTTTAAGACAGGAGTTGGGGAGGCTTCTAGCTCAGAATTATTTTGTTGCAGATTATTACTGGGTGCTGTAGTTTATCATTATGTATTTTATTTTGAAGTGTTTCATTTCTTTGAGGTGGTGACCTTCAGTATGCTGAAAGTGTGACTGGATGATCTTACCCGATTTTGTCTAGCCCAGGTATCCTTATGCATGTTTCAAACAGTGTAAGCCACTTCTAAGGTATTTTGAGAACATAGTTTACTGTTTAAATTTTTGTGTTGACTTCACTTTTTACCCATTACCCTTTAAAATGCCTGCATGGGTGCATTCTGGGGAGCGATGGGAGTTTCCCAGCAAGGTGGGTGGTGGTGTACTGGAGCTCTCCTGCGGTACAAATGCTGGGAAGGTGGCTGTCCCAAGCCCACTCAAGTGATTAGCCCATCCACTTTTTTATACATCTATTATTCCAGCAATGGCATAAACTGGCTTTCCCTTCTCTCTGATCTGAAACAACTCTACTTTTTCTATCCTCTCTAAGAAAATGACTTTTTATTTCTTTCTCTTTCCTCAGGAGGCTCTTCACCTTCCCAGTCTCTCAACATCTCTTTGTGCTTTCTCTTCTGCACTTTACAGTCCTCTATGGACCTTAAAATCCTACTACACCACACAGTCCCCTGAGCTCCCTGTCAGCTCTTCCTTGCACGCAGCATCTTCACAAGTTTTTGTAACTCCTTCCTCTTTATTCTCTGTGGTCTCCCCACACATCCCTATTTTCCTTATGTCTTATCCTCCTCCTACACATTTTATGATCTCTTTGCCAGTGCAGAGTAATTCCCGGTAACATATTTACTGCTTTTTCAATAATTTCTAATGATTAAAGAGTCATGAGTGGCAAGACTTGCCTAAATAGGTGTTAATTCAAAGATGAGATCCTAATTCTCTTTTTAAAAATGCAATCCAATTTATCTTCCTTCCCACCTTTGCCAAAACTACAAACCAGTCTGTCTTACATTTCATATATATGATCTCATGTCAGAGCAGAAGTTTTCTGGAAAATTTGAGACAAATTGGATGAGGCATTTTTGGATTCATATAGAAACTGAAGCATTCTTTTAAACAGATTTTTTTTAATTTTTTTTTTTTTTTTTTTTTTTTTTTTACTTTTTGGGCTTGTCACGACTCAAAAGCAACATGGGCTGGAAAATTCCATATCTGCCAAAACTGTGGGTTTTCTCTACTGACTCTAGCTTTTCAGGTTCTTCTAGGGGCCCATAGAATAAAATCAGTAAAAGGGGCGGTCCTTTTCGCTTGGTTGTCTTTCTCCCTTTCTTGCCTGATGTGATGGAGCTGTGATGTGTACTGAAGGACCTCCTGTGTAATTACCCGTTACCTCTCAATTGCAGAAACAGAAGGTTAGTGAGCAGGGAAAAAGCTGACCAAATTGAGCCAAGTCCACGCGTGTTCAATGTCAACTTTTTTTTACAGTTACTGAACGCTGGCTGTTGAATGTGTCATATTAGTGCTTTATCAATAGGTGGTTTTTCAGCTTGAATTCTGAGTTGATGATACTGGAATTTTTTTTTTTATTTTTTTTTTTTTGCTAATGCAAATTGATTTTTTTCTCCCAGCAAAATAAAAAATTCTTTCAAGATGCCTTTTTTTCTTCAATACCAAAGCAGATAATTAATTTCAATTTTGTGAATTGTTTTTTATTCTTAAGAATACTACCTGCAGGCAAATTTCAAAACCAAATGCTTATCAAGAAAATGTGAAAATTATTTTTTTCCTGTCCTCCCAAAAAATCCCTGTAGACTTGCTAAATTCAGTATGAATTTATGAATAGTCTTAATTAACCCCAAATGATATTTTTTCTGGGCAAATATGTTAATTATTTACACCAAGATCTTTTGTAGCTCTATTTTACAACTTTATTCTCTGATAATCTCATCAATGACTGGTGTCTATGACTAGTTTGGTAAAAGATTATTAGCTAGGCTGAAAAAGAACTATGGATGCCATGATGCCATAAGAAGTCTGCTTGCTAATTTTTATGAGCCTGAAGAAGCCCACCCCAGCCAGCTATGGCATATTTAAAATTTTTTGTAGCTTCCCTTCTTGGATACAGCATATGCTGAATTCTCAGTGGGTGTGGGGGAATTCAACAAAGCAGTGATAAACAGTGAGGAGGTGATTGGGAGCTGTGTACATCCAATTTTCCTCCATGATAATGCCATCAGTCCACAGATTCAGAAGGCTTTGTCAGCTGTAGTTGAGCTTGTCGGGTCACAGGTGCTCTATCCCTGTGCAAGCATTAAGCTATGAGTGTGGTTTTTATTCTTTGCATGATCAGTTCCTGCCAGAAGTAGAGGAAATGGTGCTTTGAGAGGGTACACAGTGTGCTAAAAAATAAAGCACAAAATAGCATAAAATGTGATTTATCTTGGGAGTGAGTGGAGAGGAAACTCTCTATCTATTTCTTGCTCCCTTTTCCCTCCTTCTCTCTTGCACAAAAACTGTGATAACTCAGGAGTAGTGTGGATATAGTCTGCTATATATGGCTAGAGCTTTGTGAAGGCTTAAGCTACAAGCAAGGCTTGCATGAATTTTTTTATGATGGACAAGTTGGCAATGATGGGCAGTGTGGTGCAGTGCTGCCAGTGTGGTATTTAAATTAGGTCTTGTGCTGGCTTTTTGCACAAGATTAATTTTATTCTAGAAAGGGGTGACATTTCTTCCACAGAAAAAACAGCACTCTAACAATCTAAATTAAATTAAAAAAAATATTATTCATATCTGAAGAATGAAAAATAATGGTGAAAGACTAGAGTGTAAAATAAGTAGGTTTAATGGGAAATTTAGCAAGGTGACTTAAAAATCTAAAACCCCAGAAAGTTCAAGATCTCAACAACCTTTAGTCTGCTTTTGTCTCATTGCCTATATTCCATTTATAATAATGAAAAAACCCCACATAGATTTGCAGTCCCTCTGGACATTGGTGAGATGAGCCATCAATGTGCATCATATGTGGTTTAAGGATGTCTTAAGCACCCACCCAGGACATATGGACATCTATGCAACCAGAAACTATCTTCCAACTCTTGTATCTGTGGCAAAATCTTGACCTTTATGTTTCATATAAGGAACAAAGATTCCCAGCTTCCCATTTAAATTCCCCGTTCCATGTACTGAAAATATTAAAACAATTTAATCTCCTTACAATCCCCAGTGGTGCCTTTTAAATCAGCTTTTCATTGGGAATTGACTACATACTTTCTGTAACATAAACTGAAATCTGGGAGTTGTAAGCTGCCAGTAAAATATGAAGGTATGCTACATTTGCCCAGATATATAAGATATGACAAGATTTAATATGTATTAAATTTAACAGGTGCTGTGATCTCCTGCATAGATACACAATATTCAAAGGCGTACTCCAGAGAACTCTACATTCCCTGCTAGTTCTGCATTTCTGTCCTTTCCAGCATATTTTTATCTGTAATCTTACCTCCCATTTCTTACAATTCAGATTCATTTTATTTAAGCAACATTATCTATATTTTTATCAAGTTCCTAAATTACAGGCAACATATGCAACCTTAGCTCTGGCTTCCCAGAGGTGTTAGTTGGGGTAACTGCAAACTGTTTAGATAAGCTGTAGACTTTGACAGAAACAGAACAAAACTCGGATGTCACATTTCTCCCCCAGACAGAAAAGCTGTTTCTCTTACATGCTTACTATTTGAATCTGTAGGTGGAGACGTTACTAGGGAGGAGGTGGATGGGGAGAAAGAAGAATGGTTTTATTTTTGTGAAAGGTCCTTAGACTATGGAGAACCATCCATTGCTACCTTGCAGCTGGGATGTAAAACCAAACATGTCAAATGCTGTCAAATATGAGTGATTACATTTTAAATGCATTTCACACAGTCTTGAACATTGACAATAGATGTAAGGCAGCACAAGACAGGGAATAAGAGGCTGAACTATCGGGACATAGGACCTGTCTTGAGCTTCCCAGCAAAGCTCAAGAGTCCACATGAATCTAAAACTTGCAGGTCTTGCTGGGAAGAAGTGCTTCTTGATTGTTATTTTCAGTGCCTACACTTTGATTTCACTGGTACTGCAGGTTCTATCTCCCAAATAGTGACCCTTAGTTTTTTTAATGTCTAACCCATTCAGACATTAATAAAGACACCCTCCCACCCCCATATTCACAATCATGTTGTATGTTTTCTGAAACACACACCCTTGGTCACTCAGCACTCCCACATCCACCAGTCCTTTTGTAGCTCAAGGAAGCCACAGCGAGCTTTCCAACACCGTTTTCAGTGGGGATCTATCTGCCAGCTGGTGAGAGGCAGGTTCTCTGAAAGTTTGTTTTCCCTCTTCTGTCAAAGGAGGATGTTGAAACATCACTTACTGAGAAAGCTATGTGAGAGGAAAATTTCATCATCTCAGTGGGCTAAATAGAACCATATTTTGGTCTCTGTCTGGATCAGTATTTTTAAAAAAGAGTAAGATTTTCCATTGATGATGCCCTGTAAGCAGAAAGAAGGAGGCTGCTCAACACAAAAAAAGAGACACTTTTAGACATAAAGAAGCTGCATGTGGCTAAAAGCTGAAAATCAGCCTATTAAAAACAGAAGAGGTAAAACAAAGACTAAACCCCTGTAAACACAAGGCATTGATGATGTTTCCAGAGATCTTAAAGCCCAGATGAACCACTATGATACTTGTAGTCTAGGCTTTTCCATAAGATAGGCCAAGCAATTGCACTCGGTGGTTCCATTAATAGAATGGTATCTTCTTCTTTCTCTCAAATTAGCTTTTAGAAGTACGTTCCATTTTTTATTTGAGAGTCTCAACTGATGAAGAGTTGCTTGGGTAAGTGGTTTCAGTGGCTATTTTCATGGACAAGAATGTTTATCTTATTTATACTCTGAAATTCTCTTCCTTCGGTTTCCAGTCACTGGATTTCTTTTTGCCTTTTTTTCTGTCTTTTGCTGGAAATCTTTTCCCCATGAACATAATTTTAAGCATTGCATCACACTTAACTTCCACTTGTATAAACTAACCAGGATGATGTTTTCTCACTGTAAAGAAGACCATGTCACTGAATTTAATGTGAAATGTGCTGGGAATCCTTGAGTTTCCTTTCTAAACCTAACTTTCTACAGTTCTCTGGTGAATAGCCCATCAGCTGAAATCTTTCTATCAAGATGCAATGTCATTCTAAAAGGTTGGAGTGTCTTTGTAAAAGGTATCCTAAACACCAGAGAACTTGTTTTCATAACCTAGGAACAAACAGGAATTAAGGACTTTTCAAATGTGGTTTGATCATGCTCCATGATCAGAATAAAGTCTCAAAACCAGTTGCCCCCAGCCCAGGTAGTTGTCCAGCAGAAGATATGGGTACAGATATATCTAGTTTCCTTGAGAGGAGAAAAATGTTGATCTGGAAATGCACATTAGATGTGAAGGGTGGAAGTGTATAAATTCTGTTTGTTGGATGCATA
The DNA here is from genome assembly GCF_929443795.1 of Astur gentilis. Taxonomy (NCBI): domain Eukaryota; kingdom Metazoa; phylum Chordata; class Aves; order Accipitriformes; family Accipitridae; genus Astur; species Astur gentilis. Next base: position 1,894,219 of record NC_064900.1, on the reverse strand, counting down.
AGTCGCATCCTTTGTATGGGAATCTCGTGCTTTTCTGAACTTCATTGGTTTATGGCTAATGTGAACTGATGAGTCTATTTAGTGCTGCAACAGGCTGGTTACACTCCCCTGCAATCATGCTGAAAAAGATGTCACATGTATTAGCTACTGAAAGAAAAAAAAAAAAAGAAAAAAAAAGAAAGTTTAAGATTCCTTAGTGCTAGGTCAACATATGTTAAAAGATCATTTCAGAATAAGCAACAATATTGACTGCTAGTCCTCTTTGGAGTAGACACCTCTGACAGCCAGAGGTGCACTAGCCAAATCACATTTTAAGTTTATGAAGCTTTTCTCTAGAAAAATGAGTCTTCTATAAAAATTTCTGTTAGCCTTGGTCTTTTTTAATAACGCATCAACCTCCATATATATAGTGGAGGTGGTAAATCTTCCAAGGGATTAGTTTAAGAATTGAGCCACAACAATACTATTTAGATTTTAAAAATCAATAGGGCATGTACCTTAAGGTATATGTTGTATGATAGGTTACAAGAGGCCCAGTGTTTGAAAGCTAAATCTGGTCAAATTGAGACTGGATATGAGGCATGTGCATGGCTGTGGAGTTAGTTAACTTCTGAAGCAACATATTTAGAGACATGGTAGATTTTCCAGTACTTGAAGACTTTAAATCAAGCCTTTGAGCACATGGAAAACGTGAGTATCAGGACTGGCATAGAGGGAAATGTTTTGGATAATTTGTCTTTACATTCCAGTAAAACCTATGAGTGAAAAGGATGACAGGAAACCAAGTTAGCCTCATTTGCTGGGACCACACAGTACATGCAGAATGAGTAAATATGCTGTGGTTATGAAGGTTGGAGTGGAAGAAGGCGTGAGAGAGGATAAAATACGAGCGAATTCTTGCAAGTTGGCTTTTTTTTTGGTGGGGTGTGCCTAGGCAGCATAGAGTACCTGCTGTATAAAACAAATAAAATGAAAGAAAACATGGTAAAAACAGCTGTGTCCAGTGTGGTGGACATCCCTGTAACGTGGAGAGTTGAAATTTATATTCTGTGATATAACTTGCTTCTGTCAGTTGGTTGCATTAGTTTCAGAGCTTGAGGAGCTGTGTGGGCTCAGCAGGGCACAGCACCCACAGCCCTGATGCCTGACAATTATCCATAGGTTCTCACAGACTTTCCATCTGGTCCTAATTTTGCAGCAGAATTTCCACCCATTGTAAATACATAGCTGAACGGGCATCTCCCAGCACTACAGATGTGTGATGGTCCCATTACCTGAATGAAGAAGGGGAATGCTGCATGCTGCAGGGGTCTCGAGGGCATGTCCAACATGTTGGGGGAAAGGCAGGTCACTGCTGTCCAGTTTGGCTGAGTCTGGGCTATGGAGACCACATAGCCTGGTTGTACTCTGCAATTGCCGAGGCCAGCTTCACACAGCGCTGGCTTGGGGTGCGAAGCATCTCCGAGGGACAGCCGGCTGCTGGCTGTCCTCAGACACCCCCGTAGCTGCCCTCTCGGCTCTTTGTGAAGGGTATGAATGCCCAGATCGACGCAGTGATTAACTGCTCCTCTGTTTCCCTCTTGATAAAATTGTGTGAGCTCTAACCAGAAAGGAATTGGAAGGATATACTTTAGTGCTGCACGTACTTTGACATTATATAAAAGTGAGTACTTCAGGAAAGCCTTCCGAAGGCAGAAGAAGATGTTAAAAGAGAGGTTTATTAACTAAGTAACCGGATTACTCCAGAGCAGGAAATACAATGAAAGTGAGCGCACCACTTCTTAATTAAAAGTAAACAAACAAAATATGTCTACAAGAAACCCAGATGAGGAGAAAGTTTTGTGGTTGGTATTCTGTTATAACTATTAGGACCCACAGAATGTATAAATGTAGCGAGTCACAACGTAAATCTAGAGATGAATCCCCTGTGTGAGGAGATAAGGTACCCAGTTAAGAAACTTTACTGCGTTGCCATTAATTATGAAAGACTTGATGGCTGTCTTCTGGACTTGCTTTCAACAGGGATATGCCAGAGAAATGTTTGTTAGCTAGTATTGTCAGTGTTCCCGTTGACTGTCTGACAACAGATGTTAAAGTAGGAGTAAAAATTACAGAATCATCTTTGGTTGATCTTGAATATGTTGATAATATTACCTAGCGCAGAGGCTGCCAACAGGCTAAGAGGTTATTGGAAGAGCTGCAAAAAACTGTAGGCCTCTAGAGGATTTAAGATCAAAGTCATAAAACAAAAGGGTTTAGAATTTTTTTCAGTGACTTTAGTAGTCTGTGCTTGAGTTACAGCATATCCTTTGCAAATCTTTTCAGTTTTGATGTAAAGCATTTTTGTAATGGAAAATCCCTCATGTCTCTCAGTAGGTGATTTCAGTGTTTAATTAGAAATGCTTTCTAATCCAAATTTGTAACTCTCATAGTCTTTTCTTGCTAAACTAAAGAGCTCTTTCTTATCAGATATCTCTTCCCCTCATAGTTATTTATAGGTAAGGTTCAAATCCCTTCTCAAGTGTCTATTGGATAAGCTAGGTTTGTCTGTCTTCCTTCTTCACTCTACAGCAGATTTTCCTGACCTGATATTAGTCATTAAATTATTTTCTGAACCCCTTCCAATTTCTACCATCCTCTCATAGGTGTAGACACCAGAACTAGAACCATTGCTCCGTTCACAATAATACTTTAGCTGTGGGTATTAACTGTTTCATTGCCTATTTCTGTGCAGAAATTAGAAAGATGAGAGAGAGCTCCAGGAAGCAATGAAGAAAAGCCCAAGCTCCCGTCCTCCAAGGCACCTCTGGGAAAAGCCATCCTGTCACAGACAGTAGAGGGAACTTGGAGGGACCAGCTTCCATAAGCCAAGGTTAGCCTTAGTAAGAAGCCTCAGAGAGAAAATTGCATTGCCCATATTGTCGCTACATGCCTATCTAGCAGTGTGTAGACAGATTTTCTCAGGCAGTTGATTCAGACAGAACCAGATTTACTCTTTGGCCGTGAACCAGGTTCCTGGTTCAAGAACTTTCCTGACAGTTTTCCATGTGGGATATTATTCTGATTCATGTTTGGGCTGCAGCAATAATTCAGTCCTTCCATACAGTAATTTTATGCTTTTCTAGTTTGTTTTCTTGGAAGATCTCAAAAATGTCATAAATACTCATTGATTTACATTCACAGAAATCCAAGGAAGACAGTAAATATGATGGCCTTAATAAGATTATCTTGAGTCTTGTTTTAATGCTACATGGGAAGTCAGTTGCAGAGAGTGAAATAGAGACAGTTTCTCATGCAAACTACTGAGTCCATCATATCTCTCTACTTGATATTAGAATTATTGCACTCCACACTGAAAATTATCTCCTCCTTTATCTGTGTAAGTAGCCAGCCCTGTTGCTTCATGACTCACTTGCTATACTCCACAAATACCTTGCTCTGTGCTGGAAAGGAACCTCCAAGAACGTGACATAGCCTGTTGGGATATACTTGAAGACAAGGTGTTGAATGTAGCTCCTTTTTTCAGCAGCAGGGCATTTTCTTCTCAACATTCAAAAGAAGAAGGGAATGTGAGAATAACTGCCCCAAAAGCATAATGGACTATTTCTGGTTCATGCATTCCTCCTTTTGGACTGTGTCCCCTTGGCTTGCAGAGAAAAGCTCCAAAAGGAGAGGGCACGGAGTTGTTTTTCAGTGTGTTTGTCTAAGCTGTGGTCCTTCGTGCTATGAGAAACCTCTCAAGCAGCTCCAGCAAGAATCTTCTTTCTGCTCCCTTCCACATCCTCCTTTATTCCTAGGTCCCCCTCCCCCTCCTTGCTTTCTTTCATGTGGATCAAGGCCTGGAAAATGACAAGCCTCTTGATTAATAGATACAGAAAGTCTTCTTATGTAATTTATTTGCTTTCTGCACCTGACTAGAATCACTAGGTTTATCTGGAAAGGAAAATATATCGTCCTTCCTGACTCCGAGTGGCAGAAGAGAGAGCTGAGCATGTGATATCAAGCTGCGCATGGAAAGCAAACAAAACGCCATTTCTGTATTTTGTAAGCATCTCAGGTCATAAAAGTGTCAGCACACTATATTTCTTGCTGGGATCCTCTCTGTTTTATTATCTGAGCCCTTTCCATTGTGTTGAATGTGCAAGGAGAGTCTCCAAAGCAGGCAACATCTGTTTCCCTGTCATGTTTTTGATTATCAGCTCCATATTCCTTGCAAGTCTCCTGCTCACATATTCCAATCAAACTCAATGGGGGCTTCAACAGCGAGGACACTTCCTTATCTCCCTTCCCCCAGACTCTCCATCCATCATTCTCACATGCTGGCCCACTAAATGCTGATGCAAGAGGCCTGTTCTTTACACTTGGGTAACACACTCGTGACCTCTCCAATTTGTTTTGTTTGCTTAAGTCTAATTGCTGTGAGTATACCTGCCTCTTGGTCCTTAACAGGGGAGAGGAAGGAGGCAGGTGGGACATCTGACTGATTTTTGTTTTGGTACCTGTGGAGTACAGTTTTCTAATGTAGTTTTAGATTTGTTTCCCAGTTTTGTTCCCTCAAGAGGAAGTTTCTTCCCCTCTTTCTTAGCTCCCAATTGCTAAATCAATCTCTCTGTCCCTTGCCAAGAGATCTGTTTTACCATTTATGCAGGAATTTCAATCTGCAGATGGGGAGTCTGCCAATAAGAATCAATTAAAACAATTGTCTTTTGCCTGTGGTATTGCAGTTGCAGGATATCCGGCACACTTTGATCTGGGAACACAGAGCTGTAAGTTACGTTGAGCTACGAGATGTTTATTCAGTGAAGGTTTGCATTTATTTTCACAGAATATTTTTGTGTCCTTGCACACAACAGCAATGAACAGTTGTAGGGTGGTGGAACTGGTTTTGCAGTTGAGAGAGAGAAATGGCAGTCTGTACAGATGAATTGTATTTATTTATTTAAAGGGTAGATTCCTGCCACCATTGGTAACTCACCCATCCACCCACAATAAAGCTACATCATGAATCCACATGGCAGAATTTCCAGATTCAGACAAAAATGTTGCTGACATTCATACTCAGCCTCAAAGCCTGCACAGAAGAAATGTATGTACTCCCTAGATCCTATATTGCTAGTAGTCCTGAGGTTACTGTTGGATCTCTTAGGTTTCAAGCATGGCATGGCTTGCTTGCACATTCCAGGTTAAACCACTCTCCAGATTTAGGGCCATAAAGGAATTTTTCTTCACATCAGATTGGTCAACACAATTGCTACATCTGCCCTGTTGTGCCATGCTTCCCCTAGATGCCCCCACATCTAGGGCTTCCTAGATGTGGAAAAAGCCACTAAAATTACTTGCTTTCTGGGCATGTTTGACCAGTTCTGACATGATTTCTGGTGTGGGGAAGGGAGGGAACCCAGGTGGTGCTGGTGGTTGAAGATCCATGGCTGTCTGCTGAACTTCTGGCCTTTGGTGCAGCTTCCTGGTCACCTTCCACTGCTGCTGTTAGGTAAATGGAGCATACCTGGGGCAGAGGCCCTCAAGTTCAACTTACAAGGATTCAGACACTGTGGTTGCAAAGCTGGGTGGCTATCTGTACGCAGCCTAAGCTCGTGCTGAGCGCTAGCCGTCCTCAAAGCCTGACAGAGACACCAGGTTGTAGGACATGCTGGAATTTAGATTTCTGCCAGGTCCAGTGTGCCAATAATATACTTTTTTTTTTTTTTAACTTAAAGACAGGTTTGCGCAAATGTTTCCATCAAAGTTTCCCTGCTGTCATATTTTTTATATGACCAGTTCTTTCCTTGGGATTCATGTAGCTTTTGCTCTTTATGCTACAGGTCTCATGTTAGGATTTGGGTTTTAGCAGTGCTATGTGGCTTGTGATGAGGTGTATGTATGGAATGAGGCCATTTAGACCTTTCTGTCTACCCTTTCTTAAAGTCTTGTCCTGGACCTGGAGGAAACTGGGCTTCATATTTATGTCGATTCTTGACATTTCCTCATGCAGCTTGGTTAATAGGTGTGTGAAAGAGCTTAAGGGCTTGGCAGGTCATTAACAGCACCAGACTGACTACATGATGGAAGGCAACAAGGACTGAATAGAGAAGAAGGGCAAAAGAAAGTGAATGCTTGCAGAGGACCTGTCACTGAAGATGGTGGTAGGAAACAAAAGATAAGGGTGAGGAAAAGTGGAGAGGAGAGATGGATGGACATAGCTCAAGGAGCAGCCAGGTACGGAAGAGCACAGCCTTTGTTGGTGGGCTGACAGAGCTAACTGGGAGTGCAAAGGCAGACTGTTGTGAGAGACTGCAGTGCTCAGGCAGCTTCAAAATACCTGTGTCCTGGGGGGGAGTAGGAATTCCTGAGAAAATAAAGGGTGGGGGAGAAGAAAGGGAGCCGTAGTAAGGTGGGTACTGGGGTGGGTCAGAAGAGGCTGCAGGGTATGAAGAGCCTGAATGGGAATCATGGGCTGGGACAGAGAAATAGAAATGAGTGATCAGGAAGAGAAGGAGGCAACAGAAAACTAGGGGTGGGGGGGTGGCGGGCAGAGATTCACAGAGCACTGTAGGAAAAAGAGGACAGGTGAGGAGAGAAGAGAAGGAGTATGAACAAACATGGGGGCGTGCATAAAAGGCAGAAGAGGAGGGGAAGCAGAGATTACAAATAGCAGAAGCTTGCTGTCAGGCATCCAGGCACAGAACACAGAATACCCCAGCTGAGGTTACTCATCCACAGCCTTTAGCTTATGCTCCATACACCCTTTAATTTTATGATAAGACTTTTTTTTTCTTTTTTCATGTGAATGCTACCTTTCCTACCAGTGGTCAGAAATGTATTTACATAATCTACTATTTCCTGGTTTTCTACACCCTATATAGAATTTTTTAGTATCAGTTTTGTATTTACTGCATACTTATGTGACTGGAGCTAGCTAAAATTACTTCCTAGGTTGATGTTTTTAGTTATATTTCCACTACATAAAAGTGTGACTGGCCTTATTAGTTTCATTGGTATAACTTGCCATAATGTTTTGATTAGTTCATTGGGAAATTTCTATTATTAGACTGTTCCATTTAATACAATATTTTAATAAAAGCATAGTAATAAGCTTTATCCTTTAATGAAATGCACAGAAGTGAGTTTGCATTAATGAAATTAAATAATTCAGCTGACACACTTTCTAATTGGCTAGCTGGAAGCTATGTGTGCTCTGATTGGCCAGTCAGAGGTCATGTTTATTCTGATTGGCTGGCCAGAAGTCATGAGTGTTCTGATTGGCCAGTCAGAAGTCACATGTGATCTGATTGGCCACCAGGCTGTCCTGGCTGCCCTGGCTGGGCTGCAAATCTGCGCTGGAGCCATCGTCCCTGCTCTCCGGCAGGCACGGGGCATGGTGGGACACAGCCCACTTTGTCCGCAGCATCGGCAGGTCACACCTCCGCTCACGGTGAATTACCGTCCTGCTGAGGAGAGCGGTGATGGGCTTCCGGGCACAATAAAAGCAGAAACAACCATGAGCATCTGGTAAAACCACAGAGAAAGGAAAAACGGCATGAAAAATTCTTGGACTGGATATATGGTCACCCAAAAGACTTTGGGAGGACACTGCGCTTCTGAGGCGGGAGATGGGAAGGGGAGATTGCTGCTTGTGATATTTTAAAAAGGCTGTTCAGCTAAGCATTCAACAAAGAGGTTATTGAGCATGAATTAAAATTGTGAAAGCAGTCACTCTCGTTGCAGAAGAAACCACACATCAAGACAGTAGCAGAAATTGAATGAGACTATAAGGAAATATGGATCCTGTTACTGTGAATTAGTGACTTCAGCTTTGTTCATGGGTATTTCAGATGTGCTCACCAGGAAATACAGTCCAATAAAGGGCAATGTACTATGCATTAGTACAAGGGGATTTGATTGCAAGACAGATTGACACAGGGCCTCGCTCTGCGATTGGGTATAAAAGCAAGAACCAAGGAGCGTTCTACTTGCAAGCACAGTTTGGCCACAACTTGCTATCTTGTCCCTTATGCAGTACAAAGGTGCCACAGAGTTCTGCCCTGTCTCAATATCTCATCTGTTTCACCTTCCCAGTGTGCTGCCCCATGCTTTGCCAACTCTTCTGCCCTTACTGCTGTATTTAGGAATCTCCATCTTGCCCCTGCCTTCCACGCTGGTCCCTTGCAATGCTTCCCCCCATCCAGGAAGATTACAACCTTCCTGTACACTTTGTGATCCCTTCTTTGAAAAGAAGGTCCCTTCATCTTGACTTCCACTACGGATTTCTACACCAAGATTGCACCAAGGGGCAGTTGCAGTGATTTAACAGGGAGATGGCAGAGCACCAGTTCTACTACTTGGGCCTGGCTGTTGTTTAGTATTCGGGGTAGATACTAGGGTAGATGTAGGCTGTGATTTTTTGGCAGGCAAGTTCCCATTCCATTTGCAAATGTAGTTTTTACGCTGTATGCATGATTGATAACAGCAGAGATGATACTGGAAAACCCGATGAAAGCAATTATAATGTTCTTAAAAACAAAGAAAGTGTCCCACATGTCTAATTTCTATTCTGTTTAAAAATATTTACTCGTGAGTCCTGTATGCCAGTCATTATTTGTGGTACAGTACTACAACCTCTGCGATTTTATGGTCCAGACACACCAGGAATATGGGTTCAGACTGGGAAAGAAGATGTGGCCATGCTTTGCAGTTTGGGGTGTGCCACCTTATGAAGAGCTCCTGACAAACTTTATGTGCTTCAGGTCTTGCCCTCTGCTGCAGCTGCTTCTCCACGATCCCACAGTGTGTGCAATATTGACTGCCTAAATCCAGTGCTGTCTTTGAGCCCTGATCCTGTTCATCTGATCTCACCTGCCAAGGGATAAGTTAGCAGCAGGATCTACATCACAGAAGCACGAAGAGAAAGTAGACTTTGTCAGTAGACTTTGTTGAAAAGACATTTTTAAAATAGATTTTAGTAGTGTGTGAGATGAATGGGAAGAGGGAGAGCAGTAGGTGGAACAGGTCTGACGAGATCTTTGCCACAGAGCCAGCTTCAAATGTGCCTTACATGGCGTCCTGAGCACCCCCGTTCCTGTCCTGCACTGCAGCAAGCCAACCGCACTGCTTCCTCTTCTACCCCTTCCCCAGGTCTCCAATGCAGGCATGTCCCCTTCGCTTTCTTCCCATCCCCACCATCGCTGGCTTCCACCTGCCTGAGGTCAGTGAGATGAATCAGAGCAGCCTTCAAGCAGTTTTAGCTTTTAGGAGTCACTGGCCTGGCAGTCAGATTGGGAAGTGCTGAGAGTGCTTTGCTGCTAAGGTACCACAGTGCCAAGCTGCTTTGCCCTGTCTTCTTTTTAGGGCTGCATCAGTCATGTTGTAACTCTAGACTTGGGGCTTTGGTTTTAGTAGCCCATTTTAAAATGCTTTGTCAATCACAGGCAAGCTGAAAACTACCTGAAAACCAACTTACAATCAATAACTCTCCAGAAGTTTGCAGAACACGTTGCACACTGAGTAATAATTTTGATGTTTTCTAGCTTTTTCATAATGGAAAAGAGGGTAAACCTCAACTTCTTCATGTCTGCAGGCAGGAGGGTACTACCTCAGGGTAATGTGAACAGAGCAAAACTGGACAAGCCAAAGAATCAGAAAGTAGGTCACTGGGTGACAAAGTGAAATCCTACTTGGGAAAAAATATAAACTAATACATATGGGGAAAATTGTCTAAACCACATTATTCACCAAGGGAGCTGTGGAAATAGGTAGGCTGAAAGAGATCTATGTTTGAGTGCGGACATTAAATTAGACATGAGTTTGCAATGTGTCAGCAGTGCAGTTTGGGATGCATACACAAAGGCACCACATCAGAGAACATGATAATAAACCCTCTCTCTACGCGCCTGGTGTGACCACACCTGAAAGTTTCAGGAACTTTGAAGTCAGTGGAGCTGTGCCAATTAACACCAGCTGAGCATCTGCCTGTTGCGTATGGTTATAGCTGCATCATTACTGGACAGCTATTGACAAATTGGAAGAATCCAGTGGAAAGGAACAAAAATTATGACTGAGCTGGTAAGGCTGGCTCATATAAGTATATATATATAAGTATATATAAAAAAGTATATACAAATGATTAAGTAAACTCTATATGAGAAATGTTCAAACATTGGGAAAACACCATTTATTCAAATTCCAAACAGTTGGGTGTTTTGACTGCAGCTATGATGCTCTTTAGTATATAGTCCCATAGGATGTTTGTGGAATGATTGGTCTTTGACTGCAGACATTTCATTAAGAACAAAGGTGTGTTTGTGAACAAACGTGGGTACCCATTGTTAAATACAGGGTCTCTTCCTGGATGCATTCCTCTGATTAATCTGTATTTAGGCACCTCAGCAAGAGACCAGTTTTTTAGATTGGATAATCACCCACAGTTGTCATGAACTTCAATGGCAAGTGCTAAGAGCTCGTCGTCTCTGCACGGCTGACCTAAGTTATATAGATGTTAAATATAGATGTATACATCTCAGTGTAGGTGTCTAGATTCGAATTGCTTAGTGGACAACAGCTGAAGTTGCCATGAAGATCCAGACACTTTCCATTTCATTATCTAAAGATACACTGACCCTGACAGCTAGTAAAGGCCATTTAATGCAACATCGCTTGAAAGGAATTCCAGAAGATGAAAGTTCCCTGTCATTCTGTATAAGACTATGCAGGATGCAGGACCTGATCCAGAGCTCTGGAAGTCAGTGAAAATCTTTCCATGGACTTCAAAGTGTTTTGGACCATTCCTAGATAATAGCATAAATTTCACGTCATTCTTTCTTTCCAATTGGGTTGTCTGAAATTGCACAGTGTGTGATTGAATCCCTATGTCCCTTGCATAGCTTGCATGCCAGCTCCCTTTAACACCTTCTGTGAAGCTTACGATGGTAAGTGACATATTCAGTTGCTGTAGGCATCTTCTTTCCAATCTGGACCCCAGCTGCTTGAGGTCTAACAGATCGTTCTGAAAGGACAACGTGAAAGCAACAATTAATGTATCCAAAGAAGTCAGTTTAGCTAAGCACCTCTAAACATATGGCTATGAAAGTTAAGGAGTTAATCTAGCTTTGGACACATAAGCCTCAGCAGCAGACAAGTGATACAAACTCACCTATTCATTAACCTTGATAAAAGTAGAGATTTTTTGTGCTGCTAGTGATCATAATGCAGAAGAGGCTCAATGCTGAAGTGACTAAACAGAGAATCTGTCCACTTAGCCATCAGAGACCCAGATGACCCACATCATGTACACAGATGAATGTGAATATATGACCGATTCTGCAGGGAGGCTTTTACTCCCAGAAAATGACAAAACTTATAAAGTATGCACTCAAAAAAAAAAAAAAAAAAAAAAAAAAAAAAAAAAGTTGTGTTAAAGACAGGTGAGCTTCATATGGTGAAAACTCTTGAGTTTCTGTCATGTTCTGCTGCCACCAGTTGATGCCAGAGGTTAAAACAGAGTTATTCATCTTTGTATGCCACAGCTAGAATAAAAATACTGGAGCTACCTCTCTGCTGTCCCTAAAATTGTTCAGTCCCTCCATCATCTGACTGATGCCAACATCCTCCAGCCAGGATTTAGCTACTATTTAGATCCTATCGTTACTTCTGGAACCATGAAGTCTGCTAGTTTCTTTAACATCTGGCATTATTAAACCAAAACCTTAAGTTGGAGGAGTCGGAATTATCTATTCCAAATCAATTACATGAGTGTTTCTCAGGGGAATTCAGGGGATTTGGACATATCACTGGAGCTTGTCTACCCTGCGGACAGTTCTCTTAAAGGGTAAATTCACAGACACTGTTTCTCTCCATCACTGTACGATTCACCTGTGCTGTCAGTCTCCTCATTTGGAGATGTCTATTGTGTGTCACAGTAGAAAAAGCCATCACGAACTAATATTGATGTCTAATGAATGCAATGAGCGGGCACTTTCTTTGAAGTGGAATAAACACTTAGAAGAGGAAGCAAGTCAATTTATCCTTGTCATGCCAACTGACTGGGGAGTGGAAAGAGAACAAAGTTGAGCAAGACAGAGGAGAGGTCAGTGTTTTCCCCATCATAGGGGCAAAGCAACAGTATGCCTTACTAAGAAAACCTGCACAGAACCAATTAAGAAAGCCCTCATATGTAGAAACACACTCCAAATACCACAATCACTGATGGAGAGGAAATGAGATGATGGGTGAGTGGAATGGGGGAGAGCACATCTGGCGAATCAAACAGGAACTCTCCATATCAAACGGACGCAGATATCAGACCCCACCCTGCATTTTGGAGGCTCTCAGAAGCTGCCCTGACCATGCCAGACAAGCCTGCTTTTGTGCTTCTGTCTCAGTCCCAGGCACCTATAGGCAGGTGGAATATTAACTCTGTCACAGCTTCACACTACCTTTCTTGAATTAATCCATATCGCCTAGAGCAGTGCTTGATCCCTGTTGTGAGTCATATTTTCCAACATCTTTGTGAGACTGAGTGCCCAGTTTTCTAATGTGAAGTCCTCTCTCGAAGGTAATAGAAATTATGAAATAGTTATGGCTTAATCTGACATGACCTGTGGTGAGCCAGAAACACCTTCCATGACTGAGGGCTTGGAGGTGACCATCAGGCAAAATCATGTCTAATCTTTTGCAGAGCAGACCAGAGGAGAAGGGGACAGACAGCAGTGGAATGCACTTAAGAGAAATAGATACACACATGAAAGAAAAAGGCCTTGATATTTAAAATATTTATGGCCTTAAAAGGCATGAAAACTGATACTAGCCATTAACTAATAGACATTCTGCCTTTGTGATGCAGCTTACATCCCTAACTAAAACCACATCTCTGCTCTGACTCTGTCTGAAGCCAGGTGCACAGATGATTAAATTTTGGGCTAGCTATGAGGAGAGTGTCTCCATCCTGTCCTCTCCTTTAAGCACACACCATCTGTATGATAGTTATTCATCTCCTTTTGCTGGGCTGACATACTGAGCCCATATTCTTCCAGCATCAGTTGTCCTCATACTGTCAAGCTGTGAAAATGGAAGGGATCTAAGCCTAAGGGAGTAACAGACTCTGGGACTAGGCTTGTGCTGTATTAAGCCAGTATTAACTGCTCTTGATGTTGTTCATATGTGTTTTCACAAGAGATTTGGGGCTCTAGCTGTCCACTCTTGCCAGTGTGCCTTTTACTTCTGTGTTCATTATATTTCAATGCTATGCTGCTGTGCACCTCCTCTGTGTAAATCAGAAAAGGGAAGAGGCTGGCTTTGTATCTCAGAGCATATGGCTTCCTTGTAATGAGTGGAGGGTAGATTGCTTAAAGCATTTTCATTTTATTTTCTGAACAGAATTTTTGAGCCCCTGGTCCTGTGTCATTTGCCTGCTTGTAGCAGGGAATGACAAACCCAGACCCTGCCTCTTTGAGTAGAGGATAGGTGGAGAAAAGGACTTCAAATACATGTACATTTTCATAAAAAGATAAGACAGCTACTTTAAGTGTGCTGAACATACCAGAGAATAGACACAGGCTCCATTTCTTTTTTTCTTTTTTTTTTTTTCTTTTTTGTTCTTCCTCTGGTCTAAGCCATAGAGCCTAATGAGGTCAAATACATGCAATACATTTGACCCAAATAGATGCAAATGTTATTCAGACCTGGATCCAAAGCTGTCACCCAGGTTTTCCACTCTACCAGGTGTTAAACTGCACAAGATGCACTCAAACTTCCATTTCAAGAAGTTCCTCCAAAGCAAGGCACTACTGACTGGCCTTACACTTCATTCTTTCTTTGTTTCCTCTAAAATGCAAAAAGACCTTTTCTTCCTGATTTTTCACAAGGCTTTAGGAGCTGTTTAAAGTTGAGGATGACACCTTGTTGATGTGACTCTGCCCTGTAGTTCTCAGGATTATTTCTGGGATGGTGGACTCAGGCTGCAGAGTGTATGGCCATAAGGACAGAGATCTTGAATGTGTACACTTTGAGAAGAGCAGGTAGAGAGCAGACAAAACATCTGATGGACTCCACAGTTAAAGAGGCTAATTGTGGATATGCAGCTTCCCACCACTGCTTGTTGAATGCATCTTGCCAGGAAACAACAGCCCCCTTTACCCCACATCACTCACAGCTGGTATCTTGTGAGACACCTGAACAGCACCCAAGAGCCCAGAAGGGTGAGGATAGATCTGTGCTCTCTCCGCTTTACCAGCAGACCATCCACCAGTACTGCATCAGTTTCCATCTCGTAGGCTGGCTAGAATTTAGGGAGTGTTGGGTCTAGGACAGGCCAGCCAGGAAGATATGAGTAAAAGTTTCTAGAGCTGAGGAGAGAAAATGAAAATGTTGACATAGCAGGCAACTACTTGCCAATATATGGCAATTGCATTCTGTCGGATGTCCTACACCATTCTTTGGGTGACATAAATAGCACATCCTGCAGGACATTGTCCCTTGATAAAAATAGAAGTCCCAAGTGAAAGAACATCCTGAGAAGCGAATTCCTAAAGGTCAGCTAGCCTGCTGGTGCCTTAGGAGAGTATGGAAATCACAACCTATGCTTTGCAGGCTTTTCTTAGCCACAAAATCGTTGCTTTCCTCAGCTGTTTAAGAAAGCCTGTAAAGGAGAACCGTAGCTCAAGCAGAACTACAAACATAAAATATAATAAATAAATACATATTTATCTGCATAGTCTCTTTGATTAGCTGTTTAGCAGGCAGATATAGGTATAATGGAAAAGTGAAACAGCAGATCATAGAAGGGCTGCTTACAGAAATACCAAGTTCCATATCAAGGTAGTTCTTAGTAAGCTCTTACAGTAAATAGGGCAAGAAATTTTTTACATGATCAATTCACATGTAAGTGTAACAAATGTATTCAGCCTTATTTTTTTGTTCAGTAACAGTCAAGGAGTTAAACTTGGTATAAACATGTTAAATGTCCACTCTGCCACATGTAAAATACAGACCAAACATGGGACATTAGGGACAAAAATGGATCCTAGTTTTAACTAAAATTTACCCTAGGGTCTTTCTTGGAGCGCATCCTTAATTCTGCTCTGAGAAAGGCTGTATATCCTCTTCTCTCCAGTGCGGAGCTTGGGGAAAAATGTGGAAACACTGCAAATTAATTAAGAATAATGAGATATAATAATTTTATGGTGACATTATTAGTGAGATGATTTACTATAGTTTAGATTATAATGCTTTCACTGGGGAGAGAATTGGCCGTGCTGGAGGAAAAGTAAGCAGGAGAGCAATGCAGTAGCCAACAAGGAAGCAACGTTTCCAACCAACCTCCAAACTGACAGGGCAAGAGCCAAATTTCAGGCTTCAAAAGCGACACAGCTGGAAAAGACATTGAACAGTTAAAAAGCTCTTGGAGCAGAGGAAGGGAGAGAAGATGGATGTACAGGATTGTCAGCGGTTTCTATCTGCAAGCAGATATGTTGTTCTGCTAGGTTAAAACCTGTTTGCTCTGGAAGTGTTTTGCTCTAAAGAAATAATCCTTTTCATCAGGACAGCTGCTTGATTGCAGGATAGTATTGCCCTTGCTTCTGAAGAGAACAAGGCTGGAGGTGCTGGAGGGAATCTAGGCACAACAAAGTTCTGGTGTCCTTCAGACCAGCCTGTGGATCCCTTCCACAGCCACCAACACCTGCCCCAAGCAGCCCCCTCACACAAACCTTCCTGAGGCTCCAGACCTGTGTGGAAACGCATTGGGAAGGACTGGTTTTAAAGCTACTGTCGCAGACGCTTCTGGCTGATAGGAGCCAGCAGAAATGACATGCATGAAATCTGTGTAAACGGAGGAAGAATGCTACATTTGAAAAATAAGAATTCCTGTCAGACAACTTCATCATAAGTTTGGCTGTCTAAAGGAAAATTATTTTTTTCAATAGGCTGAGAAGACTGATAAGAAATTAATTCCTAGAGCAACTCCATTTATTATTTTCTGTATATACCTCTCTCTGTTACAGAAATTCAATACCAGAAAAAGCAAGCAGAATACAAAGCTTTTTCCCTCCACTATATCTCAGCTAGCATAGTACTGCATCTTCCCCTGCTACAGTAAAATAAAAGATAAGAGCAGAACTAAAGAGCTGAAAAAAGCTGCAAATTTAATTCACAGACAAATTAGCTGCCTTGCATTTAATATTCCCAGTGAGGAAATGAAAAGAAATTTATTCTGTTCCTGCTCTCCACAAATTCACCAGAGGGAATGATATCCCTTAATTAAGGAAGACTGATTGCTTATTTTTTTTCCCAAGCTTTCGTTTGCCCTAAAATAAAATGATGAGAAATAAATGGTGCATATAAAAAAATCAAAACCACATTGGAAATTCTGCAGTCATTCAAATTTCTCATTGTAGTAGATACTACATTCTAAAGAGTTCTTTAATAATCTAGTAGGAGAGTCAGCCAAATGGAGCAATTCACGCCCTGTTTCAATGGAGCAAATCAATTCAACCAAACAAACTAAACCCAAGTAATTTCTTCTGTTCTTTCAGGGCTGATAATTTAACATTGTGGGATACATGAAAGTGTACATATTTGACAGCCATTTTTTTTGCATAAACATGAAGAAAAGAGGAAGATATGGATCAAGAAGCAGATGGATGGTAAAGTAGAAGGGAGCCTAAAACTGGAACTGTGTTGTGACACCTTGGCATGATCAGATGAAATTGAAAGAGAAGTGCAGGCTGAACAGCAGAACTGATCCTAATACAGGCTTAACAAAGAAGTGCAGTTGTGCCTAGACAGCTATAAACTGTTACAATATTTGTCATTATTTAAGGAACTAGATGTGAAGTAGTAGCTGTTTTTGCAGCTTGCGTTTATAAAGAATGTTTATCTTTCCATTTATTTGAAAATGCAGAATAGAGGAGTTTGAAAGTCTATTTAGAGAGAATACAGCTCAGTACCTTCTACTACGTACTTAGACTGTGAAGGCACACTGAAAAGGCTGAATGCAAGGGGGCCTTTGATAATGTGTAGATAAGGTAGAAGATGACCCCTGTCATCTTTCTTGCTCCTGGCCTGAGGGTAGCTATGGTGCACACCCTAGAAGGGTAGCTATGGTGCACACCCTAGACTGATCATTCAAAGAGCTATTGACACTATATTGACAGTGTTTGACACCATTTCCCACAGTATTCTCCTGGAGAAACTGGCTGCTCATGGTTTGGACGGGTGTACTCTTCACTGGGTAAAAATCTGGCTGGATAGCCAGTCCCAAAGAGTGGTGGTGAATGGAGTTAAATCCAGCTGGCAGCCAGTCACAAGTGGTGTTCCCTAGGGCTCAGTTTGGGGGCCAGTTCTCTTTAATATCTTTATTAATGATCTGGACGAGGGGATCGAGTGCACACTCAGTAAGTTTGCAGGTGACACCAAGTTGGGCGGGAGTGTTGATCTGCTTGAGGGTAGGCAGGCTCTACAGAGGGATCTGGACAGGCTGGATCGATGGCCTGAGGCCAATTGTGTGAGGTTCAACAAGGCCGAGTGCCGGGTCCTGCGCTTGGGTCACAACAACCCCATGCAGCGCTACAGGCTTGGGGAAGAGTGGCTGGAAAGTTGCCTGGTGGAAAAGGACCTGGGGGTGTTGGTGGACAGCCGGCTGAATGTGAGCCAGCAGTGTGCCCAGGTGGCCGAGGCGGCCAACAGCATCCTGGCTTGTGTCAGAAATAGTGTGGCCAGCAGGACTAGGGCAGTGATCATCCCCCTGTACTTGGCACTGGTGAGGCCGCACCTCGAATCCTGTGTTCAGTTTTGGGGTCCTCACTACAGGAAAGACATTGAGGCTCTGGAGCGTGTCCAGAGAAGGGCAACGAAGCCGGTGAAGGGTCTAGAGCACAAGTCTTATGAGGAGCGGCTGAGGGAACCTTGTAGCCTGGTAGCTCCTCTGCAACAATGACCATAGCAGATGCCTTTAGAAGGGTAAAGAACAGGTGGGGCATTAATGACACTTTCCCAACTGCCAAACAAATTTAGCTCCAGAGGTTGCCTGATCCTGATGCATTTTCTCTAATATCCTTTGATGTAGTGTACTTCCAAATATTTGTCTAATCTCTCCTTGAATCCATATATGTTTTTCTTATCCATAATATCCTTAGGCAAAGTACTCCACAGTTTTATTATTTGTATAAAAACTCACCTTCCTTCATTGGTTTTTAACATGGTTCCTGATAGCTTCATTTTGTTGTCCCTAGTTCTTGAGTTGGAAGAGACAGTCTATCATAATGCATCATCACCATTAAATTCAGGCTTTTGCAGAACTGTCTCATAAGCCTTTTCTTTTCCAGGCAGAAAAGTTCCAGTCTACGGAGTCATTCCTCCTACAGAAGTCATCCCATGCTTTTTAATCATCCTTGTAGCTGTTCTTTGAATATTTCCCAGTTCTGTTATATCTTTTTTTTGAGATGGTAACAATAGAATTGCACACAGATTCAAGTTTGGGGCTAACCATGGGCTTATACATGGGCATGATGTTATTCACTGTTTTGTTCTCTGTTGTTTTCCTAGTAACTCCTAACTTCTGATTTGCTTTTTACTTGCTGCTCAGCACTGAGCTAACATCCTCATGGAATTATACCCTCATGTTTCATCCCTTAGTGGCAATGGTCAGCATGAGCTCATCAATTCATATGAGAAATGGCAACTTTTCCTCATGTGCATTGCTTTGTACTTAACTGCAATGAATTTCAGGATTTTTCTTCTTATACTTTGGCTGCTTTATGTACTTAGCAGCCTTTGGTGAGGGACTTTTCAAGGCAGATTCTGTCTACAAGGCCATCTTCACCTGTCTGCTGCTGATCCTTTCAGAGACATCCAAGGAAGCCTGTCAAGACAAGACTTCTCTTTACACAAGCAATTTTGACTCTTTTGAAGTATATCCTATTTCTTCACATATCAATGAATTCTTTACCGAGTGCTAATGATTTGTCAAGAGCAGAATTTGCCCTCTCACACATGCACGCCCTGGTCGTCCAGAGCTGCACTGCTCACCTTTCTAGGCTTAAAAAATAGTATGAAGCATAAGTCCTGTGTTTCCCTGGATGCCCCCCATGACCTGTTTTAAAGATTGGCTTCATGTATGCCACCTTCCAGTCTTCAGGCCCCAAGGAGGTTTCAAGTGGGAGGTTGCACACTGTCATTAGTAATTTAGTGTTTCCATCCTTGATTTCTGCTAGGTACCATCTGGCTCCAGCAATTTGTTAATTTTCACTTTGTCTGTTTGAAACATAATCTCATCCACAATTACTTTGATTTCAGACATATCCTCTGCATTTTCCTCCGTATGAAAACTTTCCCCATTTCTTTCCAGTGAACAGCGATTCAGAATGGCCTCATTGTCTCTGAGTTTTGCCTTATTGCTAGCTGGCCATGCAGAGGCCCTAGCAGGTTTTTTGCTCCTGACATTTTTGGTGAAGTACTAGTTTTGATTTCTTTAGCTAGTTCTCCTCAAACTCTTTTTTAGCCTTCCTAATTGGGATTTTGCTTTTAATCTGCCTGACTACACTATTCATTTCATTTTATTGGTTTGGATACAATAGGCATCTTTTTGAAAAATGCCTTCTTACTGCTAATAAACTTGCTTGCTTGGCTGTTTATGTGTGCTGGCCTCCTTTAATCCATTCTCCGGCCTTTCTCAATAGGTCATACGCAGCGGTGTTATGCTTCCAGTCTGGTGTTCTTCAGAAGTTTCCGTGCTGCTTGTTAGGATTTCTCTTTGCTGACCTTTCTAGCTTCTTTTTAACAAGCTTCCTCATTTCTGCATAGCTTTTCTTGAAGCTGAGGACAATGGCAGTGGCGTATTTTGCCTGCAGTGCTCCTGTAGAGCTGGTGAAGCTGAGTCCTCTGTGGTCACTGTCAGAGTGGAGCCTCCACTGGAAGGGCTAGAGCCACAAAGTTGAGGACTGCCTTTGCTCCTGTGGGCTCTCTAACCAGCTGCTCCATGGAATAATTGCTGACAGAGCCCCAAAATGTCATCTCTGTTTCATGTCCCGGCATGACATTTGTCAATCTACAGGAGGGCAGTTGACATCTCCTGTTACTGCTGGTTTTCCTGCCTCTCTGATCTCTTTTGGCTTATCAAATTCAAGGCATTTTGCTATCCTGGGTTAGTAACACTATCTGCCATAACTATATTCTTCCTATTTAGGTCTGGAATTTCAACTTGTACAGACTTTATGTTACTGGTTGAGTTGATGAGCTTGTAAATTCGATTTGATGCCGAGCTTTCAATAAGGCAGAGCACTGCTCTGCCTCTGGCACAGTTTATCTTTACCGTGTACTTTATAACCCGGGCTTAGAGTCCCATTGACTGTCTTCCTTTCCCCAGGTTTCCAATATGTCTGCTATATCCGTGTCTGTGTTTTGGATCAGGCATTCTGGTTCCTCACCTTATTTTTTAGATTTCAAGCATTGTGTAGAAGTGAGCATACCACTACTTTGGTTCTTTTACTGGCATCTTGTATAAAACCCTGTATGTTTGTTTCCCTTTCCCTGCTGGATTACTTACATCTTCTGGATTGTGCTTTCCTTCAGGATTCAGAACGTTCCCATTTTTTTTTTTTCTCATAAGGATACTAATGCTGAGTCTGGGCTTTTCCACACCTGTCAGCTTTCCCCAGCTACCTGGGTTTTCCAGCCTGTTAGGGAATATTTTAATTTCAAAATGACTGTCTAGAGCCTTCACGTTGCTAAGAATGTCTGAGAATGTTTTCAATTTGCTGCAAGACCAAGCAATATAATGGAAGAGAGTTAGATATGTTGGGTGTTTTCAAATTGGCTGGACTTGATGAAATTCCTGGTAAGATACTGGGAGGATTGTCTGAAGCAATGCCAGAACTATTAGCTGTTATCTTTGAGGAATCATGGAGTACAGAAATGAATGTGTTGCCTCTTACTGTTATTTTCAATAATGAGGGGGCAAGGGAAACAATCATTGAGCCTCCAGAAGTTAACTACAAGGTGAATGGCAACCAGTGTGGATTTATCAAGAACAAATCATACCAAACCAATGTAATATGCTTCTGTGATGGGACTTGTGGCTAGGGAAGGACAGCAGAAAGATGTATCTTAACTTTAGTAAGGCTTTGAACATTGTCTCATGAAGGAAATATTGGCTATGTACAATTTTTAGCAGGTGAGTGCAATATTGGTTGAAAAATATATTCAGAGAGTAGTCCTTCTTAGTTCACTGTTAGCCTGGAAGTATATGTTGATTGAGATCTCTATTGCTAACTTCTTAGTTAATCAAATGGGTGACAGAATAGAGAATACATTTATTATATTTCCATATTACATTGAACCTGGAGGGTTTGAAATTACTTTAGGTGACCGTGACAAACTGGAGAAATAATCTGGAAAAGCTAGGATGCAGTTTTAATAGGATAACAACATCTTCTGCCTTTAGCTACCCATCATCAGCTATGCATGAGCTAGAGAGCAGCATTGCAGGGGTAGGAATCAGGAGGCTGCAGTGTGTCCCAAGCTGAAAACTGCATGCAATGCTGCTGCAAGACAGAGAACCCTCTCAGTGGAAAGTTGCCACAGATCAATGTGCAAACAGCGTTATGCTGTCTCAACTCAGCTGCTTCCCTGCTCTTGGACTTAGTGTCAGCCAGAGGACTGCTTCTGAAGTGGGTCAACCTTGGGATCATTGGGACTGGGGCAGCCCTCTGATCCCACACTATGGCCTCATGAGAGCAGATCTTCTGCTTTCATGAGAGGACTGAAGCTGTACTGGGAGTCTCGACATTAACAGTAATAGACAAGACAACTTCCAAAGTACCAGTATGGTTTTACTTTCCTGAAGGCATCAGTTCTGGGATTCCAAAGTCCTAGGCTCAGTTTAAACAATAATTCAGTCTCAAGGCTAAAAGGAGCCCCTCATTTGTGGTTTTGAGTGCACATTCTTATTCAGACAGAGAGTTGTGAAAAATCTCCTTTATTTTCTGCCCTTCCCTCACCACAAAATCCCAAGGCTGAGGTGTATCTTTCATGATAGAGACTATTCTTGACACTGTTGTTCAGAGGCCTCCTTTATATCATATATGATTATCAGGTTTTCTCTGTCTCTGCTTCTCCAAGGAGACATCCTGGATGTATTAGGATGTCTCTGTCATGTATTTGGGATGGAGTCTTTTTATGACATCTATCTCCTCTCAACATTTTTAACAAGAATGAGAGCTCTTTGCTAGGTGGTTGATCTTTGGGGTTTGAGATTTCTATTATCCTTAGCCTGACTCTTGTCCTAGTTGGACAAGAGATGAGGCTACTTCTCTGTCTGGGAGAGATGAACAAAAGGGTTTGGCTCCTTTCTTTATCTTGGGATGGAGTGGCACATCTGAAGAAATGAGTAAGGAACATACTGCTCAGTAATGAACACAAAAATACTCTTCTATCATCACAGCTGAATAAACAGGAGTATTCGCATATTCTTTCAGCTTTGTCCCAGATAAGGGCAGGAGAGGACTCAGCTGGAGGATCATGTCCAGTTTCTGGTGCTTTAATTAAGCGAGGATGTGGAACAGCTGGAGAGTCAGAGGAGAGAATTGGGGATGACCAGAGGTCTAGAAAACATGGCTTATGAGGAAAGGCTGAAGGAATTTGCATAGCTTGATTTAGAAAAGAGGCAATAGAGGGGTGGCCCAGAAATGATTTTAAAATATTTTAAAGATAGACATAAAGAGAATGGGAGTGAATCTTCTTCTATGTCCACTACAGGTGGATAATAGCTTAGTTTACTGGAAGGGAGATCCAGGTGCAATTTCGCTGTGCCCTGTTGTCACTGGTTTAGCAGATCTTTGCTTTGTGCTCTCTGATGCACGCTAGTTAAACTTGATCTGCTTCAAACCCTTTCTCTAATGCTGATGCGGATGTCGAAGTGAGATGCAGCTACCTTATGGGAAGACTTGTAGTTAGGTGGCATACTGGCACGTTAGGTAAGCCGGAAAGAAAGCCTCAGAAATTTCATTTTACCACATATGACAGTACACGGGAGTTGTGAGACTTTATATGGTTGGACTTCCAGACACACAGTACAGAGCCCTGCCCCATGAGCTAGAGGAGTCATCTGCTAGTGGGAAACACTTTTCCTTTTTGAGAATTTAACACTGGGGGTAGATGAGACACATTTTCCCAAAGGGCTCTGTAGCTATTTGCCATTCCACAGAGTAATGCTGAGAATAAATCAAGCTCTCTTCTGGGTTTTGGAGACAGAGATGGTTACAGAAAGAACAGCCAAATATTTGGTAGTCTCCTAGAACTCTTTCTGCCCAGTGTGTCACAGGCTGTCCCTTTTGCCTCTTCCCCAAATTTGTCCCCTTCTCTTGATTCTTCTATCCCCCTGAAGTCCTCTCATCCCAGCAAGTCCCTGTCCTGTGTTACTCCCCTCTGCTCTATCTCTGACCTTGTTGCCTCTGCACATCGCACCCTGCCTGTCCCCAGGTACTGTCCTGCAGCTTCTTTTTTGAGCCATTATTTTTCTTTTCCTCTCCCCTCCAGTGCTGTTTAAGGCTGAATCCAAGCACAGGTGGCACAGAGGTGGGGACGGGACAGTGGGGGACAGCCATCTCTCTGCCTTCTGCTCGTGTCTGGGGTTTTCTGAGTTCCTTTGGCCACGGGCAGAAGCATACTCTGCACTAGGCAAGTCTTCAGTACAGATAACATCTGGATTTCAGACAAGCTCTGCTGAGCATGTGCAAGCAGAGAGCAGTGATTTACAGCTAGGTCAGATGTGGCTGGATTTTCATATGGCCAGCAAGTACAGGCTGATGCCCCCAGGGATCAGCCCCCGCTAATTTCAAGCCCCTGCATGAAGCACTGAACTGCAGTGAAACCACTGTAAGACATTTTCAGCATGGGCCAACCACCATATTTTTCACTAACCTCATTCTTGGAAGTTGCTGACTGGCTTTCAGTGAAATGTTCCCAAAAAAATCCAGCCCAACACAGAGACCAAGGATGGAAAATTTCAGCCTGGAATGATTAAAATATGACAAAATTAAAAGCAACTGAAAACTGGATCTTATAATCAAAAGTGTTAGGCAATGTTAAATATAAGATTTGCTGCCATCTCCACCTATAATAGAGGGATGGCTATTTAAATATTTAAATTGGGGAAAACTTTATGCATGACTGATATGCAAGCAAAAAGCCTTTTCCTTCCAAACATGGGGCATATGCCCAAGAAAGACATCTGATAAGGAAAACCAGTTGTGACTGTATGCAAACTGTTATATGATCTGAGTTATTTACATTGCTTAGAGTTCACCGGATTCTTCACCGAAGTGTTGTAAAGTCTCAGACTGAACCCAGCACTCCTGGATACATCAGTGAGATAGATGTCAGCTTGACCCACAGCGATTTGCCAGCTGTGAAAAACAAACAAATATAACCAACTGGAGTAATGAGCATCGTGATTGTAATAGGAACTGGAGCACAGATTTACACAGGATCTTTGTGTTTGGACTCACAAGCCTTTGACTATGTTAGTATTGAAAAGTAAGCAACTACAAAACCCCAGCTATGCCGATCTGTGCAAAAATCAAGCTTTGACTGTTGGCTGCTTGACACTCTACCTGTAAGGCTGGACCAGATGTGTGAGTATTTCCTATATTATTTTCTTCACTTCTCAAAAGAAGGCAGCAAGGCTTCCAGCAAAGTTTTTAGAGAGTCTTTTAGAGTCCTTTATTGTACTCCAATGAAAGGGCTCCAGAACTTTAAAACTTGTACACTTTTTTCAAGTATATAGCAGGGGCTCTAATAAAACATACTATCTCTGTGGCAAATTCTGATTTCCTTAGAAATTCAGAGCTTCACAGCTAAATCAGAAGTATTACTAGTATCAGAGAAAATACTACTTATGGGACAAGAAGTCATTGCTACTTTGAATTGAGCCCATTGCTGAAGGAAGAGAATATATCTAGATGCAAAGTACAGTCTCTTAAAAGCCACAGCACAAAAGTAGAGATTTTTCGCCTCTCCTGATCCAAAATACAGTAGTCACAGACTATTTTTAATTCATGTAAAATTATGATAACCATGAAACTATAAACTTTATGGTTTGGTGAGTTGGCTGCAATGCACTTCCCTGAAGTAGGGGAGTACTGAGATCAGCGTAATGAGAAATATGACAGAGGACCCCGCAGATAACTTGTAGGCTGAAACAAGTATCAGGCCAGACCAGATGTAGCTACATTTATTGCTATGCTGTGCACTAGAAAACGTTAAGACGAAAACACAGGGAATGAAAATTTCCAAACATATTAGCAGGCACTCTTGTGATGTGATCATATCAGTTTTAAGGCCATAGTGCCTGGCAGGCCATCAACTACTGATTTTTTGGTGTGTTGTTATTCCCCACATATATTGATATATATATATGACCCAAAGCTGACATCTAGCGGAGGGAGAATGAGCGCAGGATTTTCCTTCTCTTCCCTTCCCTTCCTTTCCCTTCCCTTCCCAGGGATGCACTCCATCGTGGGCAGGTAGAGCTGGCCCTTTGCTCTTCTCTTCCAAAGTGACCTGAAGGCTGTCTGCTGCACGGCTGGTCCTGGGCAGGAGAGAGAACCAAGGAGCTCATGGGTACTCTAGCTAGGGGTGCACACCTTGTCTCGTTCGTGACACCTGGATCCATAGCTGGATGCCAGAAGGTAGCTTCACAGGGCTGTCGGTGGATAACAAGCTCTGAAGGCTGAATTTAAAAGTTTTGGAAGACAATGGCAGGGCTACTGGTGGATAATGAGCTCTGGAGGCTGAATTTCAAAGTTTCAGAAGATGATGGTATAGAAGATCAGAACAAGGTTTGGTGGATATGGTGGTGGTGGGTTGATGGTTGGACTTGATGATCTTAGAGGTCTTTTCCAAACTTAATGGTTTGATTTGATTTAATCATGCCCAGTAGAGTTTGGGCAGGGTCTCGTGATTACACCTAACAGATGTTCACTACAGCTGCAAAGGTGGTGTCAGTGACCTCGGATTTCTGCTGTCAGGAATGTCAGAGCTGCAGTCCTGGATCAGACCAGTCTCTTGGACACCAAGTCGCAAGGTGGCAGCTCTGTTCAGCTTCCAGCTGGTCCCTGGTCCTTTGGCTCACTCACTGACCCAGCTGGGCTGCTTGGGCTGGGAGGGCAACAATACTGGTAAAACTTTGGGAATGTTTTCACAAGTTTCCGCCTCACCCTCTGCATCTGGTATCATAGGTTTATGAGAAAAATATCTCAATTTTCAGTTAGTAAAAATCAAAGTTTCAAGCTCTCATGCTTGCATGGAAAAATTGAAAACATGAACCCTAAAGGCTAAAAAAACCAAAAGGCAAATAAAACTGTCCAGTGTTTACTTTTCATATCTTGCAAATTTAAGTCAATATCATAAATCTGTTGGCACCTCAGTGCCGGTTTGTAATGCTTAGCAGGGGAGATGGAGGGAAACACAGAGAAGTCTCACCAGCTCCAAGCAGAGGAAAGGGAGAGCACCGGTGGTCCTCCTGGGTGATGGCTGGGTGGGCAGCCAAAGGAGGGGATCTGCAAGCCCAGTGGGAGAGCAACCAGATCACGACAGCACTCATAGCCCTTCAAAAAAGGCATAAGACAAAGGGTACTGTACTTGTTCATATACTGTAGGAAGCAAAGAACATCTCTTCCACACATGGTGGTAAAGATTCAAGGCTCTGCAGCTGTGGGCTGTAACAACTCACACTGTCTGTGGCTCATCATTTTGGTGGGATTTGTAGCACGTTCAGCAGTGAGTTACCAGCAGTTTAGGGATTCAGTCAAACCCCCTCAAATACTGTTGCTTCCCTAAATGAATGCATATCCTTCAGCCACGGCAGAAGAGCACAGCTCCAGTGCTGCGTCCAAAGCAATTGCATTGCTGACAAGGTGATGCATGTTTTTGGAAGGACCTTTTAATCATCTGATAGCAAAACAAAGTTAGTGTTATACAAACAGGACAAAGTTTACTGCAGGATTGAGCTTTAATCTCTGGTGGTTGCTTATTGACTCCAGAAAAAACAGTGGTTACTCAGTGTAAAGACCTCTTCTATGTCCTGTTTGCAGGCAAACTTGAAGGAGAGGGTCTCACCTCCTGCAGCTCCCCTGAAACCCAAAGTAAGTCTGAACTGAGGTCTGAATTGGGAAACAATGGGCCTGGATTGTTTAAAATTCCCATTTGTTCTTCCGTGACAGGACTTGGTTTAATCTTTTTGTGCTTGCTGGCTTTGACCTTTCTAACAGCTGGAAAAGCAGAATTCGTGATACGTGGTTTATTTACAGTATATCACAATGTTTGAAATATGAAGCCTTGTGCTATCAGCAGTGCTTGATATCTTGAAGGCATACAGAGAAAGCTTGGGATACCTGCTACCTAACGCCTGCCAGAGGAGACAGAACAATACTGAACAAATCAGTCATATTTCTTCTCCATCTTCCAAGTGGTGCCTCATCGTGGGCTCTTTCCTAGCAGAGAATTATGATGCCTAATTGTCAAGTGTATACACAGGCACCTCAGTCAGTGGGACATATCCGTGTCTGCAGTTTGACAGGTTGGATCTGTGTACATAACCTATGTGTTTATCTCTGCCAGAAGTGTACAACATGGGACACATGGGACTGGTTTTTGTGAAGCTTGCAGCCCCTGCTAATCTGCTGTGGGAGGCTAATCCTGAAAACTAGGATATTTACATCTTCCTGTACATTTTTAGAAAAATTAGACCCAAACCACAGCCCTTTTAAAACTTCATGTTTTCATATACCTTGCAGAATGCCTATTTTAATCAGAGTTGCGGAAGTAATTGCAACAAACAATTTAGCAAATTGATTTTGTCTGTGTTTTGTACATATTTCCTCGCACACAGACATGGTTTGCTAAAACATTAATTTGCATAGCTTTTAGTCCTGGCTGGTTCAGAAGCATGTTAAGTGCAGGCATTTGCTAGGCAGCATTTATGTTGGTTTGATTAGACATCTGGGTCACACAACATCACTTCTGTTCCCTGAAAGATTGAGGGTGGTTCTTAGAATCTTGTTTCATGTTGTGGAATTTGCTTTTTGCCAGTGTTTTCTCATAGCTTGTCCAAATTTTGTATGCTCCTTTTTTAGTATGTATCAGTGCTCCAGTATGTAATGCAAACACCCAGAATATATTTGTTACAAAAGAGAAATTAAGATCTGTAAAAAATACTTTGTTTTTCCACAGTGCTGGCCTTGACAGTGACTTGCACTCAGAGCCTGGACATAGTTTTACAATGTGCTCATGCTGGAGCAGGTTAGATGTAGACTCCGTATTTACTTGCTTCCAGATTGAATTTAGTCACTGCGCTCCATAACTAATTGTTCAGTCAGGGAGCCGTCCTAAGGGGTAATCCAGCAAATGATGTTCTGGGACAACCTTTGAGGAGAATTAGTGGAACAAATAACCCAACTAGTTTTAAGATGGCCTTTATGACAGAATTACACAATTGCTGTGTCTTAAAAAAGCAGAGGACCTAAAATGTCCTCTTCAGACTTCTGTTTAAGAGAGAGTAAAGAGAGGCACGGAGATGCAAGCTTCTTCCTGCTCTTATGGCTGCATCTGGAAATTTTCCTCATACTAGGGGAGAGGATGAAGGGCAAGATAGACTGAGACAACCTCTCAGCAACTCTTCTACAAGACAGATGGATCCAAGGTTTGCATTAAGTGACATTAGAGCCCCTGGAAGAGAGAATGACAGTTCAGGGATCTAATTTCCGCTCCATGTTATTCTTTTCTTCAAGGTTCCCAGAGCCTCTCTTGGAAATGGCTATGGTGTGTCTTTCCGACTTTGAAGCTTATGCTAAAAAGTATTTACCCAAGATTGCTTGGGATTTTTTTGCAGCTGGAGCAGATGACTGTAGCACCCGAGATGAAAACATCCTGGCATATAAAAGGTAATGTGAAGAGGAAATGAGGGGTGTTGTACTGGAAGGTTTTAAACTATGTTTTTATGCAAGACTTCACAAGCAAAGATACCTAACACCTTGCCCTTTCAAAGCGGTCCCCAAGCAGAATACACTTACCTGAATGTATAGAGCTGTATGCTTTAATGCTAGCCTGAATATGACACAGATTACCATGAGGCATGGTGAGGGTACAGGCAAATGGGTATGGTATGGTATGGTATGGTATGGTATGGTACGGTATGACAGGAAAGGGGATAAGTAGCTATAATAGAATGACATGCAATGGGGAGTATTTGGTGAATAGCAGGAAGCCTACATGTAGGTAGGATGGGATTTGGGGAACATGTCGCAGAGAGTGAGGGCAGGCACAAAGTACAGCAAGGACAGACATATGAATGGTGGAGTGGAAGGCAGCAACCTGGGACTGGGCTGCAAGTAGAAGGAATCTGTGGGATGGACAATGGGAGAAGAAGAGCCACTGAGCTGAGGTGGGAAATGCAGAAATGATGCACTGTGGCCACTAAGCAGGAGTATAGGATTAATGAAAAGTGGAAGGGGCTGAACTGCTGGCTGAATTGACCTCTAAAAGTGAACAGAAAGGACAAAGAGCCTTTGTTTTATGCTGTTTTCTTTATTGGCTCAGATTCCTGCATTGCAATAGGTAAATGAAGCCCTGGTTTCCACGAAAATTCAGAAAAGCCACCGAACAGCTACTATCCTGAAGGGTTTTTTTGCCTTACAGAATTCATTTCCGGCCACGTATGCTGCGGGACGTATCTGTGATGGACATTAGGACTAAGCTCCTGGGGACTGAAATCAGCTTTCCTGTAGGAATCGCCCCTACCGGCTTCCACCAGCTGGCATGGCCCGACGGAGAGAAAAGCACAGCCAGAGGTATGCTTCTGCTTTGTTACCATGTAACAAAAAGGGTTTTGTGGAAAAGCCTCAAGAAGCTGTTAGGATGACTTGAAGTGTGACTGAGCAAAATCTTCAGGCTTGAAGGGGCAAACTCCTTTCCCACTTTCTGACACCCCTTTTTGTGGATAACCGGCTTGGGTCTGGTGACACAGAGTGTGTGGGAAGCTGTATAGACATTGCTCTACTTCTCCAGCTACCACTATTACGAGATCAGCCCTGCAGAGGCTGCTGCAAACTTAAAACAGAGGCAGTGGACACACTTCTGACTTATGCCAAGAACCACACAAGTTTCTTAGTCCTGGGGGCTCTAGATAGGACATAAAAGTGGTGGATGGGACTCAGCCTATAAATCCTTGTTATTGATTAAGAACAGTGTCTCCCCTGGAGAAAAGGATAACCTTTCTTCCCAAATCCTGTGGTAGGTTTGGAGAGCTGACTGCTAGATAAGTCTTTTTTCCTGTGTGTGTTTCTGTGTACACTGAATGCATTTGACAGTGCATTCCTGTGAGGACACAGTCATAAAGATAAAGTTCATGCTTTTTAAAATAAATAGTTGCAGAATGAAAGTATCACTTGGCAAACTACCTCTCCCTTTCCTGCTTTCTTAACCATGATCCTACAACAGTGCATGGTAAATATAGCCATTTTTAATCCTGAGGGCATACTTGCCAATCGGTAGAGCGCTGCATTAGGTAGGATATACGTAAAACAGGAGTTCAGGTGGTCCCTGCAAACAGTACATAATTTTGTACCTGGTGTCTGGCAGGACCATTGAAATGACCTTGATTCTGATTATTTCCCAATACCTCCCAAAGCGGCCAAAGCGATGAACACCTGTTACATTGCCAGCACGTACTCCACCTGCACGCTGGAGGAGATCTCTGCAGCCGCCCCTGGCAGCCTCCGGTGGTTCCAGCTCTACATCCACCGCAACAGGGCGGTTTCCCAGCAGCTGGTCCAACGGGCGGAGGCCTTGGGTTTCCAGGGCCTTGTCCTCACCGCCGATCTGCCCTACACGGGCAAAAGACGCGACGATGTCCGCAATGGTTTCCGCCTTCCTCCCCACATGAAACTGAAGAACTTGGAAGGAGCCTTTGAGGTTTGTAAAATAAGCCCGTCCTTTCATTCACTGCGCTGGAGCGTACCACATGAGACGAAAACCACTGGGTAACTGCTGCTTTGGCATCCACTGTACCCAGGGCGTATCTTCTCCCCTTCTGGTTCTGCAGCGACCTGGCTTGACCTCCTGCCAGCCTGGGCTCTGGCTTCAAAATCCCAGTCCAGCTGCCTTAGAGACACTGACCTCCATCCCCATTGTAATTATTCTCCTCTGGAGACACGTGCTTTCTGGAGCTGATGAACATGTCTGTTAGCAAGTTTAATTAATCTGTTCTAGGGCAAGGAAAGACTTCAAGGGGCCTCTGTATTGCTACAGCTCAGATGAGGTTTCCTTCCGTCCTATGGCTGTAGGGAGATGACCGTTCTGAGTACGGACTGCCCCCCAACAGCTTGGATCCTTCGGTCACCTGGAACGATATCTACTGGCTGCGGAGCCTGACCCACCTGCCCATCATCATCAAAGGCATCTTGACAAAAGAAGATGCAGAGCTGGCAGTGAGACATGGAGTTCAGGGAATTATTGTGTCCAATCATGGTGGAAGGCAACTGGATGGAGGACCTGCCACGGTAAGTGAGAGGATGGATGTCGCATGAGTGTTGTAGGCACATTTGCACTAACCTGGGTATCTCTATGTCTGCCTTTGCATATATGCTTCTGGTGGACTTGTGTGTTTGTTGCATGGCTGTGGATGGGTGCAGATGTACTTGAGCTTTAAACTGGTAAGATGCATGCCTTGGCATGGGCTACCCAATGAAGTATTTTCTCACCTTCTTGGGAGGGTTCTGTAAGCAGCACTGAACCCACAATACTGCAGATAAACTACTGGCCTAAGTTAGTAAAAGTTTTTCTGCCTATGTCTTCATTAGCTGGTGCAATACACACGTACTCTTTGCGCACTGCAGCAAAAATAAAACTAAACTCTGGACCAAAAATGTACAAATGAGAGCATAATGTGTTCTCATTGTTCACATCTGCCAAAACATGCACAAACAATATGCAGCTAGATTTAGCGAGAGGTCTGCTTGCGTATTTACAGACTCAAGTCTAAATGGGAATTTATTGACTTTCATGAGCCAGAAAAAGGATAACTTATCTGGAGCAAAATTCCCCTGCTTTTTAATCTGTACAAAGAAATCCTGAGTTGTTTGGAGGTATCTGTATTTCACTGGTTTGATTTGGCTTCTGTCAGTTTTTCCAGTTGTTCTTATTTTACAGTTCTGTATTGCATAGTGTCTTATGGATTTTCTTTTCTCTGTTTTCCTCTGTAAAACAAAAATAGGTATCAGGGAATTCTCTCCTATTCTAAGTCAAGGCTGACAATAATGGGCAAAAAAAAATTAATCTAAATTCTAAGGACATAATAATGGAAATGGCATCCACATTAAACTGCTCTTCTACCTTAAAAGTTTGTTTACATACACAGACAAACCAGCAGATAACTAGTTCAGCTCTGCTACTCCTCTGGTACCAAGCCTGGCAGCAGAAGCTATTGTCCCTGCTCTTGCTGAGTTAGTCCTGGAAAAATTCATCCTGAAAGTTTTCAGACTGAAATTCTGAAAAAAATTATGACCAACTTGAAAAATCTACTTAGTAATCTTAGTTATAGCTGCTCTACTTAAAAATGGTGAAAAGAAGGCAAAAGAGTGTAAAGAGACCTTTGGGTTTGCTGGGAAGGAGAGTTAATTAGGTCTACTGCAAAGTCCTGCCACTGGTTATACTGGCTTTGGGACCAGAGCCAGCGTCGCTGCGTGGCACGGCCCTGCACTACCAGCCTAGCACTGCGCTGTGCTCTACAGAAAAGACCTGAGGGAATCAGGAGACTTGGCCTGGAGGAAGTGGTAAGTTGACTGTGCTAGATAGCAAATGAAATCCTTCATAGATGCATTAGGGGGTCTGAGGAGGCTTTCAACAGGTGGTCACCAGGAGTAGGTTGAAATGTAAGTTTAGGCAATTTGGACAGCAGCAGGGAGAAGTTTGACATTGGCCTTTTTTACAGACATTTGCATCACTCATCATTGTCTCAGATGAAAGTAAGATATTAACAGCAATTATTTCCACTGAAATTTATTTTAAAAATCTTTCAGAAGGCAAGTGAAAATGTTACTTTTTCACTTATCAGGAGTGCTAGCAAAGAATATCAGTATAAGCAAAGCACTGGAAAATGGAAATAACTATCTGGCAAACAGAACAGGAATCTGCACTTTATTCTGCAGACTTTGGTGCCGAGCTGTTTGTGTTGCATTGTCACATTTCATTTCAAGAAGGTATGATATTAAAGCATTGCATCCCTGCCTGTCTCTTTGGAATATCTCCTCTTTCTCTTGAAATCAAAAGCTGACCTCAAGGTGAGAGTGGCTGCTTCTTTGCAGATTGATGCTCTGGTTGAGGTTGTGGAGGCAGTACAAGGCAGAGTTGAAGTTTATTTAGATGGTGGAATACGAAAAGGAAGTGACATATTAAAAGCACTGGCACTAGGAGCAAAATGCGTCTTTATTGGAAGACCAGCTTTATGGGGTCTGGCTTACAAGGTGAGTAAGGAGCTTTGAGTTTGTATGTCTACTTCTCATACTTTCTAACACTGTTGCTGTTACTTGAAAGTCATAGAGACAGTTTTCACCAGTGAAGAATCTAACCTTTTTTTTTGCTTTGCTTTGCTGAGTTTTAAGTGGAAACACTCCAAATTGAATCTAAACCAGACATTTTCTGTGATTTAAAAATACCACTGAATTTTACAATTTCAGCTATGATTTTGAAGCTGATAACATTGTTTTGTGGGACCTGATCTCTTGGTACTGCAGTTTGGTGCTAAAGTACTGTAGGACTCAGCACCGCCAGTGCTTTTGAAAATTGGAGGTGGGCTTTTTTCCCACAATTTTTTTTTGCTGTCAGCTTACTTACAGGGTTTTGATACAGCAGTTTCATAGCGGTGTTATCACTTTTTCAGAAATACATATAGAACTCCATCCCACTGATGTCTGAAACATTTTGGACAAGACTGAGCACAACCGTGTCCTGTAGGTGCCTGAGTGTGCCACTACTGTATCTCAGTTCCAGCTTTGCTGCTTCTTAACTACTAGCGTATTTCTATGATCCAGAGTCATGAAACAGGCCCCTGATACAGAAGGTTAACACAATATAATGAAAATAAAAATGTAATTATACCAGTTGTTTGCTTTGCTAAATTTTTGCTTTTTAGCCTCTGGATTGGAGCTTTCAAGCTTTTCTCTAGAAGAAAAATTATTTATTTTTATGGTCTAGAAACATTTCCTATGTTTTAAATGAGACTCCTGTCTAGTGGTGTGATTGCTGCGGATTGCAGTAGCTATGCTTTAAGGAAGAAATCACCTGAATCTTCTGAGAAACCTGGATGAGTTGTCAGCACTGTTTCTGTTGTCAGTAAACAGAGAAAAAGGGCCTAATGTGAAAAGGGTGTTGCTGTGAGTTGTCTGCATTTTTTCCACAATGCAAACAGAAAGGAGATGGGATTTTTTGAGTTCAACTGTGCTTTTGTATTACATTCCATGGAGTATTCCTAAAGATGTATCTCAGTGGCATTACCCTAGCATACAAGAGCAGAAGGGCACAAACAAGCACTGACATTGTCTGCACCCCAAGCATTCTTTATTGCAAAAAATAAACACAAAATTTAAGAGGAAAAAAGAAAAAATCCTCCAATATTTTACAGTAAGATCAAAATCATATGTACATTTTATTGGTTTTTGAGCTTCTTGGTGTCACTTGCTTGGAGAAAAACACACAGTGTACTATTTTTAAAGATGCAGTCTGGTATCTGAGTAAACTAAAGTTTTTAAAGCTGTACCATATATAAAACTCTCATAACTCCATAAAATACTGTCAGCATTGTAAGGCTTGACATTTTAAAACAAGACCATTGGTGGAGGTTAATTGAAAGCTAAGAAAAAAACGGCTAGAAAATGTCAGAAGTGAAAAACAGCTTTGTTTTCTTTCCCTGTTCAGATGTATCACAAAAGGAAAAGCATCTAAATTAATCTGTGATGAACTGAGCACATCCATCATATCATTTTAATCATTCAGCTGTATGAGAGACTGGAATTGGCACAGACTTGAGGGACTGTCCCAGCTCTCACAGTGCAAGCATCCTGCAGCATTGCTTTGTGCCAGTGCTCCTTTTCCCCTGACCGCTTTCTTTGTTGGAGCAGGGTGAAGAAGGTCTTCAAGAGGTTTTGAGGATTTTGCAGGATGAATTTCGCTTGTCAATGGCC
This sequence comes from Astur gentilis, assembly GCF_929443795.1. Lineage (NCBI taxonomy): Eukaryota > Metazoa > Chordata > Aves > Accipitriformes > Accipitridae > Astur > Astur gentilis. The sequence continues at coordinate 1,858,997 of NC_064900.1, read as the reverse complement.
TTAGCTGGTAAGCATTTTGCAGGTTGGTTGAAATTGGTGATACAGAGGTTTCTGTATGCAAGCCATCTAAAATCAGAAGTCTGATGGATGGGTCACGAAAAAGGAAATCACGTGAGCTGTGCTGGTTCTAGTTGCTATATTTAAGGTGATTCTTTGCTCCCTGTGAAACCACTTGGCATTTCAGGTGCCATAGCAATGAAGCTTACAAGTACGTTAAAGCAGCTTTCTGACCAATTAAAGAGGTGCAAAACTGCTAACTAGAGCTGAGCAAAATGTGGAACTTCTGCTGGGAATTGCAGCATATGTTTTTCAGTATTTAATTTAATGTTTACCAGGGGAAAATAAAACCAATTTTTTTCCTTCATGAAAAGTTTGGAAAAAATGGATGCAGAATTTTTCTCTGCAGATTAGAGAATCCAGTCTGTTGGTGCAGGTTCAAATCTCTGCATCCCAAATGCTTTAAAAGCCTCTGTGTCTCCTCCAAGCTTTTACTGTTGTTCCTCATTCTGCGTTTCTCACTTCTGCTCCTACCTGTAGTTGCCACGTTTGACCCCCTCACTGAACAGCAAATTTGCACAGCCCAGTGCAAACTCCAGTTTCACACATGAACAAGTACAACATGCAGGTCTGGTACAGAAGTACTCAGACATCAGCAAAGGGTCTTATCCCACTTCAGATCATGTTTTAAAGATTTTCATGCGCTAGCAACCATGAACTCAAGTGGATAACAATGCTGACTGGGAGACTGGAAAACTGAAATCCCGTTGGGCATTTCTTAATAGGCTGGAGTTTTGGGTTACTTTTTCAACTAGTAAAGACTGCTACAAGGTTTGGGTTTTTCTCCAGGAGGCTCTCACAGTTCTTTACATGCAAAAGGGCACTGAACTCGGCAAGAGTAGCAGACTGGGACCTTTTTGGCAGGGCTGTGAAATTCCACCCAGATTTGACCAAATGAAACAGCAATGCAAATCTCCATGTGCAGTCACTTGACACACGGCAATCCCTGTGTCTTTCCTGTCTGCCTTTCACTTCTGGCTGGATCAGACGGCTCCCTGCTCAGCTTGTTATAAGGATCCTTTTTTTCCCCTGTTTCTAACTCTTCTTGTGCAGGAAGCCCGGTCCCTAAACTCAAGGCTGAAGATGCCATTGAGGAGTAGGGCTCCTGTGGGTGAGCTGTTGAAGTACCAACCTATCCCCACATGGCTTGTACAAGACTAGAGCGTGATTCAGCGAGGGGGCCTTCCAAGTTTCACCCACAAACCTTTCTGTCTCACCAACATGTTTCATTTCTCTATTTATTTCAGGCTGTGCCAGCGTCGCAGAGATTGGCCGACACCTAGTTCAGTTTTCAAAGCTGTGAACAGCCTCCTGCAAGCCCACTTGAACAGCAGCAGCTCATGCTGAGGTCCCAACCAGACTGAAGAGAGAAAAAGGAGATGCAAACATTGAATGTGCAAGAAGTATCTGATAAGGCCTTCAGGAAACTTCTGAGGAGATTAGGAAACGCTCTGTGTTAGCAAAGGCTGTTCTCTGCTTTTATTGAGACCAATGAGTTCTTTAATACTTTGGGTAATTGTTGCTTGCTTAAATACATTTACTTTAAACTGGCTGTTCCATGGCATTACCTGTGTGGGGCCTTACTCCCAAGCTCTGATATATCAGTCAGACAGACACAGAGAACGATGTCCCTTGCTTCTTCCACTTGGTTGTCCTACCAAGTCTGACTGCAACTCAAGCTACGCACCTTTCCTGCTCTGGGGCAGTAAGTGTTGCAGCTGACATCTTCCACAGCTTGGACTTTCTTAGATGTATTCATAGCAGATACAGAAACAAGATGCATCAGCTAATAGGCACCCCAGCTACCCTTTGGAAGTGGGAGTGGTTCTTGCCTGCTGCTTCTAAATGCAGGGCAATGAAATCACTAGTAACCGAAGCAACACCCTGCAGAGAGAGCCTCTTCCTTCACGACATCATTAATTTGCAAGGCAAACTCACCCGAGCAGCGGCCAGGACCTATGCATTCTCAGAGCACAGCACGAGTTTGTGGCAGTGTGTAAATAACTCCCCCGGTGCCCTGGTCTCTGCCCATGGATGACCATGGCCAGCGCGGGCTGACAGAGCAGGCAGGAGCTGCCAGCACTATCCAAGCAGCATGTGGCCTTTGCTCTTGGAAGATGGAGCAGAGGCAACCGTGTGCCTGCTGCCAGCGTAGAGCAGCAGCAGCCCTTGCTCTCCAAGGTAACAGAAATATGTACTCATCCCTTCCCTGTCCAAGGTTCTTCCTGAGACATGGGTCTGACCTCCCCATGAGGAAGCACACCCTTCACTTGGCTGTGCCACCCACCTGGTGGTGATGGGTCCTTAATGACAACTAGGAGCTCGCTCTTTCCTTCCTTTCTTTCTTCCTTCCTTTCCTTTTTTCTTTTTTCTTTCTTTTTTCTTTCTTTCTTTCTTTTTTCTCTCTTTCTTTCTTTCTTTTTCCTCTTCTTTCTTCTTTGTTTTTCTTTCTCTTCTTTCTCTTTCTCTTTCTCTTTCTCTTTCTTCTTTCTTTCTTTCTTTCTTTCCTTCCTTCCTTCCTTCTAGTTCTCTTTCACCTGGATGGTTCCTTTTCTGTAGCACTCCTTAGAGCACAATCTTCAGCTGCACCATCTAGTCTTCCTCTTTCTTCCTCATTCCAACTCCTTTCATAATCTCTCTGTGCCCCACTAGCCTCCCTTCCCTATTATTTTTCTTGAAAAAATTTTTCAGTGCTGACCTAAACTATTATTTCTGTATATCCCTGACTAACATGAGCCTCCCAGTGTCCTGGACCTTTGGTGAGAATGCCAGAGCTGCCTTCTTGCTCCCCAGAGAAAGGGGCAAGGAATGTTGCTGCTGCCCAGAGCTGAGGGAGCTACTGGGGAGCGGAGGTGGGGGCAGATAGGGTCCCGCAGCCAGGGCAGAAGTCAGTTGATGTATTATTTAGAGCTGATGTCCCTTGGGGTTTGTCTGTGTCAATAGGCTGCAGCGTGAGTATTTACTTTGAACTATTCTCCCTAGGAGGAGTTTAGCAATGCTTGTTTTTTAATCCTTATATAATGCTCTCCAAGTAAAGGTGTAAACAGAATTAATCTATTTAAAATGGCTAAACCCCCTGTGTGCACATTTGGTCTTTGTTATACATGTGGTGTGTAAGCCAGTGGGGAATTGGGCCAGTGTAACTGGAAATAAGCTGACTCTCCGTAAAGAGTTTAACTGATTTAACTGCTCGGGCTTAATCAGGTCTTTTAAATGAGGCGAGGTAAACTAGGATTGTACACACATGAAAACTTCTAATATGTGCCTCATCTTTAAAAATGCAATCTGATCTTAAAAATGTCTGGTAAGACACGTGACCTTGTTTTCTTATGAATAATTTCTAAGGCCAGACTCACCGGCACAGCCGCTGCTTTTATGGCACTTTAGGGCAGCACAGAATGGCTGAGGGCAGCAATGGAATGCCAAATGTCTTTTTGTGCAAAATAAGTGCCAACTTGCTGGGTACCTCCTCTGCTTAGTGCACCTCCCAGTCTTCCCATGCACACAAGTCTCCCTTTCTCAGCAGAAGGCAACCACGGACAGTGGTCTGGGCACCAGGCACGGGCATCCCCAAGTGGAGCCTCTCTTGCTCCCCTTGGAGCTCTGGCACTCAATAAGTAAAAGCACCAAGAATAAGGGGCTGCAGGCAGGGAAGAGCGATGCTTTGTAAATTAGTGATTGAGGTTGTCCTGTGTATGAGGGTGAAGGTGGGGACATGAGGTCAGTACTTCACCCAGTAATTACTTGGAGGAAAATGCCACAGGAGTTGCTGGCGCACGGGGCTGCAAGGTTACCTGACCCTGGTTTGGAGTGCTGTGTGGCCAAGTTTCAACGAGAAAGTGCCAGCTCTCCTCCCATGAAACTGCCTATGAGCTTCTTTGGTCAAGGCTCTCTCCTGGCAGAGAAGAGGTGCTGCTTTTTCTGCGGAGGAGAAGACGTGTGCTCCTCCAGTTCCTGCTGAGCACATTGCCCACTGGCCTCTGGTGTACAAGGGAAAGAGGGGGGGGCAGCAGCAGCACCTCCTTTTGCATGTATCTTAGAAGAACCAAATGAGGCTCATAGGTCCTAAACTTGCTAGAAGAGAGGCTTTCAGCCTATACAAATGGCAGTGGCTTAAGGAGCCTGCTGGCAGTCTGGCTAAGCTCTGGAGAGGAGCAGGATTTCCAGCATGCTTCCTCTGATACATCTTGGTCACTTCCCTCTGAGCCTTTGGAATTTTTTTAGATCTGTTTCTGGATGATCTAGAAGACCTAGACATGGGCATGTAAAATGTGAGAGTGAGCAGGTGCCTGAATTTAGCTGCTGTCTTCTGGAGCTGATGCTGTAAAATGGGAAAGTAGATGGTGAGAGGCTGGGACAACTGCATTTAAGCTCTGTTTCCAAGAAAATGAGGTCCTCTCCCTGGTAGATGACCATCAAGGCCTTTGTTCCTTATTCTACTCTCCCATTCACTGAAAGAAATACCTTTGTTTGGATAAATCCAGGTGCTGAAAAATCATCCATTTCTCACCTGCATTTCACTTGCAGTCAGACTCTGTCAGTGCTCCCTGCGTGGCATGGCTGGTCCGCTCGTGCCGCTTCTCACAACAGTCTGTGCCCCTTGGAGCAGAGGTAGTGCTCAAGGCTGCTCTGCTGAGGCAGAAAAACCTCTCATTTCGGGCTCCAGAGTCTCAGCTTTCATTTAAAGCCAACAAAACAAGATGCTGGCAAGCATATCATTGTTACAGTTGTGAAGGAAATCTTTCAAGGAGGAAAGCCATCTTAAGGAAATCAGAGATGTCTGCTGCAGCTGAAAAAACTGTGATGGAAATTGTCTGCACTGCTGAGCTGACTTGTGGTGGCTTCATTCACACCATTGTTGAGTACCATGAGACCAGAATCTGTTTTGAAGGAAAAGCAATGCCACATCATGAAAATAAGCACAATGGTTTATTTTGTGATCACCTTCTCTGCTTTTCCCATGGCACTGAAGTTGGGGGATGGAGGATAGGAGGGCAGGTGGAGGTGAAGGACGTGTGAACTCTGCTAGAGGTAGCCAGACAAATAGCAGGCTTTGATCAAGCTGTTCTGTAGTTTGTTGTGTAAGATAGCATAAACATCTTTAACCAGAAATGTTTGCAGAGGCCACTAATTTGCAACTCAATTTGCAACTCCTGTGATCTGGATGTCTAGTGGAGTACAACTGGAGCCAGATTTGAAGAGGCACAGAGCACTTGCAACTGAAATGAAGGTCAGTAGGGGTCCCAGACTGCAGGCATTTGGAATGAGCAGCATCACAGAGCTGAAACACCTTGTTCTCCAATCCCATCTCTTGCTCTTGGCCCTTTAGAGCCATACAATTTTTCTGTCTGATTTTTCAAACTATACAATGATATAGAATATCCTCCTAGCCCCTTCTGCCCTTTCAGATCAGCATGTATTCTAAAACTGAGGCAATGTCTGTACACTTGGATGGTTCTGCATGCCCCCCGGCAATAAGGGGAAGGGAAGATTTTGCCAGTAAGGTTTGTGTGAATATCATACCACAGGGATCAGTACCAAAGGGGAACCACTACAGAACCAGCCATGTGCAGCCTGGGGGCAAATGATAAAGCTGCTCTTCAGCTGAGATTTCAAGGGCAAGCCATTGCCCGCAGCAGAATACCACTGCTGGGGCAAAGAGCCAGCTCGCAGCAGTGCGGACCTCTTGTCGCAGCCAGCTTTGCAACTGGCAGATGCCCTGGTGCCCGCTTCCATGGCACGCGCGGGAGGAGCCACGCTATCAAGAAGCGACCTTCTGCATAAGCCCTACTTTAAATTGGCCTTAAGGAGGCAGACGAGAGAAACTAGCCCTGTCATTCTGTTTAGACCTGAATTTCTCGCAGAGATAACGGTGTCTGCAGTGATCTTCCAGAGGCCTTCACAGGAGACCTTCCTCTCTGTTCCAGTAATAATAAACCTTGCTGGCAGACTGACAGCCCGGCAGATAAGACTGAGGAATAATACCACATTGCACACTTTGATGGACTTCAAGGATGTACAAGAAGAGACTGAAGACAGCTGGGTGTGCTCAGTCCTGAGAAGGCTAAAGGTTGGGGGGGGGGGGAAATCACATCACTATCTTTTACTACTCAGTTGGAGGGAACAGAGAAGATGCACCCCAACTTCTTGGATGTGTGCAGTAAAAGGGTGAAAGACAACCGGCACAAGTTGCAATGAGGAAAATTCCAGTTAGAAATTAGTGGGAAAAAATTCCCCCTGAGGGTGGTCAGATGCTGCAACAGAGGGTTCGTGAAATTTCCATCCTTAGAGATGGAGACTGGGCAAAGTCCTAGAGCAGCCTCATCTAATCTGACGCTGCTTTGAGAAGAGGTTGGGTCAGAGACTGCCAGAGGCTCCTTTCAATCTAAATTGTTGGGGGACATCACAGAATCATAAAATAAGAGCTGCACATCAGTTCTGTACCCTGCTGTACCAGTGTGTTGTCATGATCGACTACCATGGAGCAGCAGAGGCAGCACCTATATCTCTGTGAAAGAGGCTGCAGAAAGCATTTTTCTGAGGAAGAAAGCAAGCTATTTGGTGAGTAAGCTTAAAAGAAGAGATCACAGGGTTCGACCAGGCTGAGAGTCTATTGAACAAGCCCATCCTACAACTTTTCCAAGACTTTGGAAGTTTTCTACTATCTGGATTAAGCCTGTGCCAATGCATACCAAAGTCTCATGCCCCCCTTGTCTACACTCTGTCCTACTTTCTGTATTTGACTGTTGTGAATACCTCTGATACAAATTCAAGCAAGGTCAAATCTTTAAAAAAAAACACCTGTGTCCAAAGAGATTGTAAACATGTGGGTTAAGGACTAATCAAACCCTGCTGCCTCCCAACATCCCTGGAGGATGTAGCAGGGACAGAGAATCAGTCTATTTACAAGAATAGTTTATCTACAAAATGGATCCAAATATAAACATTTTCCTTTGGCATATGGTGCAAATTTCTATGGCCTTTAAATATATAATTCACTCATCAATTTCAGTTGAGGAAACACAGTTCTACCTAAAACTAAAGGGAAAATGAGACTAAATATTTGTTTCTAGTTAATTGCCTGCCTCATGTGCTCTCTAATACAGCAAAGAATACTACAAGTAAGTCTTTCTGATCTTGAAGATCATGTAGGAAAAGTTTACAATCACTTTCTCCTTTCTACCAGAAGAATTTTGGTACTACTGAAATAGGAGATATTTTCTTTGTCAGGTTTGAATACACAGAAACATTGAGGCCTCTTAAGGTGGTGATCTTCATACCTTGATTGTGTTTATTCAGAGCTTGATTCAGGACAGCTGTCTAAAAGTTAATTATCTAAGTCTTGTTGCCTCTTGTCAATGTGTAACCAGAAGAGAGAGGAAAACCTTTGCCAGAGGGCACAGTGCTTCCCACCCTGAAGGGCAGAAGCTTTCCTTGAGTAAATCTACATCTCGAAGTATACTCTCTTTTGCAGAGCTGCCAGCGTCTAGGCATTTTGAGCTTACAGGCATATGATGGTAAGAAACATACTAATTTTTTCACATGAGAAGCACATGAATGTTTTGGTTTTTTGGTCACAATTACTCTATGTTTACATAGCAAGAGGTGCAGTTAAATAATGAGCATGCCTTTGCTTTTCTCTGCTTCAGTTCTCAGCAGCCTGGGCAACAGGGCAGGCTCCAGAAACCACTTTCCTAAACCAGACTTCTTTTCTGGACAAAGAATCTGTTCTTCTCATCTTACTCCTGGATAGTTTCTTTTGCCTGACTTTTCCAGATAGCTTTTTATCCTACCTAAAATTTCCATGCTTTGCATTGTTACTGCATTTATCCATTCCAGTACCATGATAGTTTGTTCTCAATGCTGCTGGGAATTTTCCCTTCGCTATTTTTCTCTTACTGTCTTCTCATCTCCACTACATACCCCCAATCCCTTTTTCTCCTGTGACAAGGCTAAGAAAAATGCATTTTCCTTACACCAGCCAGCCATTGCCCCACAGTATCTTTGTCACAGTAAGCACTAATAAAGCCGGAGGATCAACACTGTTCCTGGACCAGCAGATTAGGAACAGGGTTGTGATGGGACATAGTGGATTGCACGTACACTAAGATATCCACTTAGTCCATGTAGAGCAATTCTCCAACATAAGCAAAAATTTACAAGCTCTGATTTTCCAAAATGATAATCTTAGGCATGCAGCCCATTCTACAGCAAAATATCAGATTGTGAAGGCCTTGGTTTACAATAAAGTCAAGGAGAAGAAGACAACATAGTTAAAAAATTATTATGCCTTGACACAGAATGCAGAGTTGGTAAACTTTTTAGATAATGCTGAATTACGTTTTAGACTGCTCCAGACCTGTGCCATAGCTCTGAATTTGTTCAAGTTGTTCCTGGTGGTTGGGGTCTGGTGGGCTCTGGCCTCATTGCTCATTGACACCGTTCTTGGGTCTACAGCCCGTTCAAGCATCTGCCTCCAAGTCCTTCAGGGAGCATCCGAGCCAGTCTTGTTTGCAGCACAGAAGAGCTGTCGTGCCACCCAGCAACCCCACACAGCAGTTTCCAAAAGAAACAGAAGATGAAAATATGTCTAGGTGAGACTGCTGAAAGCACCAGCAGGTCTGTGCTTGAATTGAGCAAACTGCTGCTTGCTGATCTCTGACATCCACAAGCGGCAGTTCAAATGAAGGCTGCTATGTAGCAATGTATAAAATCCCCTCAAACTAAGCCAAGCATTTGGCCCAGTAGTACTTAAGAGGACAAAAGCACAGCAGTATTAAATGTCCCTGCAATCCCCTATGCAGCACTCATATTCTCATATAAAGTGCTAACACTGAACATCTTGGTCATTCTAAGAGGCAAGCTTGGTGTAGAAGACTGTTTTCTATCCTAAGAGGCTATGTGGTGTTATCTGGTTTTATAATGCCACTTTAAGGCATTTTATTTCCTTTCTAACAGCAAAAAGGAAGCACTGTTTCAGAGAACACCAGTTGTAGCGGCAGGCCTTGGTCAGTTATTTTTCCTTGCAAAATGCATGCACTGCACAAAATTAATTTGCAGCAGCTTCTGATAAGAACAGACAATGTCAAGGTCCTGCCTGAGAGAAGCCAAGGAAAGAAGCACTGATAACAATTTTTTTAACTCTTTGTTGGGGTAAGGGAAGATTTTCAAGGACGCTGTGATTGAAACAGTTGCCAAAACTTTGTCATCTGTGTTAGCTAGAAACTTTTCTCCTCCAACAGAAATGGTTTTGCTTTCCTCCTGTCACTTGGAGGCCCAGTTTTGCTCTAAAAAAGTAACAATGTGGGGGTGCTGCTTCTATAGCTTGTCTCCAGGGCTCTCTTTAATGAGGGAGCAAAATTCATGACAGAATAAAGAAAGGGAGTTTAGGACTTAGTTGTGCGAATGCAAGCAAAGCGTTTTTAGACATCCATTCCAGCTGTGCCTGAAATAAGTGATCCCCTTTCCAGTGATTTCAGCCTAATTAGTGTGTTGCTGCGCTGCTTTGTAGCTTCCTTCTTGCTTAAGGCAGCTGCCTATTTATCATTTTGCTTCAGTAGGGATGACTGCCTATCGCTGTGAGAGAGAAGGAGACAGAAAATAAAGCTCCAGGCAGTATGTCCTGACCATACACGAAGACCCAGGAAGGCAGCGCAGGTATTAGGAGCTTCAGGCTAATGCCTAAGCCCTGCCCCAGTCTCACACTAGAAAAGAATTTTGCTAGAACTGGAGTAAAACCTTAGGGAGAAGCACTTGGGCGTTTTCCCTGTATTCTGGAGACGTAAAAAGTAATGACATAGTTCACCGCAAAGGCACAAACAGCCAGCCGCAGCCTTATTTTAACTAGGTAATCTCACACCAGGCATTTCAGAGGTAAATCTTTTTCTCCTGCGGCTTTAATTTAACTTCAGTAGTACCTTAGACAATTTCATTACTTCCAGTGCCTCGAGTATACTGAACAAATACAAAATCCCAGAGGTTAGAAAGAGTGAGAATCCCATGCTATAATGGGGGAGCACAGTATCCAAAAAACCTACAGCAATAGAAGCCACTTCTCAAACCATTATAAACAGCAACTCCTGCTATGTACATTTAATTTTAATGCTCTCTACCTTCATATTAACACCATGTTACACAAGCAAGCGCAGCTACAGAGAGTTATCAGCGTGAGGATTTGCCCTCTGAGGATTTAGGCATGCAGGACCACATCTAGGCTCAGACCTCGCCGCATCCAGAGCCTTCCTCGTGGGGGGGTGGGGTGGTGGAAGCATCATGTTCGTTTTTGCAGCAAAGGAGGCACACAAGAGGGAGGGGAAACAAAATGACCGAGGTCGTGCTCTGCGGTATATAAATACAGGCAAATCTCCCCCACAGCCTTTTGAGTGCTGGAGAGGTGGAACCAAGGACTGAGGCAGACTTTTGTGGGGTTTGTTTGGCTTTGATTTAGAGCATTTTCAGATTTGTTAATTTCTTAGTTTGTAATCGTTTGTAAAGAGTTTTTTTCTTTGCATGGAAAAATGCGTAGGCTACTTCTGAATAGGAATAGCTAGCAAAAGTAAGACATGCTTTAAAAATTGTTGTTTAATGTAGGGGTTAGAGTTTCTTTTCCAGTAGTCTCTCCTTCTGGTAACACCCTTTGATTTGTAAAGACCCCCTAGGTTGATATCATGTGTTCATTTCCTCAGGCAGGAGGTGAACCAGCCGCTCTAAGCTCAAGAAACAGCCAGTTCGGCACCAAGGAGCAACCCAGAGCAATGTCCCTGGCTGGAGTAAGCTGCCTGGTGACAGGAGCAGGAGGATTTCTTGGTCAGAGGATTGTCCGCTTGCTGTTGGAAGAAGAGGAGGCACTGGCTGAGATCCGACTGCTAGACAAAGCCTTTAGCAATGAAGCACTTGGGAGATTTGGAAGTAAGTACCATCTCGTGAGGACTGTGTGTTGCGGGTATATGTACTGTTGTCTTGTATGGACAGCTTGGAAGCCTTTACCTCTCATCCACACCAGCTTTGCAGATGGAGATTTTATTTCAAGGAAGTTGTGCTTTATCCTTCCCTCTCCCTCCAGCACAGAAATCAGACGTAAAATGTAAAAGCAAGAGTTTCCTTTGCCAGACCCCAAGGCTTCTCTAGATTGGAAGATACCTGTGTGCTGTTCATGCCGTAAAGAGGCTGCCTTCAACCCGACTTCTATTACATCAAAACACATAATCTCATGCTTCTGCTTGCGGGGAAGGAAAATGCAAGAGTTGCTATACTGGGGGAAGAGGGACAACAGCGTAACCCAGAGCATACTGTCCTGGGCTCTGATGTGCTAGACTAGAAGCCAGTGACAAAGTTGTGGGTGTAAATGCTAATGGTTTTCTTCAACCCGTGATTAGTTTGGTTAATAGTGATCATCTGGCTGAGAGTTGTGATGAGGTATCTTAAAAATTTGTTGTTATTATTAACATTATTGCAGTTTTCTGGAGAGCAGAATCCTTTTGCACTAAGCACAGAAGAGACAGGGTCCATTTGCAAAGGGCAAGTCAGAATTCTGGCTTCTTGAATGGAGTGGAGACAGCACAAATGAGCAATATGCCCAGTGTCAGAAACAGTCTGTGGCGGGGAAAGCAGCTCAGAGTATTATATTTTAAAAGTCCCATTTCCTGGGATCCTGAGCACATCTATAAAAAGGCATGTAGGAACCTAAATTCGATCTACTTCTTAAGTCCTTACATCACATTTACTTGGCAATGCTGTCCTCCATCACATCTTAACCTCAAGGCTACTCTTCCTCTATACAGGGAACTATATGGGAACCTTTATGAAATATCCCCATACGATTTGCTAAAGAGCCACAATCTTTCTATATTTCTTTCTATAAAGCATTTAAGTGTCATCAAAGTGTAGTAACAGTCCACCATAAACCCGGTGCAAATTGCACAAGCCTTTAGGATGGTTTTATACAACTCCTCATTAAATGTCATTCAGCATTTCACTGAGGATTTGCTAGATGCCATGAGCCTTGCAGCAGTTCTGATTGCCAGGCGGTTCCCGCAGTGACAAAACCTGCAGCTGCGGCAGCAGGAGCGCGTGTGATTTAACACTGAGGCAGCAGGGCAGCAACAGAAGCACCCGCGCTGCTTCAGGCCAGGAGAGCTTTGTGGGGATCATGGAGCTTCCTGGGGAGTGAAAATGAGGGTTTGTGTGTGTACAACCTTGGCTGGCCTACAGCAGAGGTTTCGCTGCTCCTTTTTTGTTAACAGGAAAGCTCTAGGACCTCTTTCCTTACCCTCCCTCCTTCCTCCACTGAAGACAGCCCTGACACTCCCTCTACTATTCTTGTACCATTCCTGCTGCCTATCTGACCAGCGCAAGAGGAAGGGAAAAATCAGTTATCATCAGAGCCATTCCCCCCCACAAACAGGTAGTAGGAACAGCAGGCTGGCATTTCAGATGTGTTTGACCTGCCTTAGGCCCTGCACTTTGACTGGCAGTCCCTCTGCCTGTACCAACCTCTGTAGCTCCATCTCTTCAAGTGTCCTGCCAGTGCCTGTGCTCAGGACTACCTGAAGTATTTTCCTGCCATTCCCTTTCAAGCCCTTCTCTAGCACAGTGACTCCTATTCCAAATGCAGGGCTGCTGCAAAAACTGTGTGGCTGGAGTCCTCTGACCTGTGTTATTTTTACTGCAGGGACTTTTACTTGCCAGCATATGTTGTTTGGATTTCTTGAATAGCCAGGAGCAGAGCTGAGTGGGTTTCTTTCTCACTAAGCCCTTGAGCGCTTTTTCCTTGCGATATCTTTGCAGAGTCAGAGCTGCGGGTAAGACACAGGAGTATGTGTAAGTTACAGCTCTTTGTGCCAGGAGACACTCAAGGACACTCCTCTTTTGTCCAAAAATCTTTACTGCTGAGACCTTGACCATCGCACTCAGTCTGCGTAAAACAGTGGCATTTGCGGTCTTCTGCAGCCCTGGGGAGTCCGGGATGATCCAATCGATATCAAGTGCTGTGAGCTGGAGTCCACCCAGTTACACTGTGTGGTTGAGAATGAACATCACGTTGAACATAGTAGTTTGGTGCCTTGGGTTTCCTACCTCCCATCTCCACTTCAAATTTATCTTTCTGCCTTTCCTGTGCTTCCACTTATGCAATTCTGTTTTTGTTCACTATAGCACTGGCACTTCTGGAAAAGTTGGAAACTCCTAGGTTGTTCTCAAGAGGATTTCTCACTATTTCAAAGCATTGATTCCCCCTTGCCTCATCTCTCTGTACATCCCTCCCATTTCTCCCTGAACCCTCATTTCATGTCATTTTTCAGAGACAGACATTTATAGATTGTGCAATGCTTGAGCCTTGAGTGTTTTTGTACTGCTAACCCAGTACTGCTCCAAAGTAGAAGGAAAGTAGAGGGAGAAGGAATGTTGGGTTTTTTCCAGGACTTTTGCTGGGGGAAGTTCCTGCTCTGGGAAACTTCTTCCTAGCTTTTTGCACAACTTTGCAGACATTCATTTGCCTTTATCACTGCATTCAAAACAGAAAGGCAGAGTAGCAACAGAACATCCCAGTACCTGAAATGGGAACAGAATAAACATTTTAGCTTCCTTGGGTCAAAGAAGCCAATAAATTGCTCTACCCTTTACAAATGAAAATAAGTTGCAATTTTTCATTTTCTCCTATGAATACACAAAGTAGACCATTTTAATGAACCATCCGGTTAACCTCTTATGAGGAGTACCTTTCCCCACCACCCACCCCACAGCTGTTAGGACCTCTATAAAAGAGCACTAAGAAATTCAAGCTAAAAGTCCCACAGACATTGCTGTTTGCTTGAAGTTTAAACAATACATAGAAAAGAGACAGACAGTTTAGGGCAAGTAGTCTGAGTGGATTGCTGAGTCAAACACTGCTCACAACAGGACACTGAATTTTATTGAGTAGTCATTGCATTTCCAAGCAAAAACTACCCCATAGCAAGCAGGGAGCATTGCTTACAGCTCAGAGGACACAGAAACCAGTGGTGAAGTAGAAGAAGCTTTCCCAATGGGTAGGTACTTTCTCATAATCACTGTACACAGAAAATGGAGAGCTGAGTTGAATTTATTCTTTTCCTCCCCCTTCCACCTGACACACATGTGCTTTTTTGATGCCTGGACAATGGTTTGTGCAGATGGAAATCAGGTTTCTCTCTCCTGTCCATCTCAGACTGAAACCGCTGTCTGTCAGTCCTTTCTTCTTTCCTCTCTCTACTTCCAAGCTCACCTGTAGTTTTCCTCTTCTCCCAGAGCAAAACAAGATCAATCTGCTGATTCCTGACATCTAGCTGATGCTGGTAAAGTGGACAAGGCCCGTATTGTATTTAGCACAGCAACTTCTGCTGGGTAAAGTGGAATGGAGGAGCAGCTTTCCTGCCTCATATCACACACACAATTTAAATTGCAAGCCCAAACAAGGCACAAAGCAGCTAGACAGCAGCTTTCTAGTGACTGATACCAACTATCCCTGTGATCAGCTTTGAAATGGACAGGTTTCTTTTGTATTTTTCCTGAAAGCTTTGATTCTCACATGTAAAAACTTTCAATTTTCCTAATTCCTGCCCAGGCATCACTCTGAAGGGGCCACATGTTAGAATTTACATTGTGAAAACCATGTATTTTGGTCCTTTGGGTTACTGCAACCCCACAAAGCCTTATTCATGGATAACATCAACCTAAGCACTGTACAAAGACTAATGTTTATTAGAGCAAATCTAACTGCCAGGTGCTTAACAAAAAGCCTAGCCCCATAGTCTGACGCTTTTGCATCCATACAAGTAGATGTCAGTGTAAACCTTCTGGAAACGGAGCCCTAGGAAATGAATGCACTCTGTAAAATAAAAGAGCATAAGAGAGCATATAGCAGTGCTGGGAGGGCAGTAACTCTAGATTTAGTAACTGTTTTGTAAATGTTTCACAAATTTCACATCTCAGACCAACTGACTGTGATGAAAAAAAGATCCTCAAGCCTGTTGCATCAGAATGATTGTTAAATTAATACAGGATTACATTCTAGTGTGCTACAAAGGTAATGAGATAAACCCCATTTTAAAAGATACTCCCACTCAGTTCCAGATCCCAGCAGCTGTCTCTCTTAGTGTTTCCCCATTAAAGACAAGGGATGAAATACTGCCTGATTTGGAGCTGGTCACAAAGCACTAGGATACATGAGCTTTCAGTCAGGCTGAGTCTAAAAGCTGTATAAATTAATCAGATTCTTCTCTTATCTAAAATGGGCAGTTGATTGTGCTGGAAGAAGACCAGCACTCCGGCTGTGCAGAGTCCCTTCCCAGTAGCTGTGCCTGGGGAGCCCTCTAGTGCAACCACAGCAGAGGCTCATGAGAGGACATGCCACCACCTCCTGAAAAGCTGTAAGTTACGCTGAAAAGTCCTCTCCCATGGCAGAGCTGCAGCCAGGCCAGCAGGCTTCCAAGGAGAACAGCATCGCCTCAGACTATACATTTCTCCAGACGATCGTCCTGCACTAGCTCAATTTTGTTAGTGTGATTCTGGGCTGTATGAAGGATGCTTCTGCCCAGCAAAACTTAAGGGAAGGATGGCTCCGAGACTGAAGACTGCATCAAGGTCACACACATTAGCTGCTGGGGAGGAAGAGGGCTTAAAATCCAGCAGTTAAAGCAAGTCAGGGCTGAGGTAGCTGAGGAGAGCAGCCTTAAGAGTTCAAATTTGGACCAGAAAGATGTGCATGCTAGAAGAGACCCCACAGCACAGACGCTGAAATGGAGCCAGAGCTGGAGTTAGAAAAGGCACAGCAATCCTGGCCGAGGTACATAAAAAAGATGTGTCAGAACTGTATGTATTAGAAGAGCTGTGATATGGGCAAGGACAAGGGGCAGAAGATAGGTGTGAACACAGCTCTGTGCACACATGTGGGTGGCAAAAGATCATTCATCACCTTGAAGACAGGAGCATGCAGTCCCTGGCTGTTTGGTATACTTGGCTTAATACTTTTATAAATAGCCAGTCACCAGAACATGCATAGCTAAAGCTACTCCCCCTGTGAACTTTAAAATAGTCACACCTGAAGGAAGCTTCAGGTCCTTGCTAGCAGTGAGAAAGATTTCTCTTAAAAAAAAAAGAAAAAAGAAAGAACCATGTTGAATATTGGCTCCAAAAATACAGTAGGTAGTGCGACATAGACTTCCATAGCACTGTAATTAGCACTTGACAATATAGCCATTGCAAAATACCTTCTGTTTTCCCAGCCTTAAAATATCGCTCCCCTGCCTGGGCAGTCAGCACCTCCCAGGCGCAGCATCAGCTTCCACAGGGCCCTTCACCACTCCTTTCCGTGCTCTTCTTAGGATGCCTCTAAGGTCTTTTGCTTTGTTTTCTGCTGCTCTTGCAGCATTCCAGGGTAAGACGGCAGTGAAAATCCTGGAAGGGGACATCCGAGATGTGACGTTCCTGCACCGTGCCTGTCAGGGGGTCTCCGTCATCATCCACACAGCTTCCATCATTGACACCTTGGGCCTCATAGAGAAGCAGCTGCTCTGGGAAGTCAATGTAACAGGTGAGTGGGTGAAGCACCTTTCTCAAACCCATGTCTACTACGTCCCGATCATCATCTGCTCAGGAGAGGGAGCACCTGACCTGTATTTTTGAACCAGATTAACTGGGTCGTTCTGCATCTTGCACAGCCACACCTGTGAGTGCAAAGTATATGTGCAGCGCTGGCCCTTTCCACACCCAGTGTGCACTGGTCTTCCACTGCAGGGCACTGCAGGATCATTCACGCTTGTCAGCACTCACATATGCCCATCCTGAGATCTGCACAGGCTCTGCCTTCAGTGGGGATAGCCATAATGCTATGCTCAGTGGACCTGTCTGGAAGCAATTCACCTTTGAAATCCCGGTGCGCATCTGAGAAATCGGTTCTTATTCTCCTTCCCCATACAGCATCCCTGCCTGTGTAGTATTCAATTTTTACAAACGCTGCATGCTTTCGCTGCAATTATAGCAAACATCCCAGACCCTGTGGCGCTCTGCTTCCTATTCTTTTTCTTCCTTCTTTTTTCCTTTTCCTCCCATTTGCCATTATGTCTGTGGGTGCATGAATGCGGTTCATAGGAGCAGCTGCTCTCCCACCTTCAGCTTATCATCAAAACGCCCCCAACAAACTCAAGTCTGTGGGAGAGAGGGGGTTGAGTGACTTCTCACTCTGTGATGGGATCTCCCCTTCTACTAAGGAGCCCCTGTTCTTCATGAAAAGATCAGATGAAGGGGGGAGTTTTTGACTTGGGAATGGCTGGTGTCGCATCAGCTGCCAAGAAATTGAAATATATGTACTAAAAGATCAACTTTATCCCCCTCCCTCTGATCCCAAACCCTCTATGCCTGCCAGAGGACTGGTAGTGCCTAACCTGCATGCACACTGACCTCCCTGGCTGTGTTGCTTCAGCTCCTTGGTGAAGATTTGGGGAAGACGGTCTTATTTACATTAATAGTTTTCCTGGTTCTTTGTTCCCCTCTGCCACAGGTACAGGGCTTCTTCATGGAAAAAATAAGGAACATACTTCCACTGGCACCACTTTTACAAATATTGGCTACTCACCAGAGCATTCTTTGTAGTCAAGTTGTCTCTTACACGCACCTTAAGAACAGCAGGATGACATTTTGGTTGTTTTAGCCTGGCTCATTGCCTGTACATTCAGCTTCCAGATCCTTTCATTTCTGCTCACTCAAAGCCACAAATTGTCAGTGACCACAAATTAGAGCCCAGCAGGCAGCTTCTTAGGTCCCTGCCAGGAGGGAAGAGCAGGAAGGCAAGTTCCTGTAAACCTGTGCATTGGGTAGTATGAAAAATAAATATACAGGGAAGGTAGTTCAGAAACAGGATTTGTAAAGCTCTCTCTTTATGACCATACTCTTGCTACAATCTGTTTTTCATGGCAGAATGTGTTGCCTAAACCCATGGGGGAAAAAACCCAACCCAACAAAAAAACCCAGACAAATACTAAAATACTAAAATGTCCCAGAAGCAGAAAGCAGAAAGAAAAAAGCTGGAGTCAGAGCTAGAGAGTTTGTTTACGTCTGTCCCATTGTTCCTTTTGGCAGGTTTAGACTTAAGCATAAAGTATCTAGGCTTTCATAATTCCTTCAGATCCCCCCGATCAGAGTCTGCCTGTGGGTGAAATAAGCCCACTGGGCCTGTGATGGTTAGCTGATAACATTTGGTAGAATGAAAGCACATGCCAGTCCTGCTTCTAGAGCAAACTGACCCTAAGATTAGTCAGTAAATACTGCAGTCCTCTTCCTTATTTCCCTCCATTTACATTCTGATGCTCTTTTGGCTTTCTGACCAGCCAAGACACTGCTATGTATTTCACAGACTTGCAAGATGAAAGTATTTATTTCCCCCTTGAATGTGCTTGCCTAGCTTAACCCTCCTGGCTATTTGAAAGACCTTGAACTTGCCAGCTTACCTCTGCTCCCCTCAATGAAAGCACTATGATAGGATTTTAAAAGTAGGAAATCCTGTATTACTGCAAGTAAAAGACAGAATATGCAGAAAAAGGAGGTGTACATACACAAACATCGCTTTGCTCGCTGCACTTTATGATCTTTGACTACATGGTATTGTGCATTGTTCTGACATAAGAGCTTTCTCTTCAAACCCTCCTTTGAAGCCAATTGAATAGTGAATAGACTTCCACTGGGTGAAGCTGATTTTGGAGCAAACCTTCAGGTCCCACATTAATTCTGTCCCTGCTTAGCAAACCATCCAAGAGCACCTCGAGCCTGGAAAACAGGGGCTTCAGCATACAGGATGGATGGTACCTAATGAGAGGGGCAGCTTCTGAAGGTTCTCTGCCTTAAGCCATGTCAATCCAACCAACAGGCACAAGCCCCTGAAACTGTAATCAGTATCCATGCTAACCTAAGCAAGAGCAAAATTTGACTCTCGGCATAAAAAAACCCCACAACATGCAATTAAGACCAAGTGTTCATCCTTGTTTAACTCCAGCAGGTGCACTGATACTGCTTAAATACAGATTCAGCGCAGGTTCAGTTTCACTGAAAATGCTGCCCAGTTCAGGACAGGATTCTTCCAGCTGCAGAGAGGGGAGATCTGGCCAAGCTCAGGCCAGAGATGCTGTTTCTGATCTAAAAAGCCCATTTTTTCCTGCTTGGGGAGCTCTGGACTGACTTGCACGTGTCTCTTTTTGAAGGTACTCAGCTACTGCTGGAGGCATGTGTCCGTTGTAATGTCCAGCACTTCATATATACCAGTACCATAGAAGTGACAGGCCCAAACTGCAAAGGTGACCCAATTTTCAATGGTGACGAAGATACAGCTTATGAGAGTATATCAAAATCTCCTTACGCCCAGAGTAAGAGACTGGCAGAGGATTCTGTACTGAAAGCAGATGGCCAGGTGCTAAAGGATGGCGGCACGCTGACGACCTGCGCCCTGAGATCCATGTACATTTTTGGAGAAGGTTGCCCATTTCTTCAAGGTCATCTGGATAAGTGTCTGTTGAACAAAAATGTCTACCTGCGCTTCTCCAGGAAGGAGGCTTTCGTGAACCCTGTGTACGTGGGGAACATCGCCTGGGCACACGTGCAGGCAGCCAAAGCCCTGCAAGTCCCGCAGAAAGCCGAGTACATCAGGGGGCAGTTCTACTACATCTCAGATGACACTCCTCATATGAGCTACGCAGATCTAAATTACGAGCTGACCAGGGACCTGGGGTTTGGAATCGAGCCGCGGCTCCCCATGCCTCTGACAATGTTGTATTACTTCTCGCTGCTGCTGGAGATCGTGAGCTTCTTGCTCCGGCCCTTTGTCAGATACATCCCCTCCACCAACCGTCACCTGGTCACTCTATTGAACACCCCATTCACCTTCTCTTATAGAAAAGCACAGAAGGATTTTGGCTATGTGCCTCGCTACACGTGGGAAGAGGCCAAGCAGTGCACTGCTCAGTGGATTGCCTCCATGGTCCCACAGAGAAGGGAGTACTTGAGAAGCAAGGCTGCCTAAGTCTTAAGAGGAGCTGAGACCTGGCTAAACAAGTAGGGCCTTGAGCCAGAGGAGAGCTGGGTGAACAGCAGCAGCAGACAACCACAAAGCATTTAAATGAAGACTTTGTGTAACAGCCCCCTCATCCCCCCCAGCCTCCCTGCCCCAACCCAGAATAAATAAAAGTGAAATGTTAATTTGTTTGTTGAGTACAGGCTGATCAGGGTAACTCTCCTGTATAGTCCACATTCACTTCTACATCTCGTGCAGCACAAAGACATTATTTTAGTAAGACTCCCCACAGTCCACAGTGTGAACACATCAGCCTCGCTTTTCACTCCATTCCACCTTTAAGGCTTTTGTAAAGCACAGTTTGTCCTAGAACTATGATTACAATTTATAAATATATACTACTCAGCCATACCCTACTCACTCAGCTCTTGCCAGCCTTACCGAACACACAGCAGGTAGAAGCCACCTGATTGCAAAAGCTGTTACAGATCTTGCTCACTTTTTCAGAGCATTGCCCAGTTTCCTGTGCCATTCACCTGACAGTCAAACTTGAGAGCAAATTTGGGCACTGTAAGCATTGTGAAGCCAAAAGCACAATGTAAGTGCAACATAGTTTTACTTTGGATGGTTTGTGGAAGGAGAGAAAGGGGAGATTTGCTCAGGTGAAGACTTCCTCATCCATCCTCATTTTCCTAGTTAGAGATTTTGCAGTAAATCTGATGGCTGCCCAGCAGAACAACAGCTTCAACAAGACGAAACGGAGAAAATATTGCAGGAGAGCCTTGGTCACTGAACAGTTTCCATTGCAGAGTCAAGACATTTGTGAACACTGAGGAAAAATAAAGAGTGCTGAAAAAAATCATGCTATTTCCAGGTTTCAGCTGGGAACAAAGGCTACCTTCAGCTGATAGATGCATATGTGCTGTCCCTGGCTTTTCTGATGGCCACGTGAGTTTCTGCAGAATGTGTAACTTGACTTTCGGGTCAAAAACGTAGAACTTGTCTGAACAAATAGGTGCAATCCAGTGTTTTCTTCTTAAACATACAACTTGCTGAAAACAGCTCTAAAAGATGGGAATATCTGTTGTGTTCTGTTCAGGATGATGTGAACAGAAACATTTTACCTGACTCAGTACTAATGTAAATAAATCACATTTCCAGAGATGCTGGCAGCTTAAAGTCTGTGCTGAGTTTAATTATTCAGTGCCCTAGACATTATATAGTCCCAGTGCAAGTATTACCATTTTCTTTAGTAACATCTTAGGTTAAGTATGTAAGACCTGAAGCAGTAGAATACCAGACATCAGCACTTCCAGTCATGTTCTGGGGACACAGAAATAAGTTTTCCAGGCTCCCACTGAAGGCTTTGTAAACACTCAGCAAACTAGCGCTGCAGATGTTATTTGAATGCCATCGCTTCACAGTTAACCATATCAACATCTCCACCTTTCTCCAATGAGCAAGCAGTACTCTTAACACCTCCATCAGAGTTCCTCCTTTATTAGTGAGCACACAGATCTATCCCATGCTGAAGGAGACCCATCCCCAGCTACACTGTACGCTGATAACACCTCTAAAGACTTACAGAGAGTGAGGAGATTTGCAGCAGCCTTAAAGAATAAGGGACTTGAAAATGAAGTTTGGAATTGTAAAATTCTGGATAGAACCTGCACCAAGCAAACTGATGTGCACTGAAGTTTAAAAAGAGCCAAAAGGTATTATTTAACACAATGTCCACCCACATCCAAGAATGCTGGTGGAGACTATGTTGAGAGCATTGCTAAAGTTGAGGTAAATGAGAAAAAGCCACCTTTGTTCATGCTCTATTCCCCACCCATCACTAAATGATGATTTCTGTTTCCATCCGCTCCCCACTATTCCCATTCTCGTCCCTGCCAAATCCCTCTGATGGACATCTCTTCCTCTCCTGTCCTCTCCATTTGTACTTTTCCCCTCCCTTCATGTTCTCATTCTGTCTAGACCTCTCTGGTGCAAATCTGTTTAGCTACAGTCCCTCTGTTCATGCCCTCTCCCCTTGAGCCTCATCATTCACGTTCTTTTCCCTTCCAGTCTCCTGCATTGTTGGCTTTTTTCTCACCAGATGGTTCCTTTCCATTCCCCTCTGTACATCTCTGTTCCCCTCCACTTCCCACCATTTCTGTTTCCATTTCTGCTCCCCTCTGGGCCCCTCCATTTGCAATCTGTGGCCCTCCACTCACCACCATTCATGCTCTGCTCCCTTCCAGTTGCCCGCTTTCACTCTGTTCCTGGGCAGAAGGCTTGGAGCAGGCCATTAGCCTCCAAAAGGCTCCCAAGTACATAAAATTCACATCTCTCTCAGTGCTGCTAGTAAAGCTACAGATCAGCTCCATATATTTACATATACGCGGTTATCTCAGTTGCCTCCCAGGTTGAATAAGGCTCTCAGGATGCGTAAGACAAAATACGGCTGAAGGCAGTTAAAAAATCCTGCTCAGAAAAGCAAAAAGAAGTTGTTTAACACATTAACATCCATTATTTTTCCAGGCTAGTGATAGATCCTAATGTCCGGTGAGACCAAAATGATGGGTGCAGCCATGGCTGCTCTGACACTGAAGTAGGAGTAGAAAGGACGATCCAGGCACATGGAAATAGAGCAGGAAAGGAAAGCGGAGAACAACAGAAGCAGAGCTGCTATTTAATAGGGGAAGGCACTTAACACATCAAAGAGCTGGAATATTACAACATGTACCAGAAAACTGGGACATCTTTGACCAGGTTTAACAGAGCTCCTAAAATATCTACAGATGCTGCCAGAGAGAATAAAGGACAACTTTTCTTCCGCAGTTCAGTAAGTGACTCATTTCCCAAGTGTGGGCTCCCATTGCCGGAGCCTACTTAGTCATTTTTGCCTTCTCAGTAAGACAGTGGGATCTTTCCATCTCTCCAAGGGCCATGCTCCCAACAATCCGATTTCCGAGCACCAAATTCCTTCTTTGCTGAACTGCCTCCCTATTTCTTGCTACCACATCCCTTCCTTTAATCCTCATGACAAGCCATTCCTGCTGATGGGAAGCTTATTCCCACTTCTGTCCCTACCATGCCATCCCCCTCCTACCTCATCAGTAACCTACTTGTTCTGTGACAGAGTCCTTCTCCTCCCCTTGGTGGTTTCTTCCTTCCTTCAGTCACACCATAGAATTTATAATTGAATATTATTTTTTTTTTAAAGGCAAGGCAGCAATGCTCACAGACCCAAGGGAAACACTGTCCTGCTGTCTGTTTCAGGTGAAGTTTACAGTGCTGAGGCGTTTGTTTTGGAAGCACTTCCCACACTCAGCACACATAAAGGGTTTTTCTCTGGTGTGGACTCGCTGGTGTCTGTTGGCGTGAGCACTTCACACGTTGGGAATACCCATGTGGGTTTGCTGGTGCTGGGTGAGCGCTCAGAAATCACTGAAGCCTTTTCCACATTGCCTGCATTTGAAAGGTCCCTTGCCAGTGTGGGCTCTCTGGTGATTTCTAAGGTAACATTTTCAGCTGAAGCTGTTCCTACATTCAAGACAAGGGTAGGGCCTTTCTCCTGTGTGCATTCTTCTGTGGGAGATAAAGTGGGAGCTCACCCTGAAGTTTTCCCCACACTCACTGCATATGAAGGGCTTCTCACCTGGGTGGGATCTCCGGTGTTTAATTAAATCAGAGAACCACCTGAAGCCCTTGTTACATTTGGGACATTTGTGGGGTTTCTCTGTCTGGGATGCCTTACGCTACTGAAGGTTTGATGTCTGGCCGATGATTTCCTCACCGTCACTGTATCCAGAGTGATTGTCTCCTATAGCATCTCCTGGGTGGAGAAGGATGCCGTGGAGGCCCTCAAGGGCCTTTTCTAGATGAATGCCATCATCCTGTCTCTCCCCAAGGCGGTCCCTCGGGTGCATTTCTGACACATGCTGGCCCTCTCTGGAAAGCATTATCTTCAAATGCCTCCAGTAATGTCTCATATTGTTTCACGTTCTCGGGATCATCTGCCAGGGGATCATCATCATTCCCACTACTGGCCTCATCATCTTAATGAAAGAGAAGTCAACATGAATGCTCAGCAAGAAAGCAAGTTAGGGGAAATGACTTAGAGGCTGTGACCCTTTACTAAACCCTAGTTTAGTAAAGATCCTTAAATTTGCAGAAGGACACCCCTGTGCCAAGCTTCTCGCAGCCCCCTGCCCTGTGAAGCTATGTCCCACTCCCCGGAGCATCTGCTCATGTGAAACCTGCCCGACAGCAGAAAAGGAGGGGAAAAATAAGGCTTAGGTTATTTTTTTTTAGCCATATTTTTGCAGCGTGGTGGGGATTTTTATACCTCTCATTCTTTGTTTGGGTTTCTCGGTGCCAGGGCGCGGGGAGAGCGAGCAAGGTGAGGAGGAGAGATGGACGCAGGCAACCGTCCTCCCCGAGCACCCTCAGGCTTGCCTCTGCTTCAGGTATTTGCCCAAAACAGTGGCGTGTCTGCAATAAAAAGTCCTGAATGCCCACGGGGATGGATACCTGAATGTGTTACCCTCCTGCTCGGCAGTCACCAAGCGAGCCTGTGCGTGTTGTTACCCACTAACAAACACAAGCTAATTAAGATATTTCAAGGGATACCAAGGAGAACAGGCACACTTACTGCAAAGCAGTTGATCTGCTGCAAGTTTACACTTTAGTCTAATTTGCAGTAACTTGTTTATGTACTCTTAGGCTTGGCAGGTTAGCAAAGTGGCTACAAAATGTACTCGATCAGAAAGAGCCTTGTTATTTTTTAAGTTAGCTAACCACTACCATTCATCTAATTTAATTAGCTTCTTGGCAATCAGTAAAGCAAACTATTGGTTATCAATGAAACTCCACTGTCAACAGGGTCACAGTTAGTAAGAAGAATTTTACTTAAGTATACACACTGGAAAAGAAAAAAATGTTCAGGCTGCTTTGCTGTGAAGGTGTTTATTTACCCTTCAGGCCTGCAGAAAGGGGGAAGTAGCAAAGATATGTCAGTGATACTTACATGCTACAGACAAATGAATGATTTCTGGTTCCAGCAGGTATAAAAGCTAAGTGTAAGACCACCTTTTGCTGTTAAATATTTTGTCGCTAGGGAGGAACAGATTTTTGCTTGCTAAAATGGAGCTGGAACTCTAAGCTTGTACATTTTTAATAAATTTAGGAATACTGAAGAAGCTCCAGAGGAACAGAAGAAGAAGTGGCTCTCATGTCAGTACTGACACTGGTATTGTTAATATAGGATACAGTCAGTGGAGTTGGATAGTAAATGCCAGTGAGCATGTTTTTATGAAGAATCCATATTGTCAGACAAGCATGACATGGGTATTTTGAGTGCCTTGCAGATTTCAAATAATGATAAAAGTTTTGATTTGTTAGTGGCTGAAGTTTGCTTTACAAGTTGTCATTTTACACTATGATGTTAAATGAATTAATACAGACTAAATGATAAAAATCACAAGATAAATGTTATCTTTCTCAATTACGATCTTTAAGTCAAAACTACCTTTTTTTTAAAGAAGAAAGCTTTGGCTCAATTCATAAGCTTGGTGCAGAATCACAATATGAAACATTATGTATAGCCTCTGCTATGTAGGAAACCAGAATAACAGTGGTCTCTTAACCTGAAAAATCTGTCACTTATACGTCTAGATATAATAGATCACAGCTGTTGTAAAGCTAATTTGGAAAGTGGGAGTACAGTAGGATGCATTTCAAAAGACATCCTCATCTGAGCAGCTCTTGTCACGACCCCTGTAGTCCCATGTAATGCTCTTCTTCCTCTTTAAATCTCTCCATCTGCATCTCCATCTAAGTTCAAAAACCACTGGATAACTGGAATTCATATGTGGCTGTGCCGTGGATTTCTTTCTCATACTAATGTTTGTCATTTCTGGAAGCTCACCATTGACATAACAAAAATTCTCACTTTTCTTAAATAAAATGTGCCTCTTCAGTGCTAGCAGCAAGCACGGAATATTAAGTAGTTGAGGACAAATCTAAGAAAGGGAAAAGAAAAGTAACCCAAAATAAAGGAGATATATTAGATCTCCACCTTGGTCCTATAACAGGTGCCACTCACTTTTGTGATTGTTGATTAGGCAGGTGGGGGGGTTGTTGTCAAATACCCAGAAGTTCCCAACAGTGAGGTGCTCAGTTAACAGACTGGTTTGAACTGGGGAGCTTGTGGGGTTAGGTAGGCTTGTTTTCTTGTCAAGTTCATCTCCTATATAAAAAAATGCAGAGCTCTTTTGGCACCAAAAGTGTGTCTACAAACCTGCTTTCTCCAAGTACACCTGGCATTAGTGAATGCATCTCTCCTCTCACAACTGCAGAGTAGGAATGGGTGGGAAAGAGGTCTGTAGAGAATGAGGGCTCTAAGTTAAGCACTGACCTGCAAAAGCACTTACACTACATAGTATCTTCCATCAAAATGCTTAACATGCATTGTAGAAGACCATTGAGGCAAAGACAGACTTTTGTTGCTGCCTTAAGATGTGAAACGCCAGTCTAGAAAGTGAAAAGAAAACAAAATGCATAAGGGCAAATCAATTTTTGCTTTTGATATTAATATATAATATTATTCTGGAAGATCTTGCAGATATTACAAATATTTCAGATCACTTTATTCTGCATTTTAAGGGTCTTGTTTTTACTGCCAAAGCCTTTTTAGCACTTCTGCTTGAAGAACCCCAGGACAGCCCAATGGTGCACAGGCTTCCACGAAATTTGTTCGGCAGCCCATTTAGTCATTAATTCGTACACCTGCTGGTGCTAACTAGAAGAGCTGACCTTTTTTCCAGGTGGACCATTATGTTCCCATTGCTTCCTGTTGGTGTAGCTTGGTGCAAACTCGTAGTCGTTGCTAGTGGTATTTGAAAGCTGGTAAGAAAAGTGTATCCATGGAGCTGTGGAAGCAGTGCTCGATGGCCTTAGAGGTCCAGAATATCTGTGCACAGTCTCACTGCATCAGCTTCAAGCACATAATGGTGCAGCTTCACACAGAGCTTCCAAAAAAGGTGTAGAGAGGCATTTCTTCATCGAGTTCTTTCAGTCCAAAAGAGTCTTTACCATCTAACACAGAATACCTGGAATACATCTGCCTTTGTGAGTCTTCATAGGTATTTCTCAGTGTTTGTAAATGACATGATTAAAGAGTTTTAAGGTGTCAGTACACAGGAGAGTTCGCCTAGCTTGTTAACCAGTTATTACACTCCAAACCCAGTGTCTCACCCATATCCCTTCTCAAGGACTTTCTGCTTCAGTAAGGCTCAGCCTGGTTTGAAGATCTTTCTTCTGAAGTGATGCTGTAGCACTTTGACCTCAGATTAATTACCAAGTGATGCTCTTCAGAAAGTCTGAAAATCATCCAAGTCTTTTAAAAATTATTGCAATAGTTCTCAAGGCTAAAAGGGACAATTGCATAATCTATTCTCACTGCCTGCATAACGTAGTCCACAGAATTTCACCCCCTTATGTTCAGTGAGCCTGATAACATGGGCCTGACTGAAACATGAACGAGAAAAGCAACCAGAACCCATCCATAGGTGTGAAGGGAAGAAGAATGTATCACTTTGTTTGGTGATTAAGCCTCTCCCCTGTTAAAAATTTACACCTTATTTTTCAGTCTGGATTTGTTAAGATTCAGTTTCTGGCTTTTGATTCTTGTTATGCTCTCTTTACTAGAATAAAAAGCTTTTGAGAACTCTGAAGTTCCTCCCAGTGAAGGTACTTACATACTCTCTAATCACCTCATCTCTTCATATTTTTTCCTAAAAAATTACATGAATGGAGCATCTCCAATTTCTCATGAAATGCTATTTTCTTTTTTCAGATATTCCTGCATCTCAGATTTTTCAATGTGGTGACTTCATCAAGAGCTAGATATACGTTTTTCTCATAACCCCACATGCAACTGTAGGTATGTAGGATTTTTAATTAATCTAGACCAAAAGCACACTGGATTTTTACATGTACTTGGGCTTTCTAAATGCTTTACTTGTAAATGCTGACAACATAAGGAACAGTGTGTACCCGGCACTATGTTCAAAACAGTCCCTCTCATGGCAGGCTTCTTTTGGTCCAGCTTGCAATTGATGTCTCTTGTCTATGAGGCTCTTGAAATAAACTCTGGCACACAGGTATTGCTAGAACACTGTGGTCTTTCTGGGCAGCCACAAGGAATAATCGAGACATGGAAACTGTTGGATGCTGAGCCCTGCATGTTAGGTTTTGCCTGTAAGAACTGGTCGAGACAGCCATTTTGCAGTGTTGAAGTTTTCTTGCTTCTAGGGACTTTTCCTCAGCCCTCTATAAATTTACTAGTTACGTATTTACAGAGAGAAAGTAGTTACTTTTACAGTGGTCTCATTTACTTTGAACTCTCTGTTCATGGTGTTGCTATCAGTAAGGGAAGGGAAGTAAGGAAATTTCACAGCAGGAGGTTGGCTAGGCTGCAAATTGAAACGGTCCCACTGCAGGACACAGACCCCAGCTGGGATCTCCTCCACCCGGCTGTACTGTCAGTGTCTCTGTGCTTGGACTGAGGCTGTGGGAAGAGCAGGGAGCAGGCAGATCTGCTCGGAAAGCCATGCCGGGCATCGGGGACCAGGCTGCTGGTGGCAGAGGCACCCAGGGCAAAGCTTCCTGCTGTAGAAGGGCAGGTGGAAAGCAGCCACCGGGCAGATCTGGGTGACATCCCAGCGTAAGGAGCAGGTCCTCATTCTGATCTCGTCACCATTTCACAGGGGGAGGTGTTTTGGACAAGGAACGACACGGACCGACCGGGGGTGGGGTGAGTGTGGTATAAACCTGTGATTTTTCCAGTGTGTCCCCTCCCTGCAGCTCCTGGGCTAGGACAGACCGGGCAGAGTGAGATCTGAGCCCAGTACTTACTCCTCAGTGGCATCCTTTGCTTGGAAAGGAAGGAGTTTATGATCAGCTCTTCGATAGGATTGATGCTTGCTTCACACAATTTAAATCTGCTGGCTCTGTTGGGCTGTGCCTCTTACTACCACAAGATGGGATCTTTAGCAATATTTTCCCCTCACTCACTCTCTGAAGCCCAATTTCATATTCTGACTGCTGAGTTTCTGTATTTACAAAGCCTGCGCTTTGATCACAGATAACACAGTGCAAGGTTGCTGGTGGAGGCTGCCTGCTACTGGGTACGGTCCGTTCAGACAAACAGAGCCGAAGGATTAACTCTGATATATCATGTCCAGCATTCATGCATGTATTCATCTCACATGCTCTCCTGCTAAAATTCTTGTGTGCTTTGCAACCCCTCCTACAAGTCAAAATTTCACAGTGTAGCTTCAGGGGAATGGCTTGATGCATCTATTTCAAGAAAAGGTCTCTGGTTCATCCGCTAAAGATTGCTCGAGTGGGAGTGATGCCATGTTTAGCTGTGGGAACAGAACAACCAGAGCAGAGCCCAGATAGCCTGTGGAAGAATCTCCCAAACCCAGAGTGCCATCATCTAGCTCTCTGGTCCTATCTGAGGACAAATTGGATAATAGACTGGAAGTCTGTATGGGCTGATCTGTACAAGCAGATACGTAGCGCAAGATTAAAAAAACCCCAAGTTTCTCCTTTCCCTTCTCCCTCCAGCACTCCTGCAGCGAGTGGTGGAAGAACTACAGGTGACAGAGTTAAGGCCAAGTGTGTGAATCCCGTTCATTATTCACTTTCGAGTGGAAAAATAAGCCTGCCTGTATAAAGATCAGTGCAAGAACCCAAAAGTAATTGTGGGGCTCACATTTGTATCACAGAACATTTTACTTGGACGTCATGTTATTCAGTGGTGTGTTTGGTACTTGGTCACTGTAAAAGCCATCTCACTAAAAACAGGATGTTGCCAATTGTGTTTGAACCAGCACAGTCAACAGCAGAAATTGCCTGGTATGTCTGGGGAATGAAGATCCTTGTCTGTATCAGATTTAAGTTTAAAAAGATTTGCTTTCCAAAAAGCACGTTGCCCTTATTTTAGCATTTGTAGCAGTGCTCAGGGTGAGCTTAATGCAGCAGTGCCCACTCTTGATCATTTCATGATGCTGGAACCTCTGCCAGATTGGGAGATATGCCACGTTATCTTTTTCTTTTATTTTTAAGGGTGTTTTTTCATCATTCTGAAAGAAAAGGGAAGGGAAGGGCTTGGAAATATTAAACTATGAGGGACCCAAATGCTCAAGATAAAAAAAACCCAAACAACTGAAGACCTGGAAAAAGATACTCAAACTTGTTATTTAGAAGCAATCTCGTAATTCTTGCAGCCTGACTCAGAGGCTTTGAAAAATTGGGATTGTCAAGCAGCTGAAAACTAAACTACAGTCTTTTCTCACCAGCGGCCAGTTGAAATCCCATGGTGTCTGCAGAGATTACCAGACCCTCCCCATCAGGCATGTTTGCTCCCCTGCAGGAAGAATTCCCCTCACGGTCACAATTCACGTCCCACATCACAAACTCACCACCATCCTTTGTGTTGATCTCCTGATACATTCAGGGCAGACTGCCGCGTCCCCGGCGCTTGGCTGGGTCTGCTGAGCCTTGCTGGCTCCTGAAGCAGGGGACTTTGCACGTCCTGGTGAGTCAGCTGCATCAGGTGTTACACACGCAGGCGGGAAAAGGATGCTCAGCATTTGGGAGACAGACTATGAGTGTCTGACATTTGAACATCAGGTTCAAATGTCACCATTTTGGAAGTTAGTCTCATACTACTATTGAAACCAAATCATGACTTTAAAATTTGGAGCTGACTAGCCTGGATATGCCTTGAATACAGAATACAGCAGCCAACAGAAAGGTGACCCAGGTGGTACCAGCACCAGAGTACAGCCAGCCACATCAGTGCCCTTTCCTGACAGCTCCAGCTGGCAGAGAACTTTCTACTGCAGGGGTAAAATGTGGATGCGGGCAGAGCATCTTTCTGGTGCAGCTGAACATAACCTGTTCAGAGGGAACATCTCCAGGGCTACACACCGTGCTCTGTGAAGGGGTTGATGTTTTCCCCATACACTTCTGCTCTATTAAGAAATAGCATGAGCAGGAACTGGAGGAAATCAGAGGCAGTATATAAAAAGGTTTACTTAGACTACATGCCTGGAAAAGCCACGTCTGTGTATTTTTTAAGCTAATAAAAATCAATGTAACAATGTCTCCTGGATGTGGCAGTAAATTTTTCCCTGTTGTCACTGAACTCATCAAAGTCTGCTTCACAGGAAAGCAATTAATCCCACAAGCTGATGACTGCTGGGTATTCAAAGATTTGGGGGATTCTTTTCCTGGAGGCAATTTCCACTTCAGTTGAAAAATATCTAATGAGAACCTGAAAATGTAAGTGTGCTGTGGTACCAGCAGGAATACAGTGTCTGAGTTTATAGGAGCTTGGCATAAGGTTTTAGAGTTCCCTCCTTCCTGGAAGAACAAGTTTGCCTTTTGACTTTTTAAATTACTTTTGTCTTCTGCTGTTCCAGGCCTCAAGACTATCTGATCCTTCATTCTCTCTATTGACAATTCTTCCTAAGGTTCTTCTGCTGCAAATTGTTGCCATTACAGATGATTTGTCCTAGTACCAGGATTTAGTGACATTCACTAGACACCTAGAAGCTTCCTTCTCCGTTTTATACTTCACTGTTTCTCCTTTATCCAGTTCCTTATCCACTGTACAGCTCTTGTGTTCAACTTTGCATTTTTAAGACAAATTAATCAAGATGCAGTATTGCATACATTACTGAAGTTCAGTTACATGAGATGTACCATACATCCTTTACCTGCAGCTTTTATCTCATAAAAAAACAATACCTGGTTACCCTGAAAACTTTTGTCTTTGATATCCCAAGTAATTCTGCATCTTCAGTGATTCTTTTCTTCAAAATACATTCTGTGGCCTCACAGATGGTTCAAGTCAAGCCAGAAGCTCTGTAGAGGGATTCACAGGAATGCTGGGCACAATCCGCACACCAGGCAAGGATGGGTCTTATGTCTACATGAGAAATCTTCCTGCACCTCACCTCCCACAACGCACGCAGGCGACGTTACAGACTGCTGGCATCCACTCGTATTCTTTGGGGCTTCCTCCACGGATTTCCTTGCTGAAGCTTCAGCAGGGATTGGTGAAGAGATGGGTGTGCAGAATACGCAGCGCCAGCGTGTGGAAGGACGGACCTGGGGACATTCTTCCTTTTTGTAGCTGTACAAGTAACGCAGTTCTCATGGGACTTCTGTGTGATCCCACACCAACGCATGATGCTATCCTCTCAGTCATGCAGCAGCTCATCCTTTCTGGTTTATATGGTACCTGTTGCCTATAGCTACTTGTACAATGGAAACCATGTAAGAAAGAAAACAGTGGAACTGTTGGTACACTTGGACACACAGTGCTTTTTAATTCCTCCCCAAATTCTTCCCTGAATTTTTACCTGCAAGTAGTTTGGCTATATGAGTGACTGCTCTTCTCAAACCTTGTCACATGGGAGTGTGCTCAGTCTAAAATACTGTTGTCAAAAAGACTCTTGCTCTGCACATTAAAAAAAAAGCATACCACCACCAACCTTCACACATCCCACACGTCAACTGGCACAAATAGAGTAACGTTTCCTTTCCAAAGCCCACAGAATGCCTATGGCTTTGCACCGAGAAGCCAACTCCCAGAGCTACAAGATGAAGACTAAAAATAACCCATTAAGGATTAATTTCAGAATTTTTAAATACAGCTAATTAATATGCATAGGAAAGGCACATGGTCTCCAGGAGGGAGCACACACAATCATAGAGTCTACAAGGGGAGGGAGGGAGGAGGGCGACACCCAGGCAGAGCGCCAAAGGCAAAATAAAAGAGAATATTCGCTATGAGGATAGAGGAGGTGCAAAGAAAGTGTGTTTCAGAAGAGGTAGAAGCAGAGGGGGGGTGAAACACTTCACTGTTGAAGAGGCAGAGACAATGCAGAGCAACCACAAAGGACAGGATCCCGTTTGAAGTGCAGCAAGGACAGCACTGAAGCCTGGAGTCTTGGCTGTTACACACAAGGATAGAGAGCTTGAGAGTACTGGGAGCAGGAGGCGAGGTTTTGTGCATTAGGGCTCAGTGGCTGAGGCAACGTGACGTGGAAAGACACAGCAAACACGCTTTGACGCAAGAAGTGAATTTCAGTCAGGTGGATTAAGGGCTGACCACACCACAGGAAGACCAATGGATGCAAAAGACACTGGTAGCGGCACTGCAGGCGCATCCTGAACACGCGGCGCTCGTGTGGAAAGCTCGGAAAGCAGAATTGGATCTTAAGACGGATGGCACAGCACGTGCGTACCTGGTGTCACGTGTTGCACTGAATTACGGCACTTTGGAAGCAATTTTCTTTTATGAAGTAATACCGAAGGAGGTCATTGCATCCCGAGGCAGAAGCACCCTGGGAAGTTTGGGCATGGGATATAAAGCACTGAAACAGGACACACAGGATGGCGGTCAAGGCATGCCATGAAAACACGGTACCGCGTATGTGCAATATGGGTCATGTCAGCCAGTAAGGATTATCTACGCTTAATACGACTCAGAAAGCAAATCTGGTTATTCACTTGCTGTACTGCAAAACAGAGAGCTACAGCACCAGTTCCAGTGGATTTAAAGGTACAGGGAGAAAACAGGCTCGCTTGAAGCAATCTCCTCAAACCAATTTCCCTGTGAACATTTAAACAATTACAAACTTCTTGCTTTTCACAGAGGGTAGAGGAAGGGATGGACGGACTTAATTACCCATTCACTGGCTATTTAGTATCCAGAAAAGCTGGGCTTCTAACTTGGTGCCTTAAGAAAATTAAGTTTATTTAGTAGCACTGCTTGTCTGCCTGCCCCCTTTACCCTCATCACTAAGAATGTCTGAACTTAGCCACTTGCACATAAATTTAACAAAAGGGTAGAAATCTCAACATTTTGTGCGATGTGATGGCTTTCACGATGGCACACAGGAACAGCCCCAAATTGTTGTACATTTTGCTACATCCTGAGAAAAACTGGAGCACTACGGTGACCTGTTAAAAGCAAGAAAGGGGTACAGGGGTTTATTTTTGCAACAGGGGTTCTTGATACATGCTTAAGTTGACTAAGTCCCTAGTAGGGCTGCAGGGGACAAAAAAGCTGCAGCATCACCAAGACCAAGAAATAGGATCAGTTTCACAGTCCAATGCTACCGGAGGTTGCTATTGGAGGCAAAGGACACAAAACGCACCTTTTTCACTTAAAGACATTCTTTATTCAATCTTTTTTATATACAATATTATTTTTAATCTGTAAAAAGTACATATGCAGGATTCCAGGTCAGAGGCAGAAGGTTTCCACATCAGAAGATAGACTTTTGCCCTTTTATTATTTTGGAGGAAAAATAATCTGTCAGTTTTAGACAAAGCAAGAATAAAGGCAGAATGCAAATCCAACTTCCACCAAGCGATTAAGATTAAAGGCAACAATTCACTGTAGCAAGTCAGGCTGTCCCTTTGACTTCGGTGGTTCCCAACTTTTCTGGGTGATTACAGAGCAGTTTGTTAGAAGGGGCTGACAGCCGAAGCAGCTAGGGCTTATCATTTCTGCTACAGTTGTATGCAAGTAACTTGGAAAAGAGTTTGGGTTTCCTCTTTGTATGGCAACTGAAAGTCTTGAGCCAGAAGACTGTTTCTCAAAATTCAAGGAGCGAAAGAGGAATGTCTTATCAGGGTGAACAGATCTCTGAACTACAGTGTGGATCAAGAGCTTGCTTTCATTTTTCTCTGTTAACAAGAAGCCTGTTTCTTATTTGTCCCCTTAAAAACATGGAGTAGGCTTACTAATGTACATAACAGGCTCGATTTGCTAAAAGCCTGTTACAACAGCCCTGAGATGTAAACTGCCTCACCGTTTTCTGTGGATGCCAGGTTACATTGTCGAGCCTTTCAATGTTAATGCTATTAACCACTTCTCCGTTCAAACTAGGGAGAGTCACATTATGAAGGTTTGTAATATCATTTCCTCAGGGACAGAAGAGGGGATTCATAAAAGACAGCCCGACAGGGCTTTGCTTAGCTGTAAACCAGCACAGGGCAGACCTTTAACCTTAAAGGATGGTATTACAGGGAGCGTGTAATTATTTGCACTTTTCAGTACCAAGACACTCAACATTCAAATCTTGTAAAATACTGGGTGGGAATATGTCAGTGATTGGGCAGCAGAAGACAGTGATCCATAAATTTGGAGTAGGGAGCTAAAGCAACCTCTAAGGTGTGGCTGGCACAGGGAACTACCTGCTTTTCCCTTTACTCCAGCATACTTACTATTTTCCATACTTAAACATTCAGTTTTAAGGACTATATTGTGCAGCAAAATGAACACCCAGAATATGATTCAAGGGTTTTGTTTTTATTTAGAGGACAAAGCTAAGAAGTTGACTTCTTGACTACAGGGGACACACAGCTCCAGGATGGTCAAAGGAAGCTGCAGAAACCTGGCTTCTTTGAAAAGTCAAGCTGTAGGTGTTAGAAAAAAAATTACTGCTAGCAGATCCTGACCAACAGGCAAGCTTGAAGCTTGGATTAGGAAAAGAACTGAACATCCTTGTTTTGACTGCATGCAAACAGGAAATAGACAATTCTGGGATTTCCAGGCTCTTGCCCAAATCCAGTGTGCCAAAACCGTACATGATTTTCTGTTCTTTATTTCATCCTGTAAGAGGAGAGGGTATTGCAGAAATTGCTAAAATGGGACAGCTACCTAAAGAAAACGAGGATTGTTTTGTTAGAGAATACAGTGCAAGACTCAGAAACGACTAGGACTAAAAAGTCATTTTGTGCTTAAATTTACACTCTATCTTCATGAAAGTATGTAAGACAGCAGCAACAGAATGAAAATGGCAATATTCTACTGTACCTTACGTACCCAGAGGGAAAACAGTCTGAACTTTGGGTTGCACGTAATGCCATTCTGCAGATCAGAACCTACTTCTCTGTGAAGGACTCGGACCGAGGGCACATCACTTCAGTCAGAAGTTTCAATATCCGTGGTGCGTGGTTATTATGCACACACCTCGCCCAGAACCCATGACCTCCAAGCTCAGCTTGCTCTAGGAAATCTCAGGATGGAGAGATTCATGAATGACACAGCAATTAGTCCTTAAAATGCATTATTTTTGATAGCCTATGCACATCAGTAGCTTCTGGAGGAAAAGGATAGTTTGTATTTTAAAGAGTGATAGAGTAGAAACTGACAGCTGTTGGGGTAACTGGAAAACAAGAAACAAGTGTCCTTTATTTGGTACCTGCTGCTTGTCTACACAAAGAAGAAATAGCAGTACTGTACATCTGCTTTGAGAAAAATACCATCCCATAACATGAAATGGCTTCGGTCCTCAATTCAAGCATTCTTGTGGCAGTGAGTTAACCCATTGGGATTCATGGAGGAATTAATTTGAAGGGTCGCTCTTTAATTCACGAGAGGGGGATTGAAGAGCAACAATGATAAGAAGTTTGCTGTTTCTGGGACTCCAGAATTCTGTCCTTGACCTTTCTCTGAACAGACTGGCAGCCATTCTACATCTGCATTTATCTGGAGGTGTATGGGGTGGAAAGTGCCTTTTTCTTTTTGTCTTTTTCTTTTTTTTTTTAAACAGAAGAGGCTGATTTTCCTCTTTCTCCTTTGTACCCAGAGAGATTTAGGAGAACAAGGCAATTGAGTGCAGTTTTAAACTAATAACAGTTCTCATGGGATAGGAAAAACTTAATTTGAAAACACAATGAATCTGAACTTTGGAAAGGACTAGCTCTTCAGTAAGTCACTGAATACTAATTAGAAAAATAAATTAATGCAGGACCAGTAAGAAGAATCCATTTATTAAGCTACTTCTAATTTTAAATAAACAATTATTTGAATCAGTATTATTTACTGTATCAATTACTTTATTGGGTCTCAAATTATTTTTAAGATACTGCTGCAAATTACAGTACCTGGTATTAAGGTAAAAAACATTGAGATTGGAGTTTTTTCCAAGCTCTGTGTCTTCTGCCTCTTAAACTAAAGTAACTGTTTGGAAAAAAGCATCCAACATCATTTTTTCTTCTTAGATCATGTGATGATTTATATGTCTAAGTTAGTGTCAAAGATGAGTGAAGGAAAATTTTATGGTGGAAATTCTACTATAAGGTACAGGGAGGTATATATCATAATATGATAAAGAGAAAAGCTTTTATATATAAAACTTCATATAAAAACATTTTTTGAGGGAGACAAATAGCACTCACTCCCTTTAGATCTGATCCTGTACTGCTGTCGCTCACTGAAGAGTTCTTCCACTCATTTCAGTATGAAAACACAATCAAGATTTTTTTACAGACTCAACCTGTGCACTAATTAGGAGGGAAAGGAGCACCTCCCAGCTCTTTTTCAGCAGAGGGGCCAGTCACCATGGTGAAAGGATTTGAGAGCTATAAAGGTTATTCCCCTTACGCAAAGAATAATTTGAGCTGTAAGGATTCTAGAACAACAGTAAAAAAAAAAAAAAAAGAGATTGAGATATACCCAAAAAGATGAAATTTCTTTTAGCAAATAAGTGAAGACTGAAGCAGACTCCAGTTAAGTGATACTGTCCAGCCCAGCCAAGGAGTACTTGGAAAAAAAACCCATGCAGGTAGCAGCATCTCATTTCTCATCAACTAATGGAAGAAGAGACTCTTCAGTTTCTTTTTCCACTCATATGTAAGAGATGTTATGTTGCTTCCAAGGAAGATCATGTTGGCTTTGTACTGGAGCACCCAGAAGAAAAGGAGTTTTGTAAACTAAATCAAAGGCAGTTTTGGGCTTCTGTCATACACATACCTGCAAAGAAGGTTCCATGAATAGTAGCCAAAGAATGAAATTTAACTTTTTGGAAAAATCCAGACTGTGTGGAAAAATATAAAGCAACAAACTCCTGCTGCTTAGCTCAAGGGGAGCATTTTTAAGTGCCATATACTGTATCCTCCTAGATAAATCACAAGAGACCGTTTTTCTCATGTTGTCATCTCTGTTTATTTAGCTAAAAGAACCAGGACTAATAAGAGAATGTTTTTTACCATGTGACAGGATTTGTGAGGAAGGGAAACTTAGGCTCCTTCCTACCCCTGCGATACGCTCCAGACTGTGACTGTAGCTTGCCAAATGAACTAAACCCACATCGCTGACAGTGAACTACAAACCAAATGCTTACTAATTGTCTTTTTGGATGTAAGCATACAACACAGATCTTTCAGCATTATTTTGAAAAAGGAAAATGAGGCGGCAATTTTATAGACTTTAATAGCTTAGAGGCCCTGAGAATGGCTGCCAGTCTGGACAAACACAAACTCCTTAGAAAATTCAGACAGGTACAGAAAAAAATTCAAATCCTGATGCTGCTGGTGCAGTGATGTTGCTTTTTGTTTTTGCTTTGTTCATGCCATCATCAAACAAAAAAAAAAAAAGAAAAATAAATTCTAGGTATTTGGAACCCACCCGACCTGAAGAGGTGACTGGTGTGTTGTTCCTTGCAACAGCGAACAGCAGCAGCAGCAAGTTCCTCTCCCCAGATGGGAAAGCCTCTTCTTCCTTATGCTGCTGCGTTTATATTAAACAGTAGATTCCATGTCTTGCTAGGGTTCAAAGCGCATGAATTCTCTGTCCGGCAAATACCACACTAATGTGTTTTGGTCATGTATAAAACAGAACTTTTAACTTAGCTATATGTGAAGAGCTTCATTTCTCACGCCGGTACTTGCTTGATTCAGAGGTCTAGTTTTATCAAGTGTCTGTCTCCTCTCCTGCTTAAAGTCTCAAGTGGTCCATGTAAACAAAACAGAGCTGAAAACAGTCTCTCTTCCTCTTTGTAGAGCTGCTTTTATCGATATGCAGGATTTCCTGACAGTGTGGTGTTGGCTAAATGTAAAACAGGCAGAGGATGAGCTTCTGTGTTAAAAACCCAGTTGTCTAATGGTAGAAGGTCATCATTGGAGAAAAGCAGATACAAATACCTAGATATCAACACAGAGAAAAAAAATGGTGGGTATTAAAGCAGAGCAACAGACAGGCAGCGGCAACACAGCAGCTTCAAGCCCCACCAGACAGCAGCTAAAGCTATGAACAAGTTACTTGCTTTCAATCTTTGTATAGCACCCACACAACCTTCCCTATTATAATGATCTGAAGAGTCATTTTTATTATGATCAAGCCCTTCAATGAAAAGTTGCTGTAAAGACAGCATTTTAAACTTTCCAAGTAACTTTTGTTTTTCAAGACTCCTTTCAAAGACTTGCAATGTAAACCAAACATCAAGACACCACCAAGCACGAGGATTTGGGGGGCAGGGGAGCACAGAAGTTGGCAAAAAATTCTTCTTAATGGAGTAAACCCACTTGGAAATGACTAATCCTCTTTAATTCAAATCAAAGATTCTGAGGAAGCACAAGGGAAGGCACTAAGCCATGCCAGATATCTGGCTTGTCATCACCATGCTGGAAGCTGGTTCAGCTTCTTGTGGGAGGAAATGGGCCAATATATTGTGCAGAGGGGATTCATAAATGTTGTGCATTATAAAGCAATGCAGAGCAATTGAAGCATGTAACAAAATTAAGGTTTCTGGACATATGTGGAAGAAGATTATTTCTTCATTCTTTTTTCTTAACACACTTTGGAACGTGGCTGTGCTATACTTTGTAGGATACATTGGTGGTAGGGATCTTTGTCAAGGCTTCCAAACTCAATTGCTACAATTCAAAAGGCATTTCCCTTGTTCCAGAAAACCTGACTGTGCAAGTGTAACATCACGGGGGTACAGGACCTCTCAGCTCCCCCTACAGCCCGCTTTCCTGCCATCCAGAAAGCGGCAGCTCTTGCAGCACTTCTCAAGGAAGGGGGGGTCACTCCCATCAGTGAGCTCTGTCACATCCAAAACGCGCACACACGTTCTGCCTTCGCTCTGCGGAGGCTGCTCTTACTTCTCAATCAGACACTGGTAGAGTCTACTGTTTACAGTCGTGTGTCACTGCCTGACTGCTCTCCCACTGCATTTATTTGCCAGTTGTATCCACAGCACAACCCAGTCAGTGAAGCTCTACTTTTTCTTCCCTTCCTTACCAATTAACTGTTTACAGATAAAAATTTCTTGCTGAGATGATTCAGTTTTGTTCTGCATGTCTAGTCTCGTTCTCTACATTTTTCATTCATCTTTAAACCATCATACCTTTCCTTTCCTCCTTACCCCCACCTTGCTTTCTCCCTCTGCAGCTCTCCAAACTCTTTTTCACCACAGCAGCAATGTTTCATCTTACTCAAACTCACCTTCCTCATTTGATTCACGCTTTTGCTTTGAATAACTCAAGCTACCTATTTCTACATCTTGCTGCTTCCCACTCAACAGCTACCTCCTTGCCTCTTATACTGCTCAAACTCTCATAATCTGTCGAGTATCTTGAGCCAAAGTATCCAAGCAGCAACAATGCATGTTTGGGAGAGGTATCAATTTTGAATTTGAGGGAAATGAAGATGTGGAAGTTACCATCAATAGCAGAAAAGATTACAGCAGGCATTCCGTA
Organism: Astur gentilis; assembly: GCF_929443795.1. Lineage (NCBI taxonomy): Eukaryota > Metazoa > Chordata > Aves > Accipitriformes > Accipitridae > Astur > Astur gentilis. The sequence goes on along the minus strand of NC_064900.1, from coordinate 1,818,358 downwards.
ACACACATTTTATGTCCCACTTCTGAGGGACATTTCCTCATGGCATCACACGCAAGCCTTCTGTCTTTATTTTCATAGCCATTTGAGCTATCCTGACCTTACATTCTCTATTTTATCTCAAGGCAACACCAGTTTCTGGTTTGGCCATGCCAGTCACATCAATGTCAAACGTCCAATATCCAGCTCTCCAATAACACTTTGTTTTGTCCCACAAGCAGGAAATCATCCAAACCAAAAGCCAGTAAAAATTTCTGAGTTCCTTCCTGGAACTGCCTTCTTTTGCAATGCCTGCACTATAGTACGTCCAGTTACTGAGTGATGCATCAGTGAATTTTCAGATCTCCTTGTGATTATTTAAGATGCAGACAGGATTCCGGCGATACTTCAAAGGTCAGCCTTGTCACCACAGAAGTCCCTTAGGAGCAGATTTCATTCTCTGATTTGGCTTTTATAGGCAGATCAATCACATAAGATCAGCTCCTGGGGAGGTATTGCTTGGTATTGGAGGTATTGGACCTGTTTGAAACTGCTGCCTCTCTCTTTGGAGTACAGTCTCCAGAAAAAGAACTTGAAGGAGTAAGTGAAATAAAATTAACAAAGACAACAGAGGAGGTAGCAGTGGCTTTCTTTTTATAATGATAACATGGGAAAACAAAGTATTGTGATTATGTAGAGGAATTTGGTAAGGAGCCAGCAGAAGGGGAGAACAGCCAGACTCTCCCCTTACATGGGACGAATTCGGAGCCCCTTCTTGGCAGTGAAATGTGTTGTGGCGCCTGAAGTAGGCACCAGTACTGCCACTTTCAGGACCTGCTTTCTTGCCGCTGCATTTTGAGCTCCCAATGCCCAAGCCCAATCTTCACATATATCAGCTACAGCTAAAACCTGAAAATTTGATATTACCGATACTGTAAACTCTGCTGCTGTATAGAAACCCTGTTTGTTCTGCAAAGCCTGTATGCCATGCTAGACTGCCAAATGGTTACAACTGTCTTTTCATCATATCACTGGGTTGTAAAGACAGAAAGGGCACCTTAATGAGTCTTCGTTGCTGACAGGTTTGTGCAACAACATATGTATCATCCCTTCCATCGCACATTAGCAGAAAGTGGTATGGATATGTAAGCAGAGACAACAACTATGCCTCCTAATAGCAGCTCTGGCCTCATTCACACTGCCAGCAGTGGCTTCTGTCTATGGATTTAACCAACTAAAACATTCCCCAAACTGTTACGCAGGAGGAAAAAAAAACGGGTAGGGAATACAGCCAACTCGGACACTTTTCTTCCAAAAGTAGACAATTCACAAGATTTCAGGGAGGTAACCAATACAGGAATCTTGGTAGATTTCAACACCAGAATTATAATAGCAAATTTGCTGGTGTAACTTGAGTATCAAGAAAATTGTCACACATTAGAAGACGTTGCTTCATCGGCAAAACCCCAGAGCAATCACAACCGTGTGACAGGAGAGTGCTATTGATAGCTGCTTTGTGTGAATGATGAAGGAGATGAGCAGCCATGACACCCTAGCTCAGTTTTAAAAACAGATCTCTTAATAAAATCCCTGTAACATATTCCTTTCTTTATACTAGTTTTTCTTATGTATGTATCATCTCCATAAGTTAGAGGTTACGGCATAGTCTAGTATCACATTTTTTGTTATTAATTAAAAAGAAACATAGTGGAAGACCAATGACTTTGAACATTTTACCTTCAACCAAATATGCAACGGAGTGCTTTAGCTTCTGCAGGGTGGACTACAGGTGTCCTTCTGATTTGACTGAATTGAAAATAAGATTATAAAATATGCCTGATATTCCTCCTTACACCAAGAAGCATTCTAGAAAAATATGTTGTGGAATAAATACAGAAAAATCATCCAAGGGCACAAAGGACTTTTGTTCCATCCATTTACTCCCTTCCAGTGACATGCACAGGAGAAATGAGTTCTACAGTATCAGAGCATGGCACATACTTGTATAAGACATGTCAAGTCAGTGTATCTAAAAAAAAAAATATGTCTTTTGCACAAGGAATTTCTTAAAAGGAGATAACCTTCTCTGCTGTGATGACAGAAATCAAATAGAAATCTTAAAAGCTAAAGCTCTCTCAGCACAAGCTTCTTGCATAGGAAATTCCGCTTGTATTTTCTGCTGGTGAAATGGGCTGGGACACGAAAGCTGAGAAAAAAAGAAAACCCAAACCATAAACCACCCTGATAAGATATGAGCTTATTTGTTGAGCCACTGTATTCTAGAATTCAGATGCTAGCTTTTACAGGAAGATGCAAGAGTGAAGAGAACTTACTTCAAAGTTTCAGCAAGGAAAAAGCTCTGCTGTACATCGTCATATGTAGGAGATGAGGAGTAGACATCCTTGACCCCAGAAAAGCCACCACTGACTCGGCAATACTTGTCAATTGCCTGCAAAGAAGAAGGGAAAAGAAAAGGAGAATTTAATCGTAGAGCAAAATTTGGAAACATTAAAGGATTAGGCTTGATCAACAAAGGAGGTAGCTCTTTCCGTGCTGCATTACTCTGTTGTGAATCTCCTTGACAGAGGATGCTGTGGATGTTAACAGTTTACGCTGACCAAAAAAAAATTAAAAGGGCCTGGGCTACTAATGACACGACGTTTGGCAAACTGCTAGATGCTAAGAAAGTATTCTTGGGAAGAATACTTTCTTTCCTGGGTATTTACTGTTGACTGATACTGATGACAGGACATGGACTCAGTAGACTTTTACTCTGAGCTGGTATGGCTCCTCAGAGGTAACACTGAGTAGAACATACATCCATCAGTCAGTCAACGCAACATGTGCTATGAGGTGCATAGGAAGATGACAAAAGTCCCTGGATTTTGCAGCTGGAAGAGTTTGAAGAGTTATAGGAACTCTGTGACTAGTAGCTAGTCATAGGGACTTACTGAAAGTAGGAATAAAATACTGTACTCATCTTTAGGGACTGCTGATTTCATCTTATAAACTCTTCTAGCTGCTGCTTTCTCCCCACATTTCCATCTCCTACATGTGCTCTTCTCTGTTTCCCCTTTATACAGTTGAAACTCAAGTCAGCTTGTGTGCTGGACTGCAGAAGAGCTCTTTATCTTTAAAGCATGAAGTTTAAATCCATAAACATTCCATGCAGAAAGGGGCCAATGGATCCGTGATTCACAAATCACCCAGCTAGTCAGCTCCAACACAGTACTGCAAAAAGCACAATGGAAGAGGAGGAGACTGGAAAGAACGCATTAGTAGCTCAGAGCACCTCTCGCCTATGCTTTCATTATTCCACTCACATGCACGACCTTACAGCACACAAGGATATCAGCCATTAAAACCGGCCCCAAAGAAACGACTCTGAAACGATTCACAGGTTATTTGTGCTTCCCCGCTGCTTTGGCAGTGCTTCCTCAGCAGACACCGACTCTTTTAATAGATTCATGCAGGGACAGAAAAGGCACAGTGATGAAGGAAAATGTTTGGCTCGGGATGTCTGTCATTACCAACTACCGAACGTAGCTACCTGTAGTTCCGTAATCTATGATTCAGGCCGTCAGCCTGTATGAAGTTTCTCTCTGCATGGTGCTTTAGGCCCAGATTTTTGTTAATTCTGATTTTTGCTAGTTATACTCAACAGAAGCTGAGTGAAGTCAAGGCAGGGGAGCGAACAGATTTTGAATGATGTCCCTTTTTATGCAGAGAAAACAAATTCAATCAATCAAAATGAACTCTTCAAGGTCCTTACTATAGCCTTTGCATACTAGAAATACTAGGAGACAAAGAAGAATTTTCCGCTGGACACATGCATAAAGAATGCTGGCAGATGCCATCACCGAAATCAGGAGGAAAAGTGGAAAGGCAAATAAGCAAGGCACCTAGGACAGTAAATCACAGCACATCAGGTACTACAGCTAACCTCCTCCTGCTATACACTCTTACCCTGTGGAAATGTGAGGTTGTTCATGGACCAAAGAATAATCCAGACTGTACAGAGTTCTTTCAAATTTCTGAAGACCAAGATTTTTAAAGAACCCAAAGGAGAGACTGGCAAAAGGATGTTAGTGGACACCTGTGGCTCTAGAGCCTGAGCTTATGCCAAGAAAGGTACTGCCTTTCTTGGCAAAATCTAATTCTCGCTGTAATTCCTTATCTCAAGTGGAGCTTTCTCCAGGTTCGGATGGAAATGCTCCCTCTTTTGTTGGGACTGGAGCCTAAAAGGAGAAAGCGTCTGGATGAATACTTTTCAGATCTGGTTACTCGTGCAGGCTAGGTACACTGAGACTATTCACGTGCTGGGATTAGGGTTGCCCAGGTTTCCTCTACAGTCTGGAGAGAAAGGTGTACGTGACACGGCTAGCCCAACAGCATCACACACACGACAATTTCTGTCTGCATGCTGTTGCACATCACCAGTGATGCTAGTTATCACATGGCAGCCAAACAAAAAAAAGAAAAAAGAAAAAAGTTAATTGGCTGACTTCTGAAGAAATAATACATACACTGTTTATGGAACCATTTGCACGTTCCTCCCCACAAGCCCTAGAGCCGCTAGGCAGGTGTGGTGTGAATAAACAAGAGCCAAAGCACTTTTGCTTTCTAGGCAGGAAATGAAGTGCCTCCTCTTGCCACTATCCCCCTTTTTATAACAGTGCAGAACATGACCTTACCTCTGCTTTGGAGTGTGGAAAATGCAGAGGAAAGCTCCAGCGGTTACAATCCTGCCAGAATTTCTAGCCTGCAGAGTCTGACCTTGCAGGTGTTCTTCTGGTCAACGATTCAGTAACCCCAACGCTGCACGCCTCAGCTCGGACAGGAGAAACTTGCCAGGGATTGTGCAAAATGAGGAGAAGGAATGAACGGTACCATTGTTAGGACACCGTCTCCTTCAATTCCTTTATTCAGGAGACTGCAGACAATAGATAGCACTGAGATCCTGCTGTGTGCTGCAGAGGTCTCATGCTTGGATAACTAAATGCAACACTGGTGAAGCTAGCAGGCCTAGAAGCCCCAAGAAAGGAAACATGTGATGTATATTGATTTTTTTCCCCCTCTTACAATTACCAAGTAGTCTTGTACCTTCAGAAATTTCTCCTTGGAGAGACAGACTCTGGCTAGACTGGAGCTCAGGATAGGCAGAGGATTTATCCTAGCTGGTCAGAGATCTGGACACTGCAGGTAATAATGAGCTGTAGAGGAAAAATTCCTCTGAAAGACTGCTATACAGCTGTTCATCCAAATATAGATCAACAAATTGTCCTTGACTCAGAGGTGTACAGAACTTCAAGACACTGGCTGAAAAGTTTGGTGCTGTAGACAAGCTGCTTAGAAGGCACTTGAAATCTGCTGTGTTCTGCTTTAACACAGACCTCGGAGTACTTGGTGTAGGGGTATCTGATTTGCCACCTGGATACTCCTTCACTCAAGAGCTGAAGACCAGTCTCCTTGATAAAATGATGCTAAATTTATTGCATCCTAGAATACGGGGAAGTCCTAGATGATTGGAAGGGTTATCAAGGTAATGCTACTGCTACAAGGCATTGGCAGGCTGAATACTTTTAGGATGGCATACCTGATGTTAGTTCCAAACAACTACAGAAACACATGTAAAAAATACCGACGAATAAGCGGATAATTGACACCAATCAGCATGGTTTTATAGAGAACCATCTTGCTCGCAAGCCTGATTTCATTCCCTGAGGTCTACAAATTGACAAATAAAGGTAACTGCTGAGCTGTAATAAATTTAAAAGTTTCTAAAGCAATTGATACGGTACCATAAGATATTACAATAAGACAAAGCAGCACTATACCATATCAGTATCACTATCTTAATTTAAAACTGACTGACAGTGCCCTAAGAATGAACCGGCAATGTAAAATCATCACCAAATACAGCTGCTTCTCACAGAGATGCACAAGGAGCAGTCTGAAGTTTTATCAATCACTGCAATGCTGCTGCTGGCAAAAATGACCCAGGTAACAGCAGTGTAACCTCGCGGTTACTGGGGCCCAAACAAAATGAGTTTCCTATAACCAGGCACATAATCCTAAATCTAGATATAAAGGCTGTGTAACTGCAGAACCAGAACGTAGAGATGCTTCAAAGAATTCAGTGGCCACACGAGACAATTCAGTACAAGTTCCTGCTAGGATATTGTGGCAGGTGCACGCACAGGGGCAGTAAACAGTAACAGGGATATAATTTTACTTTTGCACAGGGCTGTGGGTAAAGTCAAAACCGGAATATGCAATTCTAGAACTTGTTTTTAAAAAAGGATGATGAACGGATGTGAAGGCAGACATTTGGAGAAAATGCCTCACAGCGAGAGACAATACAATTTGTTTAGCATCTTAAGTAGACTCAGTAGCAAGCTTATTACAATTTATGAAAACTCTTTGGAAAGAAAACATGGGGGAATAAAAGACATTTTACTATGGTATAGGAAGTCATAGGAAAATCCAGTGATTGACAGCTGAAACTAGACAAATTCAAATAGGAAGTAAAGCATATATTTTTAACAGTACAAGTAATTAAATAATGGAATAAACTACCAAAAGAAGTGGATTTTCCAGTTCCCTTTATTCAAACCAAGAGCAGAACAGAAGAATATGCAATAGCGTACTCTTGCCAAATACACGTCTTGGCTCAAAAATGACACAAAGTGAGATTTCAGGGCCTGTCACATACGGGGAGATCAGACCTCTAGATCGGACCCCAGCTCCCTCAGTTCCTCTGAGGGCGTTTTTGTGGATGCATGTGTGACTTTTCTAGACTATGCCAACAACATGCTCATAAAAACTGTGCCAGTTTCTCCACTAGCTGTGGTACTCGGAGCTTCCAACCCACGAACCGTGAACCCACGTTTCTTTTACCTCCAACCTATGCCCGCCTCTTTTCTGTCTACTTTGCTTCACTAAGTAGAGAGCTATAGGTCTTCCAACTCCATCTTACTGCCAATCTGCACGATAAGTAGAAACTCTGACTGAATTCTGCAATCTCCATGGTGCAATCCTATTTAGTCAGGTACACAAGTCCCCAACAAATAGCTGAACTCTTCATTCACACAGCTTAGATTAGTAATTGGCTTTACATACCTATTGTGAAGTGGTGACTCTTATTGCTTTCAAATAATTAGCCTAAAAAGGATTTTAGTAATTTTCTGTATTTACCCTGAATATCTTGCATGGGTATTTCTGTAATACTTCAGCCAGCCCCCTCCAGCATACCGTCATCCAATTTGGCTGGCCCAGTACAATTGAGATGGATGTTGTCGTTAGTGCTAAGTATAGTATTAGGGAGAATTAGCCTTTTTTTATTAGGAAGGAGAGAGAGACCCTGTCACAGGGATTTATGATCACTGAGGGAATATAAGATCCAACTTCCTGGTTTTTCTGCCACAGGCACTGGATTTGGAGAGATGTGACAAAAGAGGCCTTGGTCAAGGCACAAGATCTACACTAAAATGCCCAAGTTTTGTCAAAAAAATCTAGATAATAAAGCCAAAAAGAAGGTGCCAATGGTGAAATAAATAAAGTACAGCACAAAGATCTGCATACACACACAGTCCAGCCCTCTGTGCAAATTCCCATTGATAAAAGGCAGAGTGAGATCTGGGCTGGGAGTGCTAAAGAAACTTAAGTAATGCAGTATACTTAAAAGCCAGGTGGTTCTGCAACATATCCTTGATCATCTCTGAAGAGTTCTTAAAATGACAGAAGCAGACCTCTAACATATTGGTGAACTAACCCAAATCCACTCGGACAGGGATGTATTCATCCATCCAAAGAAACAAACAAGGGAAACAAACCACATTACAGCAGGTTCAATGCAGAAAAATAAGACCATTTAGAACTCAGAAACAAAACTCAGTTTCCCCAAAAGTTTAAAAGAACTGCTAGACTTCTGATGAAGAAACTATCATTCACCATGAAAGGTCTGTAATACAGATTTCAAAGTATGCTTCAGTGGTTGAAAGGCAAAAGAAAAGCGAATACAGACAGTGTTGTACAAGAGCAGCAAGTCAGCTGCTCTGTGTGTCATACCAGAGTCTTCTCTATTTATAAACGGAGGAATAAACCAGAGTTGTGTGTGGTAGGGAAGAAGGAAAAGTAGTGAGTAGGTGTGAGAAGTAAACACAATAACTTATTATCCATATGCAGGGAACAGAAAATCCTGAGGAACAAAAAGCTTCCCAAACTTCTGTGTTAGTATGATGGTGGGGTAAGAAAATCTGTGAGTAGGACGGAGAGGTATGCAAAACCATTTACACAGAGTTAAAAAACATTTTATGGCTATGTTGGATAAAGAAACTTTTTATTGAGGAAGCAAGCAAAAAAAGGCATTCCGTAAGGACAGAGGCAGTTAAGCACACGGGCTGCTTGATTTACACAACTTCGATGAAGGCTGACAGAAGGAGAACATAAAAACCTACTCTGCACACAGAGAAAATTGGAGGCAGGGGAGGAAGAAGGGAAGGTTTGGTTTGAAAGCATTAATGGGGACCAAGATATGAAGACAAATGGAGAAAACTGAACAAAATGCAAATCAAAGATATGCTTTGCAGTGTGCTTAAGAGACAGATCCTGGCCTGAAAAAATTTACATTTGTAAATTCTTTAACTTAGTACAAAGGATCCAATCTCAGCCTAGATCATCCAGCCATAGCTTCTGACAGAGCTGACGTTAGATCAGCAAGCATTTGTAGTGCACGCGCTGGCAAAGAGTAAGTTACTAAATCTCTTTCTTTGTCACATTAGAAACATGCACGGTTTGGGCAGGAGGGATGATGTGCCTCAATGTTTGATGTTTTGGAGAGAGCAGCAATGCACTCTGGAATACAAATGTGACAAACGTGAAACCTCTCTCCAGAATAACATAATGTTGCTTATAATGGAACAGTCTACAAGGCAAAACCTAAGCAAGACTAAGAACACAATCTTAAAATACTTGGACGCTTCCACATGATTATAACTGTGCTGAGGGAAGGATAGGGATGAGCTCAGCTAAATATTCTGAACCTGCCTTAACTATCTTCCGCTTGATGAATACAGGTTTCTCAACAGATCTCTTCCTCCAAGTACTTTTTCTGGGTCTCTTGCCTCTGGAGCAAAACTGGTTTTCACCTGCAGAATAAAGTTTCTCCAGGCTCTTGGTTCACCTCTTCCCTTTGCTCTTCCCTCATCTCCTTTGGCTGTAGTGAAAGTATTTCATTAGCATCTTGTTATCTTTAATGTTTATGCTCATCTCTGAAACTGGCTTTGACCTGTGTTTCCAAAGACTGCTGGAGCTGTAGCGGGGAAGTGGAGAAGCTGTAGTAATTCACGGATCTTGAAGATGACCAGAGAACTGCTTGGCCAGCAAATTAGTTTTGCAGGAGCCCAGTACAGACCAGCAGGTGGAAGCAGTGAGAAACATGAGACCAAAAAAGGCTCCCAAGGTCAGCCCTAGGAAGCATTTAAAGGACTAAATCTGTTGGGGTTTAGAAATAATTTTTACAATTAGAATATTATACTGTCATGTGAAAATAAAGCCTAGTTATTAATACAGCTATAGTTATTCCATAATCTATGACTACCAGATAAAGGAGTCATCCATCTATGTACAAAGGATGAATGAAGGAGGCCACGACCTCAGATCTGTGTCAAGAGTCTTACAATGAACCTGGGCTTCTGTAGACCAGTACAAGCATTTCCAATGAGAAAGACTCAGAAGCGTTTTCACACTCGGGAATTTGATTAAAACATTAAACAACTAGTAGTAAATTCAGGAAAGCAGCTATACAAAAAACCGCAACAATCTCTAAAATACCTTAGCAACAATTTTTAAGTTCTGCCTTATGTGCCATTACTTGCTGACTTTATTTTATGATCTACTTCTTGCAATGCTGTAATTTTTTGTTATAGTTGAGCAAATCTAGACTGACTGGCAAATTTTTCCTTCCAATCAGACAACTAAGAAAAGAAAAAGCCATGATACCAACCCACAAATAGGTATGTACATGCTATCTAGTCTACAAACCATCTGAGAACAGTTGTCCTACCACTTGTGTTTGAATAGCCGACCAAGAAGAAACTGTAAGAACAGCTTTGTCTTTTATTCTAAACTGAGTGCGAACACCTGCTTAACAAAGTTATTTATAATACACTTCCATTTCCCAAGATAAATTACCCCTCTCGGGGGCTGTGGACTACTGATAACAGTAGGAATCATGACCAGTGGATTCTATTTCCATGCCTAAAACTCATCAGCTGTATAAAGCTGAACACATCTCTCATCTGTGCATCTGATTCAGGAGTTGCAAAACAGGAATAACTGCGTGCACGCCCATATGTACCCTGGTTTACAGGAACTTGTGAAAAATCGATTACCATTTGAAGTGTTTCAGTACCACAACATTGAAGCGGCTACGAAAGGAAAATGCATAGAATTAAATTACTGACAGATAATTAATACAGTTACCTGTGTTGCTTCCCAGCCCCACTGCCTGTACTTGGGATCGTGGGTGAATCTCCACATATACCAGTAGGTCTCAATCACCTCTGGTCTTAGGATGTAATACTTCTCATTCTGCCGCACTGCCACCGCCTCTACACCACCATCAAATTTGAATGCTTCTGGACCCAGCTTTAATGCTGCAGAGGAAAGAGGTAAAAAAGAAAAGAAAGAAGAAATTTATTCTTTACAAGTCTTTGCAGGAAGGGTGGATAGGAGACTGCTATATCCCAAGCATGTGAGAAAAGCAGAAACTAGCTTGCCTTTAAGCAGTCCCATAAATATTTTCTATTGTTGTGGCCTATAATTTTTCTTATGAATAATTTATCCAGTTCCTGTGAGAAAACTACCTATCTTGACAGGAGTACAGTAATCCTCTTGAAAACTAATGAAATGCTAAGAATATAAACATATTAACACATTCAATTATAGGATAAAATTAAAGTGACCAATATCAGCTCTTCAGAAGCAAAAGAGAAAGAAAAAAAAGGGGGAGGGGGTGGCAGCAGAGGTTTTGATGTCCTTTGATTCCACCCAGAACAGTGGGAAAAGACCTTAGAACAAAAGCAGGGACCACCATCTCAAATAACCTGCATCTTCATCCAAACTCTCTTGGTTTAGGGAAGGGCTGTCAGGCCACCATAACTGATGTGCTTCATAATGTGATCCTCAAGTAAAGGATTTACAACTAGGCAATGAAAACTTAGCCACACCTGAAAATAAATCTTAGTTCAGAGATTCAATATTTCATCCCTTAAAGGAAGCTGTAATGGCCCTGTGCCAGCAACTGGAAGATTATTCATATAAGGTGGTACCTGTAGAAAAACTGTCTAAAATATGAAGATGCAATTACAGACTTTTTTTTATTACACAGCTACACATTAGTCCTCAAATAATAATGCACTCTTATCTATAGCTGCACCCCACCCTTTGCTTTGGCAGACAATTTTTAAGGCATGGAACTTTGAAGCCGCACTCGAGGTTTAAAAATTATTAAAGCAAATAATCATGTAATTCCTATGGGCTAGAGGCTCAAATTAACCATGGTCTCATGAGTCTGAAAGGGGAACCTTAGAATACTACAATAAAAAATATGAGCACCTCCCAGTGCATGGCCCAGCAGGAAATCTCCCCCAAAAGTTCCTTAATCTTTTTGTTTCAAGGGAGTACGGCTCTGGATGCCAGCAGAAAAAAGCACCGCTTTCTGCTTCAGCTGCGTGCATGGTAAGGAAAAGTCCATCAAGAAATGGTTATGATACTTCTTTCAAAATGGGCCATTTTACCAGTTTCAGTGAAAAAAATTTACAAATTTTACTGCAAAATCAATTAGATTAGATACAGAGTTCTACCTATCCAAAATTAAGAAGATCAGAATGGCCATACTGGACCAGACAGAAGTTCTGTCAGGTCCAGTATCACGTCTCTAACAACAGCCAAAATCGGACAAGGATAGGGACGAGGAAGAACAGGCCAAGTATATGAGATACGTTTTTCCAGCTTCTCTACATGTCACCACTTTTTTTGAGCTTGAGGCTTCTCCCAAACTAGACATACTTTTTATGTGGCCAGTAATTCTTAATAGATTTATTTCCCAAGTACTTATCTGGTGTTGCCTTCAACCTCTGTAAAAGCCTTAAGCATCCAAAACAACCTCTGCTAAGGAGTTCCACATCTTTAATACCTCTTGGGTGTAAATCCACTTTTTTTGTTCTTTTCCATTTTCAGCTTGGTTCCTACTAGAGTCATTCAATAGTCTCTAGGTTTTGTCTCGGAGAAGAGAGTGAACATCTGATTCCTATCCACTCTCTCCAGTCTCCTGGTGATTTTGCAAATCTGTTGTATCCTACCTAAAATGTCCCTTTTCCACACTGAAGAATACTATCCAATTCAGTTGCTCCTTGAATGGGGATGTTCCATACCTTTATTTTTCCATCTAGCCTTTCTCTGCAACTCTTCAAATTCTACTACATCCTTTGTGAAATGAGAGGACCAGCCTGAATACAGCACTAGAAGTGTGGACAAGATTAATACAGTGACACAATGACATTTTCTATTTTTGCTCTTTCTCACTTTGTTTTTCCTGACTGCTACTGAGCTGACATTTTCATAATCTCAAGAGCAATTTCCTGAGTTGTAATGGTCAGTTAAGAGCTCATCATTTTATATGGGAGGTTAGGAATAATTTTTTCATAGGTGCCTCACTTTACATTTAACTACACTGAATTTAATTTAGTAATTTATTACCCAATTACTCAACCTCATAAGGTCCTTGTGTAATTTTTCAGCTTTCTTTCATCCTTGCTATCCTAAACAGATTTTTTTTAGTTACTACCAGCACATTTACGGTATTATTCCTGCCCTTTTCCTGATCATTTATATATGTGTATGCATGTATTTTTAAATTTATATATACACATATTAAAATATTAAATGTGAACATACTATACATTTATACGCATCTATACACAGATAGGTATAAGGATACAATGTATTTATACACATATCTGTATAAATATATATAAAATATATCAGAGTACCAGTGGTTAACCACTGTTCGTCCATTGCAAGAGCTGACTATTTACCTCTACCCTACCTGTTACACTACAACCATTTTTATTCTCCATGCAGGTGCTAGCTGCTTAGGCAGTGGCTGCTTAATAGCCTTAAAAAGCCTTAGTAGAGAACTTGTTCAAAAGTCTTCCGGAAATCAGGTAAACCATGTCAGCTGTATTACTCTTACCCAGGAAAGAAGCGGGGCTTCAGGCAGTTCTGGTGATGCGTCACCTACAGAAACTGTGACACCTTCTCTGGCTTTGTAGCCTGCTGGGGCATTAAATCTTTAATTATTTACTCATATCTACTTCTAACGTTATTGGGCACTCCAAGAAATTATACCACCCAAGGATGGGCGACCCCTGCACATTGTGACAATCTCATTGAATTTTTATCTGAAACCAAGGATGTAAAATTAATTACAGCACTTCTACTAACAGTTGACTGAAGTGAAGAAGATACTAGAACATAATACCTTTCAGGGGAGCATTCTTCTAAGCAAAGAACCATCTAAGGCCATTTTACAATGCTATAGAGGTCATACTTTAATACAGGTATTTTAGTATTAATAGGGCTGATAGGCTATAGTCTAGGCAGGGAGGGCAGATGAGAAACAATTTCACACCACAGTGCAAAATTGCAAAGCTAAACCAGTACCATTTTAAAAGAGATTTTAACTGATTTCAAGTTGACTTCAATGAGAGGCTGTATTTACCACTGCTGAAAATAAGGGCAAATCCTCAGACCTCTAGATAAATATTATGTATCTAATTTTAGAAATAATTTTGAAAACATTCTTTTTTGTGTGTTCATTTAAGACTACAGTTAATCTAGCAAAAAATTTCCTGAAAGTAAGAAAGGATTCATAATTACAATAATACTTTCTAGGCTCTAACTCATATAACATTTGAAGAAGAGGACCCAGCAAGACATGTAGGTGGAATAGGCTGCGGCCTCTCTAAGGTAGCTTCACGGATCTGTGGTTGGTCGTATTTATATATTGGGACGCACGGCACGGTGTCACGCCAGCAACAATCTGTCCAAAAGGCGATGGTGCTCTTTAACTTGTGCGCCACACTTTCAACCAAGTTAAGAAATGTCCCAAAATCTTCAGCAAGCCCCAATGATGACACGTGAGCATCCAAAATACCTGCAAGGGATCACTGATACACATTCCAGGGGACTACGGAATACCCCAAATGTCAGTGGAAAGCTGTCATTCCAATGATGCCAAGGCTAAGGCAAATAAGTCAGTTTACAACATGGCTGTACAAATCTGTGACCATGTGGCAACTTTTGCTGGCTACAGGGCGAAGTGATTGCTGTTGCCAAAATGGAAAGAAAGGATGGGCAGCCGAGAACATGTTTTCACCAGTAAAGAGGTGAAAAAGCAGGACGTTTTTGGATCTGCAGGGTGGTCCTCAAACCTCCCCAAATAATTTATGGCAAAACACACATCTTTTCATCATGTGTCTGGGGAACCCAAAAGAAGTATCTGAGTTGGGGAATGGGTCAGAATATGTTTGGGAGCACTGTAACCCAGCTAGGCTTGTGTGGGATTCCTGCAATACCATCTGCTGCTCCACCTGTCAGCTGGGAGAGGAGGGTAAAACGGCCTGCTGGGGCAACGGCTCCCAAATACCGTGAAGATCTACTGCGAAGAGCACAAACTGGATGGTGACAGAATGCTTGACATCAAGGGGTAGACCAGAAAGCAGAGAAGAATTTATAATGGCCTGTCTAAGACCTCAAAGGTCTTAGAAGCCATCAACAGAAGCAAACGCATGCAAAGGACCAGAGAGATGGTCTTAGAAACAATGAGAGTCTGGGCAATCGTAATTCAACGGGTGACTTCTGACATCAGTTGCGACAACTTCAGTCCCAAAGGCAAGTAAACAAAGAATAGAGGGCAACAGACAAGAACGAGTGAAAGGGCTATATTAGCTTGACAAAATAAGTCAAGTCTTGTTTTGTTAAAGCCGGCTGAAGTCACCACAAATGCTCTGCCTTGTAGAGGGTGATTGAGTTTGCCTGAAGACATAGGGTAATGTATGAGAGGGGAAAGTGACCCGAGAGGATACGAATATTGCCTTAAAAAATCCTAATACATCAAGAACCTCCAGCCACAAATGTCATGGAAAAAAATCACCTCAACACTAAATAGGCATGTGGACTGCCACTGCAAGACAAGAGCTTTATACTTATTATCACACCGGTGAAACCTGTCCAGATCAAAGTTACTCTAACGGAATTTATCTGAAAACCCAGAAGTCCTGGACCCTAAATCATCTGTCATGTCACCATGTTTGTTTATTTATGCCAGACATGGAAAGCATGATTTCAAACCAGAATTTCAGGAAATGGTATTCCATATTTATATAACAACATTATGGTAGACAGTAGCAAATATAGAATTTAGTTTGCCTGAAGCTTTCTGAAATATCTAATTCTCTTCTTTTTTTTTTTAAACAGGCTTTCATACCTGCAATACGTGCAACAGGTTGCTGACTGTTGGCAATATAATGCCTTCTTTTCCAGAAGTGCTTTTATTCTGTGAAAATCTGTTTCGATTTTGCTGAGACTGGACCTTGAAACAGCATTGGGTTTTTCCCCTCATGCTCAGCCCTTATAGAAATTTAGGTTGCTTCATAAAGTAGTATTTTTATACTAAAATATTATAAACCCAGGCATATACTGCAGTTTATTGGGAGTAACCCTGGGAAGAGAAACCAACCAGAGCTGTCCTTCCCTTTATCTGAAGAAAAGAGCTCTTTATCCTCAGCACGCGGCCTCAGCACCTTGCTGTCTCCTCTGGGCACACCAAAGAGTTCTCCCAAGTCTGTAGGAGGAAGAGATCAGGCTCTCCCCTTTGCGGACCGAAGCATAAACCTATCAGCTGAACCAGAAGACTGTCTGCCCTCTGAAGGAGAGTTGTTTTCTGCAATCAGCTAGTTCTGTCATTAAAGCGCACAATTATGTCTCAAATCCTGCTGTTAAAGCATAATCAAGTCGTTGACATTTTGCACGTAGCAGTTCTTTATTTTCTTTGAAAAACCAGTCCAGGCAAAAACAACCAACCCCAAACACACAAAATATCCACATTCCTGAGATTGCGTGACTGAACAAAAGAAAACTAGGGCATTGCCAATTTATAGCTGTCTGTACAACTTTCAGTCTGTTTCTTGCATGTGTGTGTTCTTATACAGTCATTAAATATGCAACCAAACCTTTTATCCCCCCCATCTTTTGACTTATTTAGGGTACGGAATAAACATCTGAAGGAATAAAATTAGGACTGCACAAACAACTGTAAATTTAGCATTGCTTATTTTTAAGTGTCGAATTGAACATTTAAATGCAGTTTTTCAGAATGCAACAATAGCTACTATGTCCTACCTTTTTCCTTAAGCATCCTCATATTTTTTCCTTCCCCCTTTTTTTAATGCTGTTGCTACCCAGGTAAAAGTATCACTTCTGTGATTGAATTCCTTAAAATGACAGGTAATTATACAATGATGCTATGTAATCCTGTGAATAAATACATGAATTCTCATCTTAAAACTGCCCGAGTCTTAGTTACCATTACTTCTACTAGGAAGTTATTTCAGAAGCTCATTTCTCTGATGGCTACACAAAGCCATTTCCAATTTCCAACCTACATTTATTCATGGCGAGCTTACAAATCTTGCTCTTGGTACAACTGTGTTGCTTATATCTTAAAATAACTCTATTTCTTTTTAGTGTTTACCTCTTGAGATGACAACAAATTTATTCCCTTCTTTGGCATTATTTTTCTAGTCTGAGCAGGCTGACCTCCCTTATTTTGCCACTGTAAGATATTTTATCTTCCATTCTGTTGGTCCTTCTCTGCATTTGTTCTGCTTGAAATTCAGATTTGTACAGTGTATTCTGGATGACGAATTATATGTGTCTTCTAAGGCAGTGTTAATATTGTCTCGTATCTGCTGAAAATTCTTCACCTGATACGGACTAGGACTGCACTGGCATTTTTCAGCTCCCAGTTTAGAGAAAGAGTTCCTGCCTTTTTTCTAGTGAACTTCTTATTTCTGACAGTCGAGTCCTTAAGATCTTCCTGTTTACTATTCTGAGACTCTTCTGTTTTAATTGTGTCTTATGACTTTATGGCCACTGTAAGTA